>NW_027286403.1:1770000-2142500 GCF_022747635.1 Hetaerina americana
TTAGCCGGGTGGGAAAACAAACTTATTTCCCCCTTTGTTTAGAATGGAAACAAACAGGCCTGAAGAAGTCTTCCAACTTAATTCAATGCCAGGAATTATTAGTCAGTAAAAACTCATCATCCATATTCTCCTAGACAGTTAAATAGTTCCGCGGAAATTTTATTCTTTTCCGTAGCCCAGTTGTGTTTCACTTCCTTTAACGCTCATTCTAACCAGCAATCATGTATACCTGCCGCAAAGTAATTCCCGTTTAATCTCTATATCCAACCTTTTTCTCCAAATTTGTTTGCAATATACGAGGGTCATCCGGAAAGTAGTACCCGTTCGTGAAATAAAGACACAAAAGTAAATATTATCAAACATAAAAAATTTTATTTGAAAGAGGATACTTTAAACTACTTCTCAACATAATCTCCAAGCAAATTAAGGCATTTGTCATAACGTGTGACAAGTTTCTGTATTCCTGCTGCATAGTCCTTCGCCGCCAGCTCATTGAGATACGCGAGGGACCCATCTTGCACAAATTTTTGCATAATGCAGATGGTGTTTAACAATTTCATGAACAATTGTTCGAGAAACATTGGGAAAATGCTCACAGATGTCATCAATTGTGACGCGCCGATCGTTCCTTACGAATTCGTCAACTGAGCTCACCAGTTGGTCTGTAATGACAGACGGTCTCTCCGAACGCTCATCGTCGTGTGTGTTCCCCCTCCCCATGTTGAAGTTGCGACACCACCGCCGAACAGACGACTCGTCCATTACATTGTCTCCATACACCTCCTTTAATTGGCGATGAATATCACATGGGCGAACGTTTCTTGCATTGAGGAATTTAATCACTGCCCTCACTTCACAACTGGCGGCGTTCTCAATTTTTTTAAACATTGTAAACAATCACAGAAACAACACAGGCAATGCTAGCGTCACGCAACTTGGCTCAGAGAAGGCAGACAAGCCACTGAAGCTATCTGACCTCGTCCAGCGGCTACTCGCGTCGTCAGCACTTCATGCGGCACGAACGGGTACTACTTTCCGGATGACCCTCGTATATATACTCTAGTTCATCTTTCCATTCATCTCAAATCTTTCCCGGCCCAATTAATAATTTCCTGGCCTATCTGAAAAAGAGTACATTAATTTTCCCTTCTTACTTCTATACATTGTTTTCCATTGGCTTTCCATTGAAACGATTTCACCTTTCCTTTTTTAACTTTCACTTTTTGGCTTTCAGGCCGGAATAATGGCCACGTTATGTGGCCATTATTCCGGCCTGTTTCTTGTTCTAATAATAATATTTGACCGCTCGACTACTTTGAATTTAAATTTATTTCTCATTTTCTTTTCAGACGCCTCCATCCAACCTCCTACTCACCCGTGATCCCTTCCTCTATCCTAACTGCTGTCACCGCATGTCCCTACTGCCTCGGCCTGAGAACGGTCCTCGTGTGGTTTTTGAATACCACTGTTTGGCATACCCCTGCATCGTTCTCCTTGCCTGAATGATCTTAGCTCTATATTCGTACCTAACTGTTCTTCCTCCCCCCAAGTGCCGTTAAGCCTGCTATTTAATCACTGATTTTCTCTTAGAACTCTCCCCTCCAATGGTAAACCACCAATGTTATCCTCATTCATATAGCTGACCCAAAACTGACGTTTCTAGCCATCGTCCCATCTCCATGGTTCCCTTCCTTTCTTCTCTCTGGTGGAGGATTATTTTAAATCGCCTCTATTATTTTATGTCTACGTTTCTGACTAGCAATCAACATGGGTTCCTTCTTAGGCGATCATGCGTGACAAACTTGGCGGTCTTTCAAAACAGTGCTCTAAATTCAATCACAAACTCGACACAGCTTGATGCCTTTTTTTCGATATTTCCAAAGCTTTCTAGTCTCTAAACCACAGCTCAATCGGCGGTTTGGCATCCATTGAAAATTTCCTTACCACTTCTACAGCGATGCTAGTTGCAGAACACAAGGATTGCCACATTAATCACTTACTTACCTTTGACGTCCAAGTGTTCCCAAGACCAGAGCCCTTGGACCACATCTTTTAATATTTACATGGATTACCTGGCATCAATATTTTCCTCTCAAGCTCGCATTCAGATTTATGCTAACAACTGCAAGATATTTGAACAATCACATGTTACTGCAGGCTACTAAATCCGTTTGGATAGTCTAAAGAGGATCTCAGTATGATGCAACAACTGAAAAGGTAACCTGAAACTAAATAAGTCCAGTGATATCTCTATCTCTCTTTAAAAAATCCCCCTTATAACTCCAACTACACCACTGATTTCATGACCCTGAAAGATGTGTCATCAGTATAAGATCTTAACTCATTAACAGATAATTACTAAATTTTTCTGACCATATCCATGAAGTTTAAATTAAAGACATGTCTCGCCTAGGCCTCCTAGAACGCTGCCCCGCAATTAGAAATCTCTGTACACTAAAATCACTGTTTTTGTTCTTCCAATTATGTCGTTATTATTTTATCGCCCATTTTGTCGAAGTCAGCATTTATTCTCAAAACTATTAACAGTTTATCTAACTCTCTGGTAAGATGGGGAAAAAAAGTAACCCCATTTTGGCAGTTTGTCCACTGACACCATTCTGCCTCTCCATTTATGATTTTCCCAATAACAGCCTTAGAACAGATGTAAAGCACATAGAATAATATTAATTCCGTTAGAGACTGTCGCAAATATTTTCTCGGGCTGATACACTTGATAGCACCATTTTGGCCTACCCGTAAACACTCTTCAGTCTCCATCCATCCAAAAGTTATCACTCGCTAAATATCCTTTGGCCTCCCTCCTTCCCTAAATTTGATTCTTGAAATCGCGGATCCTTCAACACTTTCATCCCCCAAGTCTTATCTCATCAATGAAATCAGTAAAAAAAACCTTTTTTAAAATTAAATTTTTTGTTGCTATGGCTCTTGCTGACGTTTTTACGAGCGCAGTATCTAACTCAATGTTTTGTTATATTTCCCTCAAACAATGGCAATATTTCTGTTGGGGAACAATTTTTCCAAAAAAATATAGATAAAAAAATCATAAACACAATAATCAACCCGAAGATCGGTTTGGTATGTGATGGTAGAGTTCACTCAGTACTGAGCCCGACGGCGTGTGAAATTCACACATCAGGGTAGGAATGCCAGTTCCTTACTCTGTGTCGGTTATGGTTTCTCAGGAAGATCTGGAACCCAAAAAATCACATAGCTTGAGTGGATGTGAGGGTACCCAGGGGGGCTTGCCCGGAAATCGAACCCGGGCCCTCCGGTCAGTATCCCAACGCCCTACTCTTAGACTGTCGTGACCCATAATTAAATAATTTGTAAACACTCCGAATTTTTATTTTAATAAAACCATAGAGTAGACATTTTGAAAATGACTTGTACAAGTTGAAACTAGCTGAGGAATATTTAAATGCGTTGCATTTTACGCAACATTTTTATTTTATTACAATAGTGTTGTTACAACGCCTTGCTATCACCTCCAGGGAATATCATGGGAGTAGTCACGGTTGATTTCGATAACAAAAAGGATTAGATGGAAGTCTACGGAATAGACTTCGAATCGTATGTTGGTGTTAACCGGAACATTTGGAAGGGTGGCGTTCTCAGTAATGATTATTTGTGTGACACGAGGGATAATGCGGCGGACGCAGAAGTGGCCGAGGAAGGAGAGCAGCCTATTCTTACGTTTGCGGAAACTATTGAGACACTTAATTCATGTTTCTACGTGCAGCCAATAAGTGATTTTGATAAACACCAAATTTTTAACCCAGAAAATGCAGTATTGGGATTAAAACCGCATTATTCTACCAATTGCAATCGAAGACTTCTTTGGAATTAATATTAAGTGTTCTTAAATAAAACCATGAAATTTTCTTAACAACTTCGCTAGACTTCAGGTACCTATAAGTGAATTAATATGGATGTTAGAAAAGATAATATTTTATTTAGGTTTTTTTAATATCTTTATGAAAACCTGTATTCATGGATTTTCCCATTCCTTTTCCCAAACCTTTTCAGAAACGATAGATCAAAATACCACTTTATTGCACAAACATTCATTCTATAACACTTCAAAGAATCTAAGATTTCGGATGCACTGAAATTAAATCTGCCGTTAAAACAAATCGCCAACGGACGTATCTACGAAAAGAGCATTTCATGTAAACCGAAAAGAGATACATCTTACATCTTGATAACTCCTGCACTACTCATGAAAAATGAATAAAATTTCGATGAAACTGACAATCAGCTTGAGGAAACCATTGTTGCTTATATTTAACTCCATCCATTAAACATCCGAATCCATTTTATCAAATTTCATACTCCGATCAAGCTTCATTTTCTCCAACGAAATAGGAACTGGATTCAGGATGACAGTCATAGAGTATTACAGAGGTTACTCGTGAAGTCCCACGGGTCATCGTCTACAAGGGTGATCTTTGACCGAGGAAAAGAAATGATGGCCGGGCAAAATAGGAGGAAGAAGCGCCGGGAGGATGTGTGGCCCGATGCGAGCGAAACGTGCGAACCAGCGACGGGAGTCCGCGGGGAAAGGCAGCGATTGGGGGGGGAGTAAAGATGGGATTGGTGCGGGGTCAGGGGGGACGGTTCCTTGTCCATAAAGCGTGCCGGAGCCAAGGGGTCGAGCATGAGGAGAGGAGGGAGGGGGACGTTTTTCGAGGAATTGGAGAACTGGGAATGCGGCAACATCTGCGACAGGAAAGAGATTTCGGAAAGGAAATGATAAATAAAAGGACTCAATAAATCTGGGAAGCGGATGAGATTCTTAGAGGGAACCGGAGCGGGGGGAAGGAGGGGAGGTGGGAATTACGGAGGAGGATATTAGACATAAACAAGTGAGATGGACGCGAATGGGGCGATGGAAAGAGGCGATGATGGGCGAGGGAAAGGCGCGGAGAAAGTTATCAGCGGAGAAATGCGGCGGAGATTGGTGGAGGAGCGGGACGGGAGGATGCTGGAGAAAGGCCGAGGAAGCCCTGGGACATAAAGATAAACGCGGGTGAGAGGAAGGGGTGTATGGGAGGGTGGGTGACTCTGTTGTACGAGGTGGACGCATAAAATGTAAGGGGGTGGGCGTTAGAGAAGAGATGAAGCGCTTAGCAATGGCTGCGGGGAAGATGTTAAGGCGTCGGGGGATGATTACGTCGAGGGGATAGTGGCCGGGAGAATGAGAGAGAGGGGGAGGTTGGGGTGGAAGGGGTGGTTTGTGCGGGGGTGACAACACCACGGCGCTCGCTGAGCGAGGAGGGAAGGGGAATGTGGGGAGTTGGGTGAGCCGGGGGATCGCTTCCGGGGGCGGAAAGGGGACTCTAGCTCCAGCGCGGTGCGAGCGAATCCCTCCTGGACGGAAGGAAGCGAGGGGGGAGGTGCTGCACCCCAAAGTGCGTCATCTCTTCCCGCACATCGCGCCCCTGCGACTTTAATGCGATGCGGTGATTGCGGCACGTGGGTTCGCGGACCCCTAACCCACACACTCCCGCCTTTCACACCGAAGCGAGGGTGCGAATTAGAGTTCGTCCCTAAACTGAACAAAAAGATAACTGAGAATATAAAAACGTCCAGAAATGGTCCTTAGGTTTTAGGAATGTGTAGATCAGGGAAACTTTTCTAATACGACGCAAAAGCGTGTATCGCTAAATTGAGGAAAGATATTCACATTATTTGAAATTAAACTAAAAGCGCCCTGTAGAAGTGACTTTCTATAAAGTATTGTTTGGGTAGTTTTTTGAAGTTTAAATAAAATTCCAGTTAAGACTGGAATTGAACACCCATTCAAATTATATTCTATAATAAATCGCCACAAAACGAAATTTGTTTTAATGAATATTTTCATTGCAAATGTTTGCTATCACGCAACTTTTAAATGAGATTTTATTTTTTCTTCTAATAGGATAAAAGATATATCGATCCTCAGCTCGTTAGCAATTTAATAATTTACTGTGGATGATTTTGCATAGAATAGTTTTCCTGGGCTATATTGAGAATAAGTATTCAAGGCAATGTTCTCGTCTACAGAAGTATTTTGGAAAAAGGAGGCATTAAATGTTGTCAGGGGCACACCAAGCCCAACAGTATTCTTCGTGGATGTGGATGTGCTCTCCATAAATAACATGCATCAAATTGACAGTGCGTATTACGATTGGCAAATAGATTTCATTAAATATTGTCTGCGTGGAAAATATTTCCAAAGGGGAGCAAAATTTCGAAGATTTAGAGAGCACTCAAATTCGGTAGATGAAAATTTGCCGTGATATTTTCCTCAGTGGATAAATATTTTTGGATCCGGAAACGTTTATCTCAGAACTGCATGGAAAGATTAAAATTTTCCCCACTCTACCCTCAATACAACTGACGTTCGGGGTCGCGATTGCGTTTGTTTCCCGCGAGGGAGAGGGAGGATTTATCGTCCGGCCGCCTTCGAAACCCCCCGACCCTCCCCTCCCGGACTCTCCCCGCCCTGGGACTCCGAAGACTAGCGCTCCGAGCGAAGGCGAAAGGTGGGAGGCGGGTGGGAGGCCTGCGGGCTGGAAGGAACCGCGGTCAAATCCGCAAGTGTGGTTGCCGTGGCGGAGGGGAGGGCGGGGGAGGCACGTGCTGTGATTGCCCGCTCCGCATGAGATGGGGGACTTGTGGCGGGGGCGGATGCGGCGGAGGCTTCTGGCGGGGGTGTGGGTGCCGGAGAAGGGAGGAGGTGTCGCAGGGGCGGGCGGGAGGGCTGCTCTCGTGGGAGTCGTGGCGGATAATAGCGGTAGGATCGGAGGAGGGAGGGGATGGGGGAGGGTGGGGACGGGGGAGGAGAGGCTTCGCCGCACGTCTGCTGACCGGGGAAGGTCATCTTAACCTCTCACCCCCGTCCCCCGCCCGCTCCGCACACCGTGGTAATGGAATTGATGGGCGATGCTGCAAATCCGAATCTAGTGGCCGCCGTGGGAGGGGAAGAGGGGAGGACCGTCCCGAGTAATCGTCCTCTAAAGTTTAATATCCGTGAGATGGGCCGCCACCTAATGGAGACAGAGCCACATATTTTATAAATAGATAGTAGCCGGCGATCGCGCCAAATTGGTGGCCGCAATCCAGCGGACGGGGCATTGGGATTCCGGCCGGGGCTCTCTCCTTATATCCCCCACACACGGACGCCCCCTCTCTCGAGAGACGTTTTACGGTGTAACTGATGCCTTCTTCTGGAGGGGGTTGTAGGATCTCCGGCCCCTGCTCACCGCGACCCACCCGGCTCATCCCAATCCCTAGCCACCCCTCCCCCTATCACAACCGTCCTTCCTGATTCCAGAGCACGGAGTAATCGCGTGGGGGTTCGGAAGAGGTTGCCGGGCGGGCCTTTCACCGGAGGAGTTTGCGGGAAGAAGGGCCGGCGGGGCGGGGAAGGGTACTTTTCCACGCCCATCCCAGAGGCGGCACGGACGCCGCTCTAAAGTGGCGGCGCTCCGGAAGGACCGGCCCTCCCAACCCCGGATCGCCGCACACCGCCCCCTGTCCGCCACCCTCTCTCCCCCCCCCCACACGCCACGACGCCCACGACCGTAACAAAAGACGGTGGTGGTGTCTTGAGGTTGCACGGGGGGCGGGCGCGACGGGGAGTTCGTACAAGTGGTGAGGTTGCGACCTGAATTGATCCGCGCGGCCCCCGAGGTCCGCTTGCATGCAAATCGATGAGCCCTCCCCATTCCCTTCACTGGCCGAGATGGATGGACGCGGGCAATGGGGCAGTCAGGGGTTCTTCATATTCTCCGGACACCCCCCCCGTAACCATCACCCTCCACAGCCCCCTCCTCCCCGCACCCAAAGCTTCGTCCCTACGGTCCCCCCACACCCCTTCCCACCCGGCCCCGACGCAGCTTCCAACCCATACCCTAATCCCGGCCTCAAGTCTACAATATAAATTTCCTGATATTCGCCTTGCGCTGGCCGTGTCATCGGAATGGGCAGTTTTCCGAACCTAATGGTTATTGCCTCTCCCTGCAGACATATTGCGTTCCATCGGGTGCAATGTGCCTTGCCCGTACATCTCCAAAAGGTCGGAGTGGGAGGGGTTAGGAGAAGGGGGGGTGTGGGAAATGGAGCGGACCGTGGGGGTGGACAGGCCAGGGGCGCCTGCCGGTGCCATAAAGGAGGAGGGTCCGGGTGTGGGGAGATAAGGGAGCTTTGGGGGGGGCTCGGGGAGGAAGGCGAGATTGAGTGTGTTGGTGTGGGGAAGGGGAAGGGGGCAGGGTCAGACGGCCGGCACTCCTCCTACCCTTAGTGGCCGAACCCAGAAACCGGAAACGACCGTGGAGATAGTTGTGCGAGACAAGGCGTATAGGAAGAAATGGTGCCGATTTCGACGTGTGACTCGATAGGAAAGCGAAGAGGTGCTCCTTTTGAATGAGCTTGTGGCATCCCCTCCCTTTGGCCACCCCTCCTCAGCCCGATCCCTACTCGCTCTCGCCATAATCTTGCCCCGACCCCTCCCTCTCCCCAAATCTGCAACCTCCCCCCGCCCTCTCTCCGCGACCCCATTCCCCCCTTCCCAAATATATCATCCCGGTTCCTGCCTGCCTCGTCCATGTTCTCTTCCCCCACCAGAAAAGATCTCCCTTCTTCACGTCTCACACATGGCGCAGGCAGGAATAAAACCCAGCACCGTTCGGAGCGGCGATGGGTGACGCAGGCTCGAAACAATGGCAGTTCTTCGTAGGAAAATCTTAGTGCATGCCTTAATCTGCTCGAGGTTGGTTGTATTCGGTTGTACTTGCTACAGCCGCGGATGGATGGATATGGAGTGATCGCCAAGATATCTGGATAGGGAGCTTTGGTTAAACGCGTTTTAACCGAATGTTTTTGTCCTCCAAGAATTTTTATTAAAAATTATTGCATCAAATTTTTGTATGACTTAAATACCGATATCAAATATCAGTCGGAGTGGATGCTGTACCAACCTCTTTCCTTATTTGGCCGGATAATATATTACTGCCCTGATGGAATCATAACTTCGAGGATGGCATCCCGGCGGCAAAACTCCCCGAAATTCTTGACCAAGAAATAGGTATCCCATTCATTTAGACCAACCCAATTCTCTACACTGCAGGTATTGCTGCTGCAATATGACGGATGCCAATCCCCATCGCACACGAAAGTGATTTAAATGTATAAAATTGATTAAACGCATCATCATTTACTAAGAGCAATACCGAAAAAGTTAATTATTATTTTTGCCGAAGCTGAAAGTACTTTACGGGAGCAAGTTCTTATCCACAATTTCACTCGGACGCTCGTAGTTCCGGCTAGATGGAAAATTTCTAACCGTAGGATAATTTTTCAAACTGCACCCTGTATATCACAAATTACATTAGATGATAGCTTAATATTTTCTAGGTCCGTTAGACAATTAAAGATTAAGTAAGAATTCAAACTCACGCTTCACTCTAAGGGACAAATTCGTAATTTTTGTAGTTTACTTCTACGATAGTCTAGATGAAAAAACTATCTTCATCAGAGGGAATGACAAAAAATATATTTTCAGTTTTTTATACATTTCTCAATGCCTTCTTTGCGTAATTTCTCGGTTCTTCTAAAATAATCATGTCATATTCTTCCTGCGCAATGAAACCCTTTTCATCTGCATAAAAATATTCCGGTGCCAGAAATTAAATTCTTTCGGACAGCCGTTCATTTAGCACGCCCTTTGACACTCAATCCTGAATTGATTTCACGTCCGTCAGTTTATAATTTTAGAAAAGTAGCATGTTTATTTAGATTTGGAGGGATGTCATTAAATTTAAGTTAACTTATGGCCTTTCCTTGAATAAGAGAAACTGAGAGACGAACCTCAGTTACAAATCTTGTTTAAAGCATTATTATTAACTAAAGAGATTTGAGCAGAAATATTTTGTTCCCTGTAAACTTCAAAATTTTATTCAGTCAGTAGAACGTTGACTTCATATAAATAATAAAAAAGGGCCTGTTGTATTCTTTCTTCTTCATACCCTCATTCTCATTTTGAAATAAACTTCAGTAGCTATATGCTTCATAACAAAATGCGGTGATTTTTAAGCTATATGTTGTTAATAGAAAGTTTAAAGATGAATTATTTTACGGATATACTATATTCAATTCGGTGATCGTTTACCAAAATGATTATTCCAGAATAATCCAAGCTTAAATATTTTATTTTAACCCTCGATTTATCGTTTGTACTTTTCACTCAGGATTCTGGCAATTTTCCATTTTTTAAATCAAAATCATTTATAAAGCTTTTACTTGTATTATGTTCGACAAAAAAACAAAATTTTGTTCCTCGGTAAATCAATCTCAATATTTCATATATGACATATAGTATAAGGTGGCCAAACATCATGGCACTGCGAACCACACATTTGGAAATAACAATACGGGGGAGGCGAAATATATTTTCCAAATGGGTTTCTATGAGTGATTCAGAAATTTACATAATGAATGTAAGGTCTTCATTTATTCATATCTATATTCCAACAAGTAACCAACCGCTGGAAAGATTTATTCTCATTTAGGGCAATTGATATTTAAAGATAATAAATTAACGTGTCCCTGAGAGCAATCATTTAATTACCATGGGGGAATCGAATGCTTGGGATTGACGAAGTGAGATATGGAGACGAGGTTAAGCCATACGGTTAAAGAACAAGAAGTAATGTGAGGAGAAAGCAATAGATTTCCTAAGGAGACAGGGTTTACGCATAACAATTAGCCAAGTTTAAACACCGCAGTAGTTGTAGATGTACGTGAAAACTGCCCATGAATTTGGAAAAATATCAGTTAGGTTATATTTTGGTTGGATACAGATTTAGGTAGTGTAACCAGTTCATAGTTTCCCAGAAAATGATAGGGATTCAGACTATATTTCAGTGAATATGAAGCAAAACGTCTGATCCAACACGATATAACGAGGGAGAGATATGAAAAAAGTAATGTACCAGCTATGACCAAGACAAAAAAATGAGAAGCAGGAGGCGCTAGAAAAAAATTGGACTTGTGAGTGGGAGACGGGTACAGTGGAAGAAAGAAAAATTGGAACCAATAAAGGAAGAAGTATCGAAAGCCGCAAACAAAAATATAAAAACAGTTAATGGGAAAAGTACAAGGTAGCCATGAGTTAGTGACGAGAAGATTACGAAGGCAGGTGATAAATAGATATGGCAGATTTTATACACAGAATTCGGTATATGAAGATTTCCAAGGCTACAAATAATAAACCCAGGCGGGTAACTAATGGGGTGATAGAAGCGTGGTCAAGGACACACTGCAAGGACACAGAGAGTTTAAAATGTGGGAGTGAAATGGGTGCACTGTACATGGGGCTGAAAAGATGCATATTAATAAAGCTCGGGAAAAAATGTGCACACTAACAATGTTACAACAAGTAAATTTGCAAATTGAACCAGGGAAGATTCGAGAACGATGGAAATATTAAAAAGAGGATCAAAATGGAGAAGATATGAAGTAAGATTTAAGTTTAGAATTATGATGAGAATATGACGTACATGGGGATAGCTTATGAACTATAGTACTTGATTTTGACCTAGAATAGCACTGAGGGAATGAAAATGAAATAAGGCCAATGGGATGGATAAAAATCTTCTGCGGAAGTACTCAAAGATTTCAGAAAACTTGGAAAGAAATGTTTTTAGAAGCTAATTCGTAAAATCTATCATGGAGGGATTTGACAGGAAAATTTCGCTGCATGAATATTTTCCCTCCGGAGAAAAAGGAAAAGAAAACTGTCTATGAGCGATATAGACAAATAATTCAGACTTAATGAGCAGAAAACTAGCACTTAGGATCATCAATGTAACGAAGAAGAAGGGCTAATGATAGCTTGGGCGATGAATAGTTTTTTTGGTCAGAAAGAGAAGAGATACGGGTATCCTATAGCAGAAAGAAATAGGAACACAGATATTTAGGAACGTTGAGTACATTTGGGATACACTTCCCTGTTTCTTACGTTTGAATAAGGGGTTTGATAAAGACAACTGGGCAGAGTCAGTGAGTTCATATCAAAATATAAGAGTAGACTGGAAGGATGGACAACTCATCCGCAAACTTTATGTACCACCCAGCTCATATGTGTACGGCTGGTGAAAAGTCGGGATGGGCAGTGTTAGGAAGAGGAGCACGAGAGGTACAGGCATTTTCCCAGTACTTTTCAACCCATACGATGC
Organism: Hetaerina americana; assembly: GCF_022747635.1. Classification (NCBI taxonomy): domain Eukaryota; kingdom Metazoa; phylum Arthropoda; class Insecta; order Odonata; family Calopterygidae; genus Hetaerina; species Hetaerina americana. Next base: position 1,782,243 of record NW_027286403.1, read on the forward strand.
AGAGGAAGTACACACTAACCTTGCGTAATTTGTTGTCAAAGCCTTTCCCGCATGACCGCATTAGAATGCCGTTAAAAAATGTGGTGCTCCTTACAATATAGTTCGCTCTGCTTTGTCTGTTTTTAAAATTCCCCTTCCATCCCTCGTCTCTACCTGTGTGAGAACCATGTCACTGCCTGCAGCGTTGTGTCACATTCCCTCCCATGCATGTTCATGTCGTGGTGGAATTTTGGCTTCTTACTTGTCAAATTCTAGCTAGCACGTTCTTGGACAAATATTTACTACATTCAAAGGTGCTATCGTTTGTTAGTTGATAGTATATGTATTTGCGTGTGTGTTAGTTGAAAGGGATTTTTCCAGGAATGTATACGCCACTGTGAGTGTAGGTTTGCGTGGATGTGTTGATTTTGCATGTGGCTTAGTTCTCTTTTACGTGTGGAGGGGGGATCGAGATGGTGCGGGGGCTAAGGTACTGGCTTCCCACCCTGAGGGCCCGGGCCCGGGCAGTGCTGAATATTTTTCAGAGGTATTTCGATCCCTGCTTGAGGTGCTTTGTGGAGGGCACTTTGAGTGAGTACGTCGTCCGTCGGATGGGACGTTAAGCTGCGGACCCCTTGGCGCCTTTCGTTAAGAGTAGGCTAATGCCGACGCCGGATTTCTCTCCACCCTTGATCCTTTCCTGTCCATCCCCTATCGCGCAAATTACCTCAGCTGTCGGTCGCCTCCTCTAAATACTACTACTACTACTACTACGGGTGGAGGCCTAACACCCCCCGCCATAGACCCTTCCGGCGACTTGCAGGGTATTGGGTAGATGTAGATGAAATGATCAAAGCGGTATGGGAAGTATTGGATATGGTGTTTAATTCGATTGGGTAATCTTTAAAATCAGTTTTGCAGTCGATCATCCTTGGGTCAGTTAGTCCGATATTGAGTTGAAGCCATTGTTAGGCACATGAGAAAAATCACTGAGTTAGATTTGAAATTAATACCAATTTTAGTGAAAAGAAGGTTATGATATTTTCGAGAATGAGGAAAGCCAAGTTAAGCGTAAGTATCTTAGGGTAAAAACTGTAGCAAGTGGAACGGTTTATGTATCATAAGATAGCATCCACATGGCTACTACCCCCCTTTGCCTACCAATGCCCTTTCATTCATTCATCATTCATTACCTTTTCATACTTTTAACAGTTCTCTCGAATGATTTGAATGCACGTATCCTGTTACTGAATATTGTTGCATGTGATTATCTTACTTTGTGTGATTAACTTTGATACCCTTGATACCTTTGATAACTTTGGTGGCGGCGGGGAAACGTTCTCGCCTACCAACCCAGAGATCGCGGGTTCGATTCCCGCCTAGGTGGATTTTCTTCCATCTAGGGCTTGGTTGTATTTAATTGTATTCAATGTAATATCTGTAATGAAATGGTTAGGTGGAAGTAGGGCCTTATTTCTCAACCTCGTCCAATTAAGTCGAAAAATAAATAAAATAACTTTGCTCCAGTGCATGATGAAAATAATATTTTTGTAGAGGGGTCATGATTACGATTTTGCATGCATGGCTAATGACCTAACACCTCCCGCTATATGCCCTTACGGCGGCTTGCGGGGTATTATTACGTAGAGGTAGAGAGAAGTTGAGGACGTGTATTTGACCAAGATGGTAACAGTAAAAGAGGAGAGAAATGGCAATTTGCTAGGAAGCTTTCACAAGGAGGGGGAATTGATGACAGACACGAAAGGCATGAAATGCTATTCACAGTGAAGCACAGCACATGAGGAAGCAATTGCATTGAGATGAACGTGGTACCAGGACAGAAACACCATGATAATGGTCACTTTTTTAAAAACTGAGATGCAAGATATCATTTGTCTAATAATAATGCAGGTATAAATTAACATCGCAGATTAATTTAACATCGAGATTAAGTAAACATCGAAGGCAGACTTTTCTATTCCCTTAACTTAAATTATTTATTTAACAGGGTGGCTATGTAAAAGATTCCGTGCTTTCTACAGACACTTAATCACTTGAGTAGACTTAGAATTACTGACTGAGGGGAGGGGGAGACTGATATGGCGATTCCAAACAATTTGATAAAAATGTATGAAAAATTCCGGATGCTTATCCAGCATGTAGTATTGAAGTGAGCTTTAAAAATTAGGAAGCAAAATGTATCATATTATTATTCAATTATTAAAGATATAATGTGCAATAAAAATGATTTGGGATACAAAATTTCATCACAAATCATTATTTATTTCCATTTTTATTTTCAACTATATGCTTCTGAAATGAATTAATGCACAAATCGCTAAAATACAATTCACATTTCAGTCAAAGTGTGAGTGATAACATTTCGTAGTCTTGCTTGGTGACGAAGTTTGGTTAAGAAAGAGGCTGTGTAAATATTTTGTAAATGCAAATTTTTAAATAAAGAGAAATAAGCCCACAGATTCTTATTCCGCTTGGAGACTTTATTTAACCAAATTTTTCCCTGCAAGGAGCAACATATTTACCTCGCTGAAAGCTAAAGTAATGCAGAGACGTATACGGAATCTGAGGCTATTTTTCTTTTAGCCATTTTAAAAACACCCAAAAAACAGAGAGGAATTACCAAAGTTAGGGAAGATTAATATTGTGGCTTTTTCCATTTACGCAATAGTAATGTACGATTCTGGGGTTTACGTTAAGACATATATTCGCGCTTCCTATTTCAGATTTTTTGCACTTGATCGTGCCAAGTCAGAGAAATAGTCATTCAAACCCCCTGGCTTCTGTATTACGTCAAAAGGTTACGACTAATTATGACAATTAGCAATTCACCATGCATAAAGTTGTGTACACACTCCTAGATAACGCACATTGAAGGGGTACTATCCTTAGACGTCTGCAGGATGGTTTAATAAAAATCTCCGTCCCCGAGGGGTGACCAGGGGGAGACTGGTGCTGGGTACAAGGTGTGTACAAAAATATCAGGGGCAATTTTTTCCTGACGTGACTGTACGTCGCAGCGCGCTAACACCACTCGCTCGGTGTTGAGGGGCCTGGCCTTTAACACGTATCAAGCTCCAGCTGCCTGAGTTAGTTCAGGCTAGATCGTGTTTTTACTGAGCCCCTGTCGAGTAACTTAGTGCAAGCGAAACAAAATATAGCGAACGATTGGACAGCGGTAAGCCGTCATGGACAATGCAAGGTGGTGGAATAAATGATGTGATAATCAATTATTGCGATATTAAAAGGAATTAAGAGATACGGAAATTATGCGTGGTTGAGAAAGAATTTATTTTAGTGTGGGATGTCTTTTTTGTCTTATTCAATGAGGCTGAGAATTTCAGGAGTATGTTTGTGCGCCCGAAACCTACCTTTAATGATAGATCAATAAATTAAAATTAAAAAAGAAAATTCGTTCAATTGCGGTCGCTAAGTGCTAAACATACAATTTATTGTCGCTTGCTAAGATAACGAATATTTTTTTTAGATACAGTCTGTTCTTTTGAAAGGGTTCTACTTGTTGTACTCCGGTTTCTAAAATAAAGCCTTAAGTTTGTTTTGGCTGTACCCAGTAAACTCCGTAGGGTGATAATCCGTGTTGAATTTCATAGATATGTACCAGTATTTATAGATATTTCTGCACCAAGAATCAACGTGAGACGGTAATCAGATTTTCTCAAACTTTAAACAATGATTCTTGGGCAAGCATACGAAATGTTTTCGTATATTCTGATGATTTTGAGGCAAATTCAAGGTCTTCTTTAATTTCTTTTAATTCTACTTAAGCAGTCGGCACTTCGATACCGGCCAACTGAAAATACTCCAGCACAACCTGGACGCTTAGCACCAACAATTATCCATGGTAAGGCTCCGGTTGCTTAATTATTAGCCTGATAAAATATTAAACCACTATTTTCATTTTCATGGACAGATATTTGAAAAGTGTGAATGATTTGTCCATTATGACGCCTTCAGCTACTGAATTTAAAGTTCACAATGGATATTTTCAGACTTAATCAATTTTTTTTCTTTATTACCAATAAATACAAAACCTTGTTCCCATTCAATCCTGAGTCCTCTCATCCTTCCCTCTTTATTTAATTGCCTTTATATCTGACGCCATAGTATAAACGCTTTAAATATTTATTCCTTGTGAATCTGAAATCAAATTAATGACAAATATTTAAAATGACACACTGAAATTAACGAAAAAAAGGTTGCTAGATACGAGATATTATTGAATTCAGGTTTCCACCCAAAAAAAGTCCATAACGGATAGTAGATTAAATATTTATCTATAAAAATGGTTACAACTTAAAAAACGAATCATCACCAGTGAATATACTGAATATATATGTATGTATATACACACTCACACTTATGCATCAAGTCCGCTAAAACGATTAAAACAATATCTTTGGCGTCAAACGATATTTACTAGGATAGAAACAATATTTAAATAGACTACTGGGAGCAAAGATTAAGAGGTATTTTCAATGCCTTAAGATTACAGAAAGCTCCGATATTTTCTTGTTGGCAAAAACAAAACCGGATTTAAAAGTATTTACTATTTTAAATAGAGATTTGAAGGATTGATAGGAAAATATTTATTGTATACGAATGTGAGAAACTACACAAGAATTGTGCCTAAAATTATTATTACTAACGATTTATTATTACGTGATTGGTTCGAGTTGTTTGGAAACCTTTTAAGTGTAAATATATAAGTTTTATATAGACTTTCTAAAACATTTTTGGAAAATGTTCTCTCCAAATTATTAATTGCTAATGCTAAATGATAGATAACATAGAGCCCTCCATCAAACGGCTTGCCTCAGAATTCTTAAGACTTAACGGCTCATAAATAAATCGATTATGACAAATGTATGACCACAACCCAGGTACAAAGTAGCCAGCTTACAGAGTAATAAGGGCCACGCAGCATTCAGTCGTACGAAAACCGTTGATCCGTTTGGCTGAATGGGTAGGAATAAAATTTCCTCGGTGTCTTAACTCACTTCAAATCCTTGATACGAGTGGTGCTAATGGATATTTTGACATATATTTCCTATTTGTCTTTTTTATTATTAAAAACCAACAAAAGTTAGCCTAACTGCAAAACTTTTCACGTTAAATTTGGTCTCGTTCGAGAGACCGCGAGAAATGAACGATGTCATGCTTGCTCCTGCGAGTGAAAACAAAATCAGTAGCTTATTTTCCAATGCAATAAGACACAAGGAGCCTTCCAATGCATCGAGAACGGGTTCAATCCATTCCTTTTCCCTGACTTGTTCTTTCTCACGCTAAATAAAGAAAGATTTCTGCAATTTTGTTAGTCGTTCTTAATTAAGAATAAGTTTCCTAGAGAGGCGGGAAGCAGATAAATCATCGGAGTTGAATGTAAAATAAATTAGAAAAAGAAGAGTAAATATTGATATTTCTCAGTATTTTTGAACGTCACTGGTTTCGATATACTGAGCATTTCTTTCAGAAAACAAAAACAAATTTGGAACTACTATTACCACCTCATTCTAATTACTTCTATTTTATGAAAGAAAGTCGCAATGAAAAGTATAAAAGTCTCATGCGCTTCGCAAGCCGCGATTTGGCCAAACATTTGCAGGGGATAGCCAATGTGTACATACTTAGGAAGAGTCGACGCAGGGTTGTTATTTCTTTAAATTATTGGGAAACTCACTACGGAGCACGAACTTTCTAATCGATATCGTCATTAATGCCCCGGAATCCACCAAAAAGGTGTGTGGCAGGGGGTGCTAGCACCATGAGGGAAGGGTAGATGATAAGGGAGGATATGGGAGAGGAAGGGGAAAAAGATTTTGTGAAAATCTATCAAATAACATGCACATTTCTTCACATGCTGGAGGAAGACTAAATTCAAAATATGGGTTAATTAACCTATTAAATTAGTTATTTATTATACGAAAGTACCCAGTCATTTATAAAACAGGTCTCCGCCATAACAAGACAAGTCATGCAGGGTTGAAAAGTTAAATGGGGAAAATCATATATCACATGCGCATACAAATCATAGTCTCCGCCCCTTATGGGATCATTACCCACACATTAAGGTATGTAAGATAGCGCTGTAGGCAGCGGACGGCATTAGGCGTCCGCCCCCCACAAAGAGAGACGAGGGATGGAAGGAGAAGCTTGAAAACAACAAAGAAGAAATAAAAACAGGAAACAATGTACCGAGCACTACAGTCGTTAAATGGCAATCCCATGCAGTCATGCGAGAAGGGATTTGTTAATAAAATACGCGAGATTAATGAAAATGCATGCATTTGGGTAAAACTAATTACCCCCTAGACGCTGTGTTTTGCAAGTGGGAATTTCGCTATTTCTAGCCCTCTCGTTTGGAAAGATAAGATTATATATATATATATTATTATTATTAAAAATACACATGTGCTGATAGACATTGTCAGGTGGCACACAATTCCCAAATATTCACAAAAGATAATAGATAAAATCAGACTTCAAAACACAAATCTCTTTAACAAAACAAGCGAATCCCCATCTCATTTACATCCATCAATCAGCAAGAAGAAAAAAAGATAAATTAAAAAAATTAAGCTTACATACAATACAACACCACACATCAATCAAATTATTACATATATTCCTTACATCTTTTCTTAAAAGTATACACTCTGTTAGGAAAGGGCTCGAATATTTTTGTAGGTAAGGTGCTCCAGTCAACAATTGTTTTATTTAGAAAAGAAATTTTTTTATTTTTTTTCTGTGCCCGGCATTTTACCTTAAATTTGTGGTCATTTCTCCCCATAAAATTTGGGTTCCCCGCCTCTTTCCTAAGATCTGCCCAAGCTTTCTCCCCCTTCAGAATTCGGAACATTCCACAAAGTCTGCTTACTTTCCTTCTAGTTTGTAGACGTTCCCAGCCCAGCGTTTCTAGCATGTCAGACACACTCTCCATCCTCCTATGCTTCCCCAGTACATAACGGGCAGCCTTTCTTTGCACCTTTTCCAGTTTTTTAATATGACCTTCTTCATGAGGGTCCCATACAAGAGAAGCGTACTCTAAAATTGGTCTTACTAGGGTCTGATACGCCTTCTCCTTGGTTGCTCTGACGCTCCCTTTGAGGTTTCTCATCACCCAATGAAGAGTTTTGAAAGCTTTCTTAAAGATGTACTCCACATTTAGCCCCCACCCTAAGTCCTTAGTTAAATATACACCTAAGTATTTGCAAGTATCACTTCTAGGAATGACATTTTCTGAGAATTTATATTCCCTATTGTTTCCATTTGCCTTGTTGCTAAAAGTGATGGATTTGCATTTGTTAACATTAATATCCATCCCATTTTTTGTCACCCAATCCGCCATTTTTTTAATGTCCCTTTGAATTTTGTCACGGTGTCTGTCATTTTCGACTTTCCTGTAGACAATACAGTCGTCTGCAAAAAGCCTTATCTGAGAATTAATATTTACTGGGAGATCATTTATATATATTAAAAACAAGAGCGCGCCAAGTACGCTTCCTTGTGGGACTCCCGATGTTACCCTTGTTTTTTCAGAATACACTTCTCCTAATTTGACCCTTTGTGTTCAACCTTCCATGAAATTTTTGACCCAAGAGATTACTCTTCCATCTGTGTGTAGTGGCAATTGGCCCATCTTAAGCATTAAGCAATCGTGGTCAACTTTGTCAAAGGCTTTTGACAGGTCGACTATTATAGCATCCACCTCTATTCCCGCATCCATAGAGTCAAACATTTCTTGACAGAACCCTAATAGCTGAGTTTCGCAAGAGTGCCCTTTTTTAAAGCCGTATTGGCGACTATACAACCAGTTGTCACTCTCCCACAAGTCCCAGAGATAATCAGCCATTATCTTTTCTAATAGCTTGCATACAACTGATGTCAAGCTTACCGGTCTATAATTATCAACTAGTGCCTTATCTCCTCCTTTGAAAATTGGCGTAACATATGCCTCCTTCCATGCATTAGGCAGGGCATTATTGTTTAAGGTAACATTGAATAAATGATTTATATAATTTTAAACTACACTACCACCCAATTTAAGCAAGTCAATTGAGATACCATTTGGCCCTTTTGATTTATTCGCCCTAATTTTCGTAATTTTATATATATATATATATATGCACACACAGTATATCAGCGTTTTCATTGTGCCATATAGGTGCATCAAACGTTGCATTATCTATTTGATTAGAACAAGTCGTCGAAAAAACGATTAATTTTTGGATTGAGATACATGTGTAAAATTTAAAAGTTTTATAATAACTTTAGTAGTGAGTGAAAATGTACACAAACTAGATAAAGGAAACTACTCTTCTTCGGGTTCGATTCAGTGATAAATTTTAATAATCTCAAAACTCCTTGCTAGAATACAGTCTTAATTATAGGTTAATTCTGAAATATGGAAAACTTCTTAATTATTGGAAGTGAATGCAAGCGTTTCCAGTCTAACTATGAGGGCCGCCCATAAGGCAAGGAGACAGCATTTTTACAAGCATCGAAAAGTGCATATAGCTTCATGGTACTTGCATTTTTCATAATGAAAATATATAGTTATTTTACTAAATCATCCCCGTAGATATCTATGCACGTTTGCAGGAGTGGCATCAATTGTTGTATGCTGGTGAAGTATGATTTTTTGCTTTGTTTCACCAACGTTGTATACTAGTGTCGAAGAACTCACGCTCCACGTCCTTGAGCTACTTTTCAACCGTCTTCTTTACCTCTTCATCGCCAGGAAAATATTTTCCTGATAAAAACTCCTTAATCTTAGTGAAAGGACAATAACTGCCTGGAGCAAGATCCAAACTGCGTGGGGGATGGGGGATGATATTCCACCCAAAGGAGGTGAGGTCTTGGGTTTTGTACGGGTAATTCCCGTACGATGTGATTTTTTTATCCTTTTCCGCAGTTTCATGAGGGTTTCTCATTGGGCTGCAGAATTGACTGTTTTACCTCGAGGCACGAATCCCACCACCAGGACTGACTCTCTCTCAGTCACAAAACACAATGTTCGTGATCTTTCCATCTGAAGGGGTGGCATGAAGGTCTGGTTGTAAGCATCTTGGTCGATTGAGTCTCCGCTGATATGCCTGCCTTTTGAACTCTTGGGTGTAATGATACGCCCAGGTTTCGTCCCAATCACAATCAAATCAAGGAAACGCTCTCCTTCGTCGTGGCATTGTTCAAGAAATTCCCGAGCAGCGGGAAGACACTTTCGACTGCGTTCGGGCGGGAGAATTTTCGATACCCACCTTGGACACTAATTTCTTTATCCCAAACTTTCTCACAGGATTTCGGACGGAAGACTTGGACAGATGCCAGCTCGTTGGAGGTGGTCAAGTAGCAAACGGCGATGCTCTCGGACGGCCTCTTCAATTCTCGCCATATACGCAATCGACGACCGCTCGCTTCTCAAAGGGTGGTGGTCCTACCTCCTTTAAGTAGCCTTTACCCCTTCGACATACTATATACCGAGGACTCATCACTTCAGTTTCGTACGTTTTCACAACTATCCGAAGAATTCTGGCTGCAGTGTCTTTCGACGAAGAGAACAAATGGATAACGGCGCGAATCTCGCACCTATGGAAGGTAGAGGCGAAGAAACTACTCCTAGCCAAATGCCTAGTGACGTTTGTGAGCGCTGGACTGACTCACGAAAACTCTTGTCCGAACCGTTACCATCCCATCGGTTGAAGCAGCCTCGAAAAAAAATCCCTACATCTCGTAGAGGTCTTGTAACATTTCTTTGAACACGACCCTCGTAATTATTTTTAAAAGAAATTATTCCTAAAAAGCTAAGTCACGTAAATGCTATTTTCTTAATCAACCCCAAAGTACTAAAATATATTAATAAACATGCTCTTTCTCTATTGTCTACTTCCTTGCGAGCATAACTAAGTCATTTAAATTGACTGAAAACAAAATTTTGCAGCTGAGAAGATGATACGATACACATTGGCCCAAAAATTGTAAAAAAAAAATATGATGAAGTTTTACCAAAAAGTAGATTGGTCAACCTAACAAAATTTCTGCAATGGAAAGAAAGGTCTATGCATGCTTTCAAAATTCTTACAGGCGTGTTGCTGGACATTGGACAAATAATATCCGATAGGCTGCAATGCAGTTCATTGTGTCCTTATTAAAATGCTACGATTTACGAGCATATAATATTGTGTTTCTCAATTACAGATTTCAGCAGAAAAGTTTAGCACAATAGTAATTTATATAGGACTGTTTGTACTGAATCATGCCATCATCATATATATTTTGCATGTCATTTTTCATAGCCAGAAAAATACTTTGAGTGAAGCTATATAAACGTAGTGTATTTTATTTGTAAAATTATAAGCAGAAGAACTACATAAAAGATTAAAGTAAATTAGTATAAGCATCAGCATATCTAATCAGATTTGATGCTGAATTTCAATTTGTGCACCGCAGTACCCATCAATTAACCTTTGTAACATTGATTTTATTTCTCAGGATATGCTTTTGGTTTCTAATAGAAAGAATCGCTTTTCGTTTTATAACTACCTAATATATATTTAGATTTGACATTACGCCGAATTAATTGTACTTGAAATCGCTTGATAGTATCAAGCATATATTCATTGTGCAGGTTAAAAGAAGGTATACAGTTGGATTATTTACACGAGAATGACGTTTCCTACGTATTTTACTTCTCCAGAATTGTATTAGTTCAATGCGACATCAATATTAAAGATTTTAAATTGGAACGCATCAATTGTATCATTTAAGGTTCAAAGGTTTGATTATAAAAGAAATTAGTTGATTTTCATATATTCTCAATTGATGAAAATGATTTTTTCATATAATTTACGTGTTTTTGCATTTATTATTGCAGATTGCTGCGGAAGACAGGTTTCAGTCAAAACTAGCACGTGGTTCAAGCACCACAATGGGCGTTGATAGAGGTAAAAACGTGGGAATTCACAGAGCCTATTGAATTCGACTATGATATAATTTACCACAGATTTTGGAAACGAGAGATGTATTCACAGTTTCCCGAAAGTGGACACGGAATTATACCATAATTAAGAAATATTGAAATAAAATGCCGCATTCGGTGTTTTAAACAGGGAAGAGTGCACAGGAAATAGAATGCAGAAACTATAAAGGGCCAAAAGAAGCAGATAATAGAAATTATTATAGTATAGGATAGGAAAATGAATGCAATAGAAGAAAAATAGGCATGAGTTACAAAAGGATAACGAGATCCAAAAACATGACGATATGAACAGTGAATATACATGCGTCTAATCTACGCCAATTATCCTCCTTCAATAACCATCTTTCCACGCCTTACATAAACATGCTTCATATAAAATTTTAGCCAGCCTTTACTGAAAATTCTTACTCGATGTACCTGTCATTAATGCTCCCCTTCTTATGATAGCTTCTTTGAGCAATGCAATGCTTATCCTTATATCTCTTCTACTTTGATTATTTTGGTCCAAAACACTTCTGAGATACTTAATCTGTTGCAAATTGTCCAGTTTTGCCCTCCAATTTAAGCGAAACTTAGCCTTCTACTTTCTGGAAAACCGTAAAACCTTTGTTTTATTTATAATTATTCTCATCCCATAACTATCCATTCTATTCCAATTCAGGAAGCAATATTTGCAACCCATTGGCTGACTGACAAACTAAAGTTTGGTCATCAGCAAACCTGATTTTATGAATTACCAACCGATATTAATTACTATCTCCAGTTCTTCTCATGTCTCTTGAAATATTTTCACATACATGTTTAGTGGCAGAGGGGAAAATGGGCAACCCTACATTTTTCCTCTTTCTACCGCTGCCCTCCCGGACTACCCATCACCCACTCGCACCCTAGAAGCCTTAGATAGGTAGAAGATGTGGATTCGTCTCCTTTCCCTCCAATGAATTTCTATTTTCTGCAATATATTCCCAATTCAATCTATGAAGCCCCTTTTTAAAATCTACGAAACATGCCAATACATAGTGATTGTATTCTCTGCTCCTCTCGATTAGTGATCTTATCACTGTATCGGAGGTGTTTTTGGTGATTGGTAGCATTCCAATAAGAGAAGAATACTTGCATGAGGCTCGTCGGTTATTAATTCTAATATTTAGGGGTGCCAAACATAACGCTCACTTTCAGAAGATGCTATAGTGTCTCTATTTATGCCCACCATCTATATCTCCTACCCTCTGACCCTCCACCCAAACTCAAAACAATCGAGTAGGCGTTTATCTGGCTCCTGGATTCCTGTAATGAACAAGGTATTCATACTAGACATTAATTACCCCAATCTACACATATATTCGGTCCCTTATCCGTGCCTTAATGAGGAAGTACTAGGTTTGCTGGGCGATGGTGGGGTTTTTTTTGGAGAAATCCTAAGGAGGCAGGAAAAATGGATGAAGGGCGTATTGATCAGCAGTGGGATGTTGAAGACTATAACAGAGGGGAGAATGTTAGGCAAACGATGAAAGAGCAGGAATAGGTTATTGGTGTCGGACAGGATGAAAGGAGGAAGGAAGAACACAGAGATGAAAAAGGATTTGATGCAGATTAGGTTGGTGGATTGTGTTATGAGTAACAAAATATTTATTTGGTAGTTGTGTCCATCCAAAACCTAGATCAATCGGCAGATTACTTATGTATATATATATATATATATATATATATATATATATATATATATATATATATATATACATAAATAAAAGGTTTTTGAAAGTCTTACGTACGTGAATAATAATTTATAAAAATTTTGTCGTTGTCCACTGGTGCTAAATGTTATACATTATATATAGGCTTAGAATCATCCAAACCTCTCAACCATGGGCTTCAAAATTGTGTTTTATACGATACAAGTATACATGCGTATACTTGTACATCATATAATTATTAATGGTGTTCTATTGGTATAGGTGGTCTTTGGATGAAGCCACCATAAAACTTCACAATGGTACATTTCTTTAGATCTACAAAAGAACGGCAAGACATCTGAAAACATGCACAATAAACCTCTCTTTACCAATGCATACTTCTCGACTTCCCTCAATCCGTCCAATATTCCTTTTCTATTCCTGACCTTTCCTCGCTTGCCCAACATTTTCCCGCTCTTATAGTATTTATCATTTCATTGCCTATAAAAATGTTTTGCACCATCTTTCTACGAATCTTTGACGCAATAAACCTCCTCCTTACCGATTTCTTAACATCTTTACTTAACATCCCTATCATCAATCACCATCCTCTTGTAAAAACATATTAATGGATAGAGACGATGCCACGTTTCGAAACAAAGTTAAATCTTGCGATAAATCGCGCATGAGTATTAATTGCGAAAAATTTAATTTGATTTATATCCAAGTTCTAAGGGATCTGCGTGGTCTGGTCATATCTGGCCATATCTGTATGCCATTTAGCATCAAATTTTATCATATTCATGTTTGTATACGAAGACTACAATCATTGTGAATGCGATTTTTCTTCGGTTTCAGACAAAAATAATGAAGTTGGCGAAGAATTAATTTAAATATCATTCACGGCCTGGTGCATAAGATTTAATTCAAACGGCTAACTATTTGCACAAAACTGTAGTGAATTAGGAACTTGAACTCTTGGTGGTCCAAGGCAACTAGTAAATTTATACAGCAGTTTTAATAGTTAAGTTAGATCGTGGCACGCCATTAAAATTTCCTAAATCCTAATCATAAATTTATTTATTAGCATGTAACTCTTGATCTTATCAATTAATAGGCAATAAAAATATGTAGTTTACTTTGGCATTCCAGTCCAAGGTATCAAATTTCCAGGTACCACGAAAAACGCATTAACTTCTAGTTGACTCTAAACTCCTTGATTGATCAAACAGAAAAATCCGATGCATGCACATACACAGCCGCATAACTGCCATTATTAAGATAATGTTACACTTTGCCAATTCGATGGTGCATACACAATCTAAATCTTGAAAGTGTTTCTATAAGAAAAAAATCACTTCTTACCGCCACTTCAGATTTGGATAAATAAGATCTCTCGTTTTTATATACATAAGCTCTAGCTACTTGCCTCATGGCTTGTTTAATTCAAACTTCATCTGACAGAAACTTTTGGGATGAAAAGTAGTGAAAAATTCTAGATTTTCACCTTCCAGGTTGCATTAAGGAAATAATTTTTTTTATCGCTTTCATATAAATAAATTCAATTTTGTGGAATATTTTTCTTGGATGTATTGTAAAAGTAAAGGAAGAAAATCATGCATGCAAAACGGAATAACATTATTTTCATTGAAATGAAGTAATGCATCTGTTTACACAAATGGACTACTAAAGTTTCATCCAACATATCAGAGACTACAATTCATTAGAATAAAGGCTCAAAGTTTAAGAAATGTATGTTTAATCGAATACCGCAATCACTCATGAAATGTGTACACGCTAACGGCGTATTCGCGTGCACACTGAATACTTTCCTGCATGGTATACGTACGTGGAACGTGTATCATTTTCTCAGCGTCCCACAAGTCTTGTGTGTACTACTACATCATGCGTACAATATACGATCCCTCATACATGTCCTGATGCCAGCAGTCAGGGACTACCATTTCAGGTCCTGGAATTGGATATTCATAAGGGGGAAGGGAGTATAAAACGATGGCCAGAAAGAGAACAGCTAAGGTATGATATATGTCGTTACGTCCTCTTTCCGCAACATGAATCATCAGATCGATATCTCCACCACAGTAACCGCTGCAAAACCGCGATATAGAGTGAAGCCCAGGCCAAACGATATAAAAAAGTTGATGCACAATGAGTTTGGGGCCCAATAAAATTTTACGTCCTACAATGAGCGGAAAAAACATTTTTGATGGAGGTTTGGAAAGAGCTGATAATTAGGTTTGACTAGCATGCAGTTGATTTACGCGTTTACCGAAGTGGCTCAACCTCTAAGAGCGAGTGCACGACGCCGCGTTCCGAGAGCCCAAGGTAAATGGCGCATGCCGTCTCGCAGTCAAACCGCAAAATTAATTTAGGGCGCCTCCTGAAACAATAGGCAGCCTGAAAGACAATAAAAACCCTTCGGGAGATCTCAATGATGGGTGGGAAGCTTGGATGGATGGGGACCACGGAGTAAGTCAACTCCTCCAAACGGTACCCACACCGGTGAAATGCGTTTCCTTAGAAACGCGTTTTACGGTCCACGTTTTATGTTTAGCAATTTTCTTCCGAAAATCACGCAAGAGCAAAAAAAATTAGGTATTCCAAGACTTTTATGGCAAATTCACACGTATAACGCGCCCGTGTGGTAATGATATAGTGCCTTCCATGATACTGCCCTGTAAAAATAACACAGTCGAGATGCCTAGGTCAAGGCCGCGTTTTCTAATAGTTTTATCCATTTGCTGTTCCCTTTCTACATTTTGTTAAACTAGGATAAATATTGAAAATAAATTGAGAATAATATCTAACGTACATGATTCACATGGAGTTAATATATTCTTTACCAAAATATGTAATTGCATACAAGCTAGTTCATTTAAAAATAATCACAGGAAACTAAGATGTGATATGAAACCTCCACACCAGGAGAAAGAAGAATATAATATCTTGAGTTAACGTTAAAAACGACCCTTGCATTTGAAATCAAACGTGATTTACTGCCTTCATCAATTCGGCGTTATTTTGAGCGATTTATAATTGAAACTATATTAATCCAGATAATATTATTTAAGTGTAACACGGGAATAATTTGTGGGATGCTACGCAATTGAGGATCACGGAATACATTAAAAGGAAATCGTTTGACCATGGCACGAAAACCCCCTTTCGAGTAGAATCTGAATTTTTCACTTTGATCAATCAAATAATTTGGGAGAATTTTCAAATGCAGGCTCCCAACCATGCATAAGCGTGATCCTGGAAAATTACTGAGAGAAACATGCAATACAATTCTCACAGATAATGCTAAATCATGCATTTTAACTGGTTACCGGCATGAGTCACGATCAATCATCTGCAGCCCATCCATGCCTATATTTCCTTTCGGAAATACTCAAACCATGAAATTTTACAATCATACCTATATCAAAGGTACCACTGCTTCGGAGAACGTACAAATAGCATCTGTAATTGGTGTTTTAACTATCTCAAACTCCTTTCGAACGCGTGAGAGACAATAGGTGGAAAACGTGTCACCCGCTTAGCTGAATTAATTAATCCATTGCTCCGAAGGGGGCAACAAGGCTTTTAGACGCCCCCAACACACATACAGGGGAGAAGGGGGGTGCGGAGGAGAGGGGAAGGAGAAGAAAGGGGTGGGCACCGAGAAAAGAAGAGAGCTCGCATTTGAATCGGCAGGCTTTCTCGAAAGAGAGACGGGGAGGCATCGAAGATGTCCCCTGTCGGATGACCCCGGCGATTCTCATCCCCGGGGAGGGAGGAGCGTAGAAGAATGCTGTGGGAGGGGAGGGGAGGGACAGGGGAACGAATATAAGGGGAACGCGTGCGCTACTCCTGTGCGGATGCCATCGGGTGACATTGCGGCCCCACCCCTAACCCCAGTGCCCGTCACCCTTCCCCGCATCGCCCACAAAAGTATCTAGAGTCAACATCTGAGGGATGGATGATGGCAAGGGGGCTTGCTTGCTCACTAAGTGCGGCTCGCCGCCTTCCCTCAGCCCCCCCACTCCCCCTCCCACCCCACCGAAACCCCGCACACACATCGATGTCATTCCCATCACGTAGCAGTCGTATGTGGGATGCCGTTGGTTTCGTGAGTGGCCGTCCAGATGGCAGCCTTTTCTCTCCGTGACCGACCAGTGCCACTCATCCCTTAGGCATTCGGAGATAACCAGGGACGAGGCTTGGCGAGGATTCGGTGGGCGATGAGGGTGTGATCCTCCCCCCACAGCAGGAGAAGTGCTTTTACTCATCGCCGTTTTTTTCTCCACCCCCGCCCACTCTGGCCTGCTACACCCCTATCGGATTTGTTCTCCGCGTGTTACTTTTCATCGCTATTTATGGCTATCGGCTTAATTAATGGCTTTATACGGGCGTTGACGATTTCATAGCTAGTGTAGCTGGTGGATGCCCTACAACAATGCTGATTTCATCGGTGCGTGTATCTGACATCTAAAAAAGGATGTATTTTTGCGGCTTTCGTGAGAGCGTCAATTATGGGAGCTTTGTGCAACGTTCTCTTTGGAAACAAAGACTTTCAACGTTGTGCTTGCGGATTTTATTGAGCTTAATGTCTTTCTATTCTTGAATTTAATGTTTCCACACCTAATGATTCATTTAAGACATGAAATCTTTCAAAATGCAGTTCATGGAACTACATGGTCGTTAAAACATATATGTACATAGAAATATGTAATGACTCGTTGGCAATAATATCCAAGGATAAAACACTTAAATTTCTTAATAATTCCTATACTTTTTTCAAATATAAGCTTCCGCAGATGGTTGAAAAAAATTAAATTCCATTTCATAAAAGCTCAAATGATAGCTTTCACAAGTTTTATAAACTAAAAGGCTGCCAATTGATCTTTGTCGATGTAATGGAAATATTTTCTCTTCTTGCGAAGCAGTGTATTACTCATGATTTATGAAACGCGTTTTTCCATTAGTCAGTTCAAGGGGATCGTAAAATGGTTGCGTAAGTTTGCGATATTAAAATGAAGCGCAGGTTTGGATCGAAATGAGCTGTGAGGATTAATTATTTCTTTATTTTAGTCATGACAGGTTTTCAAATGAGAATGTAAAGCGTTTGGGGGAAATTGAAAGGTGACGAGAAACTCGGAGCTGCTGTTATCCTACTAAGTACCGTAGAGGTATGATGTCATATTTGATAGGCTGCAAGTGAGATTGGAAATAATGCGGCTGTACTCGCCCGTTGTTGTTTTCAGGCGTTATTTAGTGCTCCTGACAACCTGATGAAAATTTTTCAAATGGAAATAAAACCGCATCATAATTTTTTAAACAGAGTTAAGTGGAACTGAAACCGATGTTGAGAAAGGGGACAAACGAAGCGCGTCAGTGTAAGCTTCCTACACTCAAATGAATGCCGTCTGGTTCCCAAGTTTGGCCAAAGTATTTCAAATATTTAATATATAAATACATACTTCGCTTGAGATTTTGGCCACTTTTTCAAGAGGTATAATACTTTACTTAAGTCCATTCCTCTCAAACTAAGGGCACTTATAACGATCCTAGGGGAACGGAAGAGTTCTCCATGCCTAAGACTCTCGCGGGTTTCAACTGAAATCATCACTTACGTAAAATGTTACGCACATGTTTTTGACTTGCATAATTGAGTGAAGTAACACTATAAGGAGTGAACTGATATAGAATATCGGAGGGAATCATTTGAAAAGTACGTCATCGTGCCGTACGTATTGCCAAACACGCTCACAGCCATCGCTAAAAATGCTCACTGCCTTGTCTTCTCCAATAAGGAAATTGGATAAGAAACGTATTCCTCAATCAGACTGGTGAGAGTAAAGAGATACAAGCATGGTCTCATTTTGAAACTGCCGGTTCTTAAACCGATACGGGAATTGAATTGCATTACTTTAAAATAATATTATCTATGGATGCATTGTTTTTTTGCCCTCTTCAATGCGAAAATGTTTGCCCGAAGATAAAATCTTTGCATACAAAAATTCTGGGGGGAAAGGAAATCTTGACACAGGCACATGTGTTGGGGGGAATTGAGACAACTGACAAATGTTGCTCATACCTTAAAATTTTGAGAAATTATGAAAAATAACCAATTTCAGTTTTCGATGAGTAGAGATGAGGTAAGAGAAAAAAATCACGTAGGGAAATCAAGTAGGGAAGATATGGTTGGACGCAGAACTGTTGCCGGCCACCGAACCAAAAACCAATGTGAGAGTGCGGTCGGCGCACTGCAGGAAAAACGGCTGGTTTTAAAATGTAAATGGGCTTGACAACAAGGTGACTCTGTAATGAAAACTATTGTTTTAGAAATGGCTAAAAATTTACCCTTACATACTCTATTATTATTATAGATAATCTACCGGTTAGGGTATGTTTCAGATGGGCGCATCTCAGCAAAATACTATCTATGCAGAAAATTTCCCTTTATCATTCACTATTCTAACACTCAATTCTAACGTTCCCAATTGTAACGATCCCATCCCCTAAGTTCCCATTCCTAATGCTCCCATTTATAACACAACTATTTCTTATGCTCCAAATACTAACATTTCCAATTCCAAAGCCCTCTATTCTAAGGCTCTCATTTTAACATTCTCAAATCTAACATTCTCAATTCTGGCAATCTCAATTCTAATACTCTCAATTCTTACACCCTCAATTCTAATACTCTCAATTCTAACACTCTAAATCCTAACACTCTCAATTCTAATACTCTCATTCTAGTATTTTCAATCCTGACACTTATAATTTAGGTATTCACAATTTAGCATGGGCTTACTTTGAATTTCTTCTAAATACTTAACAAGGCATTGGACCTCTGGCGCATAAACGCATCGTGTTATTAATGCGAGCTAAAAATATGCAGCTGTCTCGGAACACACCTAGGTCCTTTAAATGTGTACGTGCGATAGATAAAAACTTTCGTAACAATAGATTATAGCTGTATAAGCTTATTCCATTATTAAGTACATCTCCAAATAAATTCAGATGTGTCTCTGTTCCCTCCCATGGACTTGGACGAATAATCCCTCCCACCTTGACGTGGTGGAAGGGCTTATTCGTTCCGATGACCCCTAGAGTTGTGCTAACGGGAGCAATGATTATATGCTCCTTGTGGGGTTACCCATAGGTCAAAGCATAGGAGGCCAATAGAAAAGGTAGTCCACGCAGCGTCTGTTCCTCAATAAGGCGGCTGCAAAGGCGTCGCACCCCAGTCGGGTTGCCATTTGGTGATGGCGTCACGTTAAAAACATTATTGAGGAAGGCAAAGGGCAACCACCTCAATTATTATTACCATAATAGTTGCCATTTGAGACGAACTTGGAATTTTTGGACAATATTGAGGAAAGAATCAAAATTGAGTCTATTAATCGAAAGATGGAAAGAGGAAATATAGATGTTGCAGGTCAGATACATGTGCCATATGGAGTACCTAATTGAAAAAAATTGTATGATTTTGACTCGCGAGCACAGTTGCTGCTGAATATGTTGGAATCAAATTTTATATTGCCCGTGTTCCAATTTCAATTGGGGAAGCCAATAAAATAACTCTGATAGGTATTAATATACATTTAGGAGCCATTAAAACGCCGTTGGTGGGTTTGATATGTAACGAGGTGGGGAATTATTTGTATGATTTGTGGCTGGGAAAATTGTTGTGCGGTAATTGTCAAATTAGGGCGATGGCAACCTCACCCAGTACTAAGCCCGACGGCATCTGAAATTCACACATCAGGGTAGGGGGGCCAGATCCTTTCCATGTGCCGGCTATGATTTCCCAGGAAGATCTGGTACCCGAAAGATCACATAGCTTGGGTGGAGCTGCAGGTGCCGAGAGACTTGCCCGGGAATCGACCCATCAGCTACCAAACCGACCTTCGGGTTGATTACTCTGTTTATGGTTATATCTTAATGCATACACACATGTTTGTATGTTTGTGTGTATTAACATTACACCTACGATGCGTGCTGACGTACCTATAAGAGCTTGGATTTCTTTCTGGCAAGCAGAATTAACTGTTATAAAGCCGCCTCCTTCCGTGAGGATTGTAAATCACTCGAGCAGCAATCTCTGCCACAATATCTCATCATTCTATCAATGTGTGGCAGTCAATAGCACTTTTTATCAATCATACGGTAACTGCCTCATAAAGGCCTCTCACTAATAAGAAGACGATAGAATTGGAAATGACCATGGATTAAGTCAGTGAATTGGAAGTAAAAGAGTGCTACATTCCTTATGCTATTAAAGAGCAAAACAGCTTTCCTGATTGTTTAAAATCGATTTCAAATATTAAATTGTAATCATATGCCCATTCGAACATTTTAAAATTAGTTTTTCTTGAATTCCGAGAAAATAGTTTTTGGAGTACATTAAGATATTTTTTTATTTTACTTCATAGTTAGTTGGGGATTCCTTTGAATCTTAGTTCCGCTTTGTACAAACAATAACCAGACATAAGGAAACAACATAAGTTATTCTAAAATTTTAACAGTTTTTGGAGTACGTGGGTATCATATTTGCAAATTATTATTAATAATATTCCTTTGACCGATTCAAAAATATTATTTTTTAGAATTTTATCCCAGATAGCCCTATAGTAAGAGCTGTATTGCTCAAAATCAATTATAGGTTTCTTGTATAATGCCAAACTAGTCGAAATGCGTCCTCCTCATTAAACACCAGGGTGCGCTTTGCATTTATGCCCGATGAATCAGAGAGGAAATGACAAACACTGTCATATACGTACGTAGGCAGCCTTGAGGTATGTTTGCAATTTCTTCTTTGAGATTTCTATCAATATTCTTTGGTAACTTCACGGAAGTGGCTTATCATATTAGCTTTATGTATCTTAAATTTTTGGCATTATTCAGAAAATATTACAATAGATTCTTTAATGGAGATTTTTTTTGTGTTATATCTTAAATTGGCAATCCTCATATAATTAAATCACATAAAATTTTAACCATTTAATTGTATACGTTTTTCAGCGTGCCACCACCAGAGTAGTTAAACGGAGTGCAGATTTTCATAGAAAATCATTTTGGAGTGCTTAATTCATATATGCATGTAAACTTAAGGTACGCCGCAGCATTTCGATGCATTATATTCAGGGTAGGGATCCCTGTTCTATTCCGTACACCAAATATAGTTCAATACAAAGTTCTGCAATAACCATAACATTGGTGCATCTTAATTTGAGCTCTTGGTGCTCCTGGAACGACATATGACTTAGACCCTGAGGTCCTCTCTTCGGAATGCGTACACTAAACCAGAGAATACCCAGTGACATTAATTAATGTGTCCTCATTGAAATTAAATTTGGGAATTGGGTACAACCCCAAGTATGATATTTTTGCGTATATAACAGAGGTTATTGTACCAGTTGAGATTTTATTTCAGAGTATTTCTTATTATCTTAATTCCTATATTAGTATCTATATTCTAATAGATTTAACGCGCAGCAAAAGGTTCGAAGCTGCCATTGGCGAGAAGAAACTAGACTTAACTACTCCGTAGGGATTCGGTTCACTATGATTTCAAAATATTCGGTATAATTGAAAAATTTAACATTTTCAGGTAAGATGTTCCATCACTATCCATTTCTATTGAGAGCGACCGATGCACTGTTGTTTGTAAAAACGAAATCTTTTCCTTTGTTTCTCATGGAAAATGGGAAGTGCAGAACTAACAGTTCTTGCATAAGTATTAGCATTTTATTTATTATGTAATTTTAAATTATTTCTTGAATTAACTTTGGAATTTTTTATTCGTATTTTCACAAGCTTTGGATTTATTGTCAACAATATTAGATATAAAATTTTCCCTGAGTACGATTTATTCCACTATCAAGATTGTAAAAAGCTAGCTCCATCATAAAAGTACAAGTAAAATGTACAATATTTTTATTATGAAACGCCTATTGTAATTTCCTATTAAAAGTTTTGTGTTATTTGATGCTATGAATACACTCAATAAAGTGTGCATAGTCCTTAAGACGTTTTTATTGTGGTCCAAAGAAATGTATCATTTAACATTGAAACGGAAGTATTTAAATATTACTCAATCAATGGATTTATCGTTTGGTTAACTTTGGCAGCTTAATACATACATCCTTAATAGCAACAAAATTATATTTGTGTGAGGTTAAATGTTACCAGCCTTCAACCGGTTACGAAACCAAGCGCCCTGTATTCTTTCATGTGGGCTGCAAGATTATTACATAGAGAAGTAATTTTTAGTAGTCTTTGATAGAAAAATTGTTCACGAGATTTATTAATACCTTTAGACTGAAAATATTTAGCGAAATTAAGGAGAAAATCAAAGAAAAAATTAACAGCATTGGCCAATGGACTGAATCGGTCACGTGAGACAAACCTTACATTCAAGTTGATATTGTACATTCAAACTATCACACCCTAGAACTGCACAAAGTAGGAATAAATACAAACTTTTATTTCTCATAGTAAGAAAAAAAGACTTGCATATTAGCGCCATATTTGAAAGTGCGTAATGGTTAATTAGTCTTCTTGCTTCCAAAATATCACCTTTTCTTAATCGCTTTTAGAGTTAATAGATGAATAACAGATGAATGTTTGACACATTTTCAGATACTGTAACAATGTCATTGCTTCTAATATTTGTATAGACGTTAGAAAAAAATCAAATTTTTATATTGCTTAAATAGTTAATTACCCTTATTCATACAACATGAACTTTCGGATAGGTCAATGACATGGAACCCACACCTTATGGAGTATCCGCGTGAAAAATTAAGGCGTCCGGTTCGCAGGATTACCACAGTGAAATGTTTAGCTTGCTGGTTGATGAACATGCACCTCGATCAGTGTTATCGGGTGATTTCGGTGTTTACGACTTTCAGATTAAAGACGGTTTAATAAATACCAAGGATAATTACGTTATATCTCCGTTTATCGTAGTATTTTTCTCACTACACGTTCTCACAGAGGCACATGTAGTTTAGCGCTAGACATGACGCCATCTAGAACTATCAGCAAGGTGTCAGAAAGCCAAATAAATTCTCACAGCGGTCGCTTCGAGGTAAGCGTGGCACTTGACATGAAGTGAAATTAAGCGCTAGTATAGAGGATTGTTGGACACTTTTTTAACCGTACTTGAAGCATGGGAGAAGCCATTAAAAACGCCTTGTTTTTAGGGAGGTTATTTGGAATCCAAGGTTTCGTTTGAAGCCATCAAAATTTCAGTATCCTCGAGAAGAAGTGGGTTGGCGTGAGGGGAAGAAGCAGGGAAGGCTGGTGAGCATATTGTTAATCTTAGTAATTTTCTTCTCAAGTGAGACAAATGGCTCCGAAGCATTGGATATTTTCTATAAAAATATTGTTATCATGAATATGACATTTTACTCCTATGAGTAACTATACCTTTAGTTTATTCTCCCAAAATGTTCCTCTGATACCGGCGAAATATGTGATAATATGAGTTTTAATAATGTAAAAGGTAGTTTGAAAGGTTCCCGGAATCACCACCAGATGTCAGCGCTAGTGCACCGAGTATCCCGCGTAGTAATAGGTACTCCTTTTATATAATTAAACACGTCACACGTCATTGCTCTGGGAAGAGATCTTTAAGGCGTACGCCTCTTGTTGTCGCTCCTTTGTAGTGATTTGGGAAGATGGAAAAAATTGAGACTCGAGAAGTAATTACGCGTACCATTAATGCTTCATAAAGAAAGGTATGAAAGCAAATGAAATTTAAATTGAGTATTGGAAAAGTCTGGGGGACTTTGCTTTTTCATATTCAACCGTTGACGAGTTGAGAAACGAGTAAAAGTTTGGTCGGAACATCTAAGATGATGATCCGCGTAGTGGTCGGACAAAATGTCTCATTACTGCAGAAATTATTGCACAAATGCGTAAAATGGCTGTGGAGGAAATCGCTGAAATTGTAGGGATTGCATCTGAACGGGGATATCAAATATTTACGCTGGAATTGAATATGAGAAAATTATCTGCTAGATGGGTGCCTCCATTCTTGATGCGGGATCACAAACGCATGAGAATGGAAATTTCCGAACAATGTTCGACCCGTTTTAAAAGCAACCAACAAGGTTTTCTGCGCCATTTGTGACCGCAGATGAAAACTGAGTCCACAATTATACCCCAGAGGCAAAACAACGTTTAAATCAGTTAAAATAAGTTGTTTCCCCACCACCAAATAAAGCAAAGGCAATACGTTCGGCCGGAAAAAGTGATGACTTCAGTTTTCTTGGATGCGAAAGGGCTTCTGCGGATAGATTATCTTCTCACTGGTTAAAAAATTACTGAAAAATACAACGCCAACCCCGTGGATGGACTTCAGCATAAGATACACGAAAAAAGGCCAAATTTAGCAAGGAAGATAGTCATCGTTCATCAAGACACTGCACGCCCATACACAAGTGTCGTTGCCACGGCAGAAAAACGTGAACTAAAATACGAACTGCTGAGGCTTATTTGCCTGATTTGGCTCATGCAGATTTCCATCTTTTCACCAAGCTCAAAATTTTCTTCGGTAGACAGAGATTCTCTTCAATGAACGAACTAAACAGCCGAAGTAGACGGGTATTTTTCAGACCTGACCGAATCTAATTTTTGAGATAGGACCAAGACATTGGAGCATCGCTAAACCAAGTGAATTAGTGCACAGGGAGGCTATAATGAAAAAAACAAAAAGTTTCACCGAGGTAAATTGTTTATATCTATTTTATTACGAGAACTTTTCATATTACCCTCGTATTTTAGCACAGCTACCTGTATGTAACACGTTTTCCTCCGTATGCGCTGAGTCTTGCTCCTAACTCTTTTGTTCATCACTCCTTATAAAGAAAATAATAATTTGTAAGGAGCTGAAGGAAGTAATACCGAGGCTTTTTGGTGTATGACTTCAATTCAAGGAATATCTTGTCAAACGTTGACGCACCAAGTTGGCTCATCACAGAGTTACACCTTGAATATTTTAATGCGCAATAGAAAGCAGTAAAAAAAAATATGCGTTCATATTATCAGGAATTAGGGAACTTACATGCCTCTTACAAATTGCGCCGTTGTATTACTTCAATGAAAAATATTGTTCGCCAAAATGCTCCAATGAAGTAAACGGAATAAGAAAAATGATTTATATTTGTAAATATTAGAGACGTAAATTAAAAATATTCTGAAATCACAGCCTTTAGTATTCATTCAATTTTTGCTCTCCGGGATAAAAAAAACTGGAAAACCTGATCCCACTTAACATCATGGTCCGCCGTAAATATGGACACGGAAGTTAGTAGGATTACTATATGGTATTGGTTTTTATCCATAATCCAGGAGTTTGAAAAGACCGTATTTGCGAGTCCTCCTAAAATTGATATTGACGAGCGTTGATTAAATAAACGATTTGAAAATTTTTGCCGGCTCAAACCCCTCCCCTTCATTTGATTAGCCTTGTAAAACACAATGCGGCTCTGTTTATTTCAGCCACGATTGGTGCAAAAGGGACCGTAATTGCCGGCGGCGATCCCAGTGCTTCGTGGTGTAGCCCACCCCACCCCTCCTCCACCCCCCGCAACAACTAAGGACAAGTCCTTTCACCTGCCCACCCTCAATCTTTCTGCGATTACAGGTCCCATCTTAAGGCCATTAGATGAGGGGTTCGGCGCCTGTGTTCTTCGCCCTACGACGCTCATCGCCCCTCCCTCTTATTCCACGCTGCCCCCTCCCCCGACTTCTCCAAAGGTCCTTCCCCCTTACCACCGCGCCCTACCCTCCCCTGGTACCCCCATCTCCGTCTTCCCAACCGACAATCTGGCCCTCTCAACCTCGGGAATAATTCCCATTCATGAAGGAAACCAGGTTTAGGGCGCAACCCACAATTTCAAGCGAAAACTTTTTCCTCCGCCCCCCCCCCCAAACGCCCCCCCTCAAGCCCTTTCCCCGAAAGCATGGAAGGATGGGAAATGGGGAGGAGTTGTATGAATTGAAATTGGATACTCGTTTCTCGTTACCTTTTGATGTCGGCCATCACGCGCACCGTTTTGGGGTGCGTTCCCCTGCAATTGAGGATAACCGCGGACGTTATCGTCTTTTGCATCGTGATTGAAAACGTTTCCTTTGCGATTATGTCTGAGTCGTGGAAATGAAGGTGGGTCTAGGGGCTACGCCAGGTGGTGATGGTGGGTGAGACCCTTTCTGATTTTCCCGTCAGATTGATGTCAATAAATACGTTATGCGGTGAATTTATATGTCGATCCAATGTCATATCGGGAAAGATGTAATGGCAGCGTAGGTGATCGTTTGGGTAGACGTGCGAAGACCCCCACATCACATGCCGATTGATTATCATGTACCAATCCTTTCCGAATGGAAAATAATAGTACGGATATTTAAGGCTTCGTCATATCACTCGAATTATTTAGAACATTTCCAATAAGTGCCACTCATTAAATTTTTACTAAAAAAGACATTTTTCGTGTGGTGTCATTAGTAACGACACATAACTGCAATTCTCATGAAGAAATCCATAAGTATTATACAGATACCTAAGAGTTAATCAAGAATCGAATTATATTTGGTCTCAAAGGCGGTTCAATCGTACGTTAACTGTCTACATTAGGTAAAAACATATATACCCTTCACACCTCCTACACAAGAATAATTGCGAGTAAAAATCCTTGTTTCTTACACAAATAAATAGATAGTTCCCATATTCTACATCAGAAAAATCACTCCATTAAGTTTCGGGAAAGCGTGCGTTACACGTACCTTTATGATAAATGAGATGCCACGTGTGAGATAAGCAAGAAAAATGAACAAATGAAGACTAGACGGGCAGAGGTACAACCTTACCAAATCATTACAGTGTCGAAGGCATCAGACTTTACTACGTGGAAATTCATCTGGAGTGATGAAAAATACATACATTTGATTCTTCACCCCTCATAACATTCTTCTTAAAACAGGTTTTTGTATCAGAAAATTTGCAGTAAAGGTAATGCTTGCGTGGAATTGAAATCGAAAAAAATATATAGAACGATAATTTAGTTAGTCAAAGACTCAGGTAATTGCTCTAAGGGGTAATCCAAGTATAGCTATATTTCCTTGATGGAAAGAGGTAGAGAACCAGTGGACATATCTCTTGCATCGTGACTAATTCCGTGTGGAGTGACTTTATATAAAAAATACATACCACAGTATTTGAAACTAAGGTTTATTGAGAAATGTTTCCTAACCCTCAGGAGTGTTTAAAAATTAATTTTGCTATGAGGGCATATTGAAGACTTAGATTGAATTATGCGTCTAGTTATAACATTAAATCACGAATTCTGCGACGGATTGTGCGTAAAATCGAATTTACTTATTAATGCACATTCTTACCATTGCATCCAAGAACTGAAAATTTCTTGAAACACGTGAATTTTAATTTAAAATATTACAAATAGAAAGTTTTTCAACTTAACACTCGTGAAAAACCTTGATGTGTTTAAATTTTTGGAATTAATTACCAACAAAATTAAATATAAAGTGCACTAATCCTCAAGCGAAGCTCACGTATCCTACATGCCCGAACTAATTCTACTTAAATATATTCCTCCAATTGATTAAATAAACAATCAACTCTCAAGTAAATTTACGTTAGCACTATGATAGGAAACTGGAAAGTAAGTTCAAATGTTTTGCAGTGCAAATGCCTTCGTCGTCTTCGCAAACTTGTTTCTCTCGTGCGGATCATTATCACATGGCATGATTATAAAGTAGTAAGAATAATTAACTAACCATTAGATACTTTCAATTGACGGGGAAGGCTTGGTTTAGATGCCATGAATCTTATATATCCGAAGATTAACACTATCCTCTCTCATTTAATTTAATGCAGTGGCACATTTGTAAATCATTTCCATCGCGGATGGAATCGAGAAGATATCGATCCCTTCGCTAGATTTCGTTCCGATCCCGTGGACTGGACGAAACATCAGCTTCCAAACTAGAAATACGCCCCAAAGAAATGGGTCCTTTTCCTCCATTACTAACGGCCGACGATACACATCTCGCAACTAAATTGCGATCCTTTCCGCAGACCGGTGAATCACCCCACTCTACGTCCTCCACTGGATCTACTATAGAACTCGAATGGACTGAGGGCTGGATATCACTTGGGTGGCACTCCAAGAGAAATGTCCTTCCGATCAGGAACTTATTATTGATGAACGCCAGTATCTTAACAAATGCCGAAAATCGATTAGATTATGAAAAGAGAAAAACATCAATGCCGATGAATGCAGATGATGAAAGGCTGGTACGCTAACGAGTTACCGTGCGGAGTGCCGCGAGGATTTCCACGATGTCGGTAATGTCCCGTCATTTTTTTCTCCAAGCCCCTCTAACGAGCGCGAAAGAAAAATTGACTCATTAATGTGGCGGGAAAAGGACCCATTGGAGTATACTTCCTCCCTATCGATTTGTATTCTAAGCACTTTTCCGTGCGTTAACTGTTTTCAAGTCACGCCCAGCGACTGCGTGCCACTCTCCACATTTTATAGCGTAACCACGTAAGTATCTTATAAAAAGATAGAATGCATATCTACAACCCGAAATAGTGCCGAGTTTCGTATGTACATTTTGTGGTGGAATTGGCTCGCGACGTTGAAAATCGGACTAGAAACTGGGCGAGTGTAGTAAAGCCGGCGGCGCGAAATAGAATCATTGAGCGGAGGCAACACTGGGCGGGTGCACGGCTTCCTCCTCCTCCCAATCAAATGGTCCAATTCATGAGTTCGCGGCCCCAGAGTTGAGCGCCCCCAATGTAGGGGATAGACTCTCTCAAGAGTAAGCATTCGGGCGGAAAGACCCCCGCTGTAATTGCCGTGCCAACAACCCACGAACACGCTCCCAAAGACAGTGATTTTTCTTTATCCCGAGACGTGTTGCGATCCAACCTTCTGGTTTGATGTCACGTTTTCAGCCAAGCCCCTACGTCATTAGTACGATTGCCCAGCCAAAATAATGGCAAGGAATATTTTTTCACCGATTTCAATAAAACCCCCACCTCTGAATCGTTCCCTCGCATTTTAAATTGAAGTGCCAGTGAGATGTGTGTTTTATGAGGCATGTATTCCTTCACAATTCTGACGATGTGTGGAAATGAGTACTACGGTTTGTGCATTTTCCTAAAATAACGATTGTATCAGGTTACTGTTAAAGTGATATTTCTGTGTTTTATTAGAAAATAAACCATTGGATTCGAAGTGAAATAGTATATCGAATTGAAAAGTCTTCAACATTAGGATAACCATTGGAAACATCGACTTAATTCAGCCTCTAAAGGAAGGACATTTTTATCGGAACATTAAATGAGAGTGCAGTTATTACTGAAAGCGCTGAAGATCGTGTACTTAGCCAATCCCCCAATAAAATCACTGTCCTTTGAGAATTTATAAAACTATAGAAACTATAACTCGATGATGAACCTCAAAAGAAAAGATTTCAGCATGTATACTATAAGGAATGGTAAATTGAGAGGAACTTACATAAGGCGATAGAAATACTGAATCATCTGCATGAAACTCAAGGTAATGCTTCGTCACGCTTTTACATCAGCGAATGAAATATTTCCATGATTAGCTGTCATCTTCAATTAACCGACAAATCCCAATTTTCACAAAATTTAAATTCGATATCCGTGGGCAAATAAGTTACGGAGAACAGATACTTCTCGTAAAGCCGATATTTTCAACCAATTCTCGGATGATCTGGGTGTTATAATAAATTTATTTTTTCATTCCCTAAATTAAATTAACATTTAACATATTATGCTGCAATGTAAACACCTGTTGAGGAATGTGTAATGAAAATACATTTTAGATCGTCATGAAATAATTTTACCAATTTTTTAAGAAATTAACGGAAGCGGTTGCAGCTCCGCGATTTGTATACATGAGGTGGCATTATCAACCACATAAAATCGCACCTCGCGGCAAATCATCAATAACCTCGGTGGGATTTTTTTTAGAAAATCACAGCATAAGGCCTTGGATTGAGAAACTTACTCATCGTAGCAACTCACCCATCCATATACATGGGGAACTAATACCAACACTCAACGTTCCAAGTATGTGAGAAAAATCTGACGATCTGGCTTTATCCATTTGATATTCAATGATAGTTAACAAGCATATTTTTACCGAGTTTCTCATGTCAAAACAGTCATTATGTTATGATTCCGAGTCGCTCGTTATTCATTTAAGAACCAGGAATATAAATTTTGTCCTTAATCTTTGTCTTTTTGAATGCAAATCACTTGGAAGGAAAGAATCACCCCGAGTCCACTCCCAGCCTTCACATTTCCCCTCCAAATGCCGTGACAATAATCAATTTCTTTTCCTCATCGTCCAAGCACACTTCGCCCGACATAACCTCCATGTGAGAATTCCGCCTCATCTCAAAGTCCCATTTTCCCATGATATCTATTTCTGGAAAGTCGAAGGTGCACAGAAATGGTGGGAAAACGGATAGAAAACCCATTGAACACACTCTAAGAACGACTCCTTATGTTTACAGATGAGTAGATGAAAAGTTACGCAAAATTTTGTCTAGAAATGGAATTCCGGGAGATGCGAACTTCTTTCAAACAAGAAAATATATAAGGTCATTACTGCACTATCCAAACATTTTCCTCCGTTCCATACATTTGAAACCAGTTTGTAGATAGAGTGTGTATCAAACAAAAGCTCTAAAATTTTACGCACTGGATTTTGAGAGATAAAAATGAATACGTTTGTTGCTCAGGAAGTTACAAAGATCCCTATAAGGATGTTCCCTGTTGTGCGGTTTTACAGTATCTAAAATATTTAGATGACCCGTGAAAAAAGTCCCGAAAATCAAACATCCACATGACCATCATAACACAAAACCCCTCAACAAAATATAATAAAAAAAGGGAACGTAAACTTTGATTGCATTTAAAGAGAAAGGAACTCCCTGATACAGCACCAAATTATGCACAGTATGTCATTAGGAGTGAATTTTATGCTGTTTTTGCCATCTACTACTGAATTCGCTCATGTTTATTGATTATAATGATTACTTATCATCACAGATGAGCATTCTTCGAAACATGGCTGAAGACTGTCGCATAAAAAACTAACACAAGGATTGATATTGGCCCCCACTCCATGGGATGTCCTGATCGTTCCAGGGCGAATAGAGGCACTTGGAAGGTTTTGGTCCGAAACGAAATCGTAGGGGGGCATTCCTGGAAGTTTTACTCGAAGGCATCACGATATGATGCATTTCCCGAAACGAGTGGAGAACCCCCGGGAACATATAACTCTCCAGTCTTTACGCCTCCCCGGTGTCTATCCGCCGGGAACGGGTAAAGGCCCGAGAAGGGAGGGAGTTATCGCTCCGGAGTGGAAGTAGGAGGGGGAGGTGCCGAGGCCGCAGGGTGAGCGGACCCCCTCCTCCTCAGAAATCCTTCTAGGTAGTATTCTTTAGCACCACCGACTCCTTCCTTGGTGCTACCCACTAATAATGATGGTGAAAACGCAATCCATACGTGCTTTCGAATTTCCAACCCCCCTCTTCTACCCGTCTTGGTGGTCGTTTGAGCGCAAGAAAACGAGGCCCTAGTTGAGTCTCGTTGGTGAGAGGAGGGAAATGGGGGATGGACTCGGGGCCTCGAGGCCTTCGCTTTGGGGAGAAGGTGCGGGGGGCGGAGGCGATGGGGCGGACGAGGAAAAACAGCACGGCCGTTAGAACAGAAAACACGAAGGGAAATAAGCAGTGGTGTTTTGAGGCGGGCGTCTCAAGAGTGCCCGCGGCGCCCGCCCCGCAGCAAAGCTGAAATCACCACGGTCACCATTCTTAATGCACTCCATACTCCGCATCAGGACTGGAACACTATCATTTCCGACCCGGCCCCCACTTTACATTCATTATAGACCCACTTCCCCTGTTTATTTTTTCCCTCGCCCTACCTCCCGTCTGCCCCCCTCCCCTCGCCTGCCGAGCGACAGAGCCCGAGAGCGACCGAAGCCTCCCTTCGCGGGATCTCTCCCGCCCCCCACTCCCACGTCCTGAGAAAACTCCCAATTCCCCACTCCCCTCCCTCCCGCCTTTTTCACTTATTTAATCCCACCCTTTGCTTAGCCTCGTTCCCCTCATCACATGTCATTTTCTTCGCCATGATAATACGGTCGCCGCACCGTAAGTACTCTGGAGTCGTGCCGAGCGTGGATTGTGGTTTGGCCGTACGTGATTGTGCTCTGCGGAGTAGAGAGGAGGCGAGAGGAGGCGGAGAGGAGGCGGGTGGGGGGCGTGCGTAGCTGGGCGGGGGGGCATGAGGGGCAGAGGAGGGTGGTCGCGGGAAGGAGGGGTGGACGAGACGGAGGGCTGGTGTGAACGGGAAAGGAGAACGGAGGGTGGAGGGAAGATGAAAAGTAGGGGAGAGGAGACATAATGAGTAGGAATCAAGGGGTTCCATTAGGATAATTCCAGTGGGGAGAGAGGTAATAGTATGGGTTTCATGTCTTTTCAAAGAATGCAGTCGTCCAATGGTTTGCTTAAGTGGTTCCTTGGCGCCATAATGCGGCTGGGGTCACTTACGCGCCATTTGGAGCCCAAGATCGAATTTCGACCACCATCGCTAGCCACTACGAACATTTCAACCTTTTCCGATGCAAGTTAGGCGTCGTTTCACTCTTCCTTCTTGTGACATTGAAAATTTTAAGTGAGGATTGCTTTTGAGATACTTCTTTTTTCGCGGGAAGACTGCTTTTGTCACCAGGGCGTTTCGTGTATCTGATTTAAAAATGGAAAAAACAAGAAATTAAAAAAATATTCTGAGAGTCCGATGAAGATGTCAGATTTTTGAGTTAAGCTCAAACGGCTAAACCTTGTCTGTACACATTTTATGGCTGACTGGAATACAAGGGAAGAGAAACCAAAGCGAATAGTCTTGAGGAGATAAGGATTTTGGCTGCATTACTCCATCAGATGAAAAGAGTACACGCTTGATTATTTCTCACGCCAACCTCGTCATACGCAACCCCTGAAATACTTCCATCAAAACAGGAAATTTCCAACCACTTCTAGTTCGGTTACATGGACGATCTATTTCTTCGTTCTCGATATATTTCACTTCCTCCATATCATAGTAGCCTGTGACATATTTAGACGCAGAGCCACCACCAAAATAATACATTTACTATGTGAACAAACAAACTAAAAATGAACCAAAAATACCTCTTCTTCCGCACATAACACACACCAAACGCACTCAACACGTCATCCCCTCTCTGTTCACAGTCAATGCACTTAAGATAAAGACCACTGCCTACAAAAATATAGTGAAAGATTAATAATGTTTAAGTAGCCTACCATTTGAGTTTGGCTTTGGATGGACACAAAGCAAACAAAGATATCCCCTGTTGCACTCCTCTCATAGGTGACTTTGGTGTCCCTTTAGCCTGAACACCTAAGACACCTACGGCTGGCGCTGTTGGAGAAATCAGCCAACGGAATGGATCATTCCATTAACTTCGATGGTAGAAGTTACTTGCCCGCACCGGTGGTTACTGGGACCGAATAATTAAAGAAGCGATTGAAATAAGAATGGTAAGACGTAATTTCAACAGAGACTCCGGCTATTCCCTTAGCAACGCGTGTAAACCGGTGCTGATGAAGGTTAGAAAAGGAAGGTACACAACACAACGCCATAGTGACCAACCGGGAGGCTCCTCCACCACGGACCAATCACGAGTCACCTGACTCATAGGTTCATGTATAAGACGGAATAAGGGGATCGAGATGGTGCGGGGGCTAACGTACTGGCTTCCCACCCTGAGGGCGCGGGTTCAAAACCCGGCGGTGTTGAATATTTTTCAGAGGTATCTCGATCCCTACTTGAGGTGCTTTGTGGAGGGCACTTTGAGTGAGTACGGCGTCCGTCGGATGGGACGTTAAACTGCGGACCCCTTGGCGCCTTTCGTAAAGAGCAGGCTAATGCCGACGCCGGGTTTCTCTCCACCCTTCATCCTTTCCTGTCCATCCCCTATGGCGCAAATGACCTTAGCTGTCGGTCGCCTCCCCTTAAAACTACTACTATAAGACGGAATAAATGGTACGTATAAGACGGCCAAATGCAGAGTGGAATTTTCCGCAACCCTACCCTCTTTCATAGTCTTTCCTGTACTGTTATTTTCCTCCTTGAAGAGGAGTTCATCCTAAAACGGGGTTTCCGTATTGTTTTTATTAATTTTTCCATTGTATTTTCCTTGCAATGTGTCCACCTTACGGAAATAAAAACCTATTGAACTGAACTTAACTGCAGAGTGGCACTCATCTACCCTGAGGACGATGCACGAGTTGAGAAAGGAAACGTCGGCCAATATGGAATCCCTGACCCGGTGGAAGTCCCGAGAAAACTTTATTAAAACCCATCTTTATCTCCACGTACTTCCACTCTTCACTCGGTCCAAAATTTATATCATATTACTACTTCTTCCTTGCTACTGAATAGCCTTTAGCATTTCATCCACAAATGAAACGCTCTGCATCCACTTTTCCTGCCTCCTTTGGATTTATCCCAGCAATACTCTCTTCTACCCAATCATGATTAGTACTTCCTTCGTTTCGCTTCCTAAAATTGATCTTCCGCTATGTAGTCGTATGCCATCCTCTCCAAAATTTTATCGGCAATCCTGAGCATGCCAAACTGAAATGTATTATTCTCTTGTCCTCACATATGGTCGCCTTTCACGTTTTTGGGATTGGAACTAAAACTGCTCCGACCAATTATCTCAGCCAATCTCCACCATTTAATGCAAAGAATGACTAGAAGCTGGGCCATTCGGCAGTGGTCAAATATTCCACGAATGGAGGTTGGATGGAAGATAAACCCGATTTTTTCGTTTAGATCATAATTTAGAAAAAAATAAGGTTTACCGTAATACTCCAATACGATAAAACGGGGAAAGCGGATGACAAAGTGGAATAAAGAAGCTCTGATTGGGATGTAATCAATGTAATACCGGTATGCATTGAAAACTTACGAGTGAAAGCAGGGAGATGGTTTCTTAGAGAAGAAAGTACAAAATGTCAAAAAGAAAGGATTTCTGGAGTCCCAAATGTACCAATATGAAAGGTGAATTGGGAAAGGGCAAGGAGCCCATGGTATGCAGACTAGAGGTTTCTACTCTTTAAGAAAAAGGCTCCAAGGGGTCTACAGATTCCAATCGTTATGTCCCATACTAAAGACGGAGAGCTCCATTTGAAGTGCTCTTCACATATGCTAAGAAAGGATCGATATACCTCTAAAACTCCTGCCACCTCCGTGACTTGAATGCTGACCCTCGAGGTGGAAAGTCATTACATTAGCCACCTCACCATTCTGGTCTCATGCTTCAAATTAGCTCATACAAAATATTATTTTCATATACTCCAAAACATTTACGTAGTTCAGCGGGATGTTGCCTGTCCCCACAGCCTTATTTACTTTCAATTTCCTTAGCCACATTTACTTGCTTTTTCATCATGTCTGAACGCAACCCATCCACTCATATTCTCTTTTTTCGTCCAAATTTCCTGGCCTGATCTCTTCATCTCCGCTTGTATAATTTCTATCACTCTTGAATCTTTCCTCATTCAAGCAATACTTTTCTCGACGAATCAATACTAATATAAACGGATATTTCTCTTCTTATTTCCTTAACCTGCTTTCACTTTCCCGTAGAACACAACTTTAGCCTTCCTCAGATGATTTTACTTGCCCTTCCACCGCGACTTCCAGCACGCCCCTTTCGCCATACTAGTCCCGCGTATCAGTTCAAAATTCGTCATTCTGCCTAATACTGTCAATATTATTTCATTTTCTTTACATGTCTATCTTCCTAAGCATCTAGTCTGCAACCAATGGGCTCCTTGCCCCTTTCCAAACTACTGTTCACTTTGCTACGCTGCGGCGTTTGAGGCTCCATTTATTCCCTTTTTTTACATGTTCTACTTTCTTCTAAAGCACCCGTCTCC
Organism: Hetaerina americana; assembly: GCF_022747635.1. NCBI lineage: Eukaryota > Metazoa > Arthropoda > Insecta > Odonata > Calopterygidae > Hetaerina > Hetaerina americana. The sequence goes on from NW_027286403.1 coordinate 1,818,969, forward strand.
CTGTCTTCACTCGTATGTTTTTAAGGCATCCTGGTATTTCATTCATTACATCCCTGTCAGAGCCTATTTATTCTATTTTCTCATCCGTTTTCCCTGATTTATCACATCAGAGTATTACGTTAAACATCATGATCTAAGGCTGCTCTAGGGAAAATATACTCGTATGGATTAGTCATGAAGTTTCTAAATCTGTTTCTGACCGTAATATAGTCCGAGTGATGCTTTTGTGAATCATCGGATTTTTTTCACATATAGCTGCGCCTTTTGTGTCGTTTAAAACAAATGCTCGTTATAAATAACTCTTACCTCAAGGAAAATTCCATTTATTTCCTCCCACGGTAATTTGTTGTTCCTAAAGCGTCATCCTCCACGTAATTATCATCTTTACTTTCGCCCACTTCCTATCTCCCATAGCAATTAAATATTTCCATCCAGGAGCACCCACAATCTTTTAATTAAATTGTTCATATGCCGTGCCTATTCTTTCCTCCTTATGATTTTTTGTTGGCATATTGACAGGAATAATAACTAATTTCAAAGGAAAATCTTTTGTTTCTATTGATAATTTTCTGTGACTCGCCTGCTCTGTGTTTACTACGTTTCAGGTTACATTTTGATGAAAAACCCATAACCACTATCGTTGGCTCTTTTCCCCCTGCTGCATATTCATCTGTAACTAGGGCTCCAGCTAGCCCTTCTCCTCGCGCGGCTCTAAAATGCCCATCCTTTCTGCTTGATATGTTCTAATTTCCCTGCCCTTAATATTTTCCTAGCATTTCAAATCCACATTTCAACTAGTAAGGTCTTCGTTTCTACCTTCTTCCCGTCTGAATCTGGCTATTCAGATTAGCTATTGATACATCCGGAAAGACTTGCCTCTCCCACTGCCACGTAATGCACTTCCTGAGTCCCATACTACAATCGGGGGAAAGAAATAAACAAGTAGATACGATATTATTGGATTTAAATAAGGCCTTTGATAAAGTCCCGATTGCTAAATCGATTCCCAAGTAGCAATGGTATGGCATAAACGACAAAGTAATAAACTGGATTCGGGATTTTCTTATTGACTGTAAACAAGGGGTGGTGACAGAGCAGGTAGATGACTCAAGCTCTAATTATGTTGAAGTAACATCCGGCGTCCCACATGGTACCGTCATAGGACCACTACTGTTTTTCATACGCTTTAATGATATCACCAGCCAAATAAAAAGTAGCAAAAGGCTCTTTGCCGATGTCCATGTAATCTACAGGGAAATAGCGAATGACGCAGATCATTAATGTCATTAACTTGTCAAATTCTAACTTGCACCTTATTGGATAAATATTTATTACATTTTAAGGTGCAATATTTTGTTAATTGATAATATATTTATATATGACACATATTTATAAATGTTACCCTCAGCCAGGAATTAAGTGACGGTTAGAGGAAGAGGGGAGGTTGAATACATTACTTGGAACTGGCCAGAGAGGAATTACGTAACGGTTCACCTTCTAACCGCCCTTCCCTACCTACCTGACGGTAAGAACATGCGTACGTATAGAAGTATGTCTGTAGGAGTCAGTACCTGATGATAATGTTAAACTTCGAAACTCGGGTCGTGTATGAATAAAATTCGGTGAAATTATCATGGTTTCCCTTTTAACTGTATCTGTGTACGCGGCAATTGCGAAGTCAAACAGTTTATGAAGGTACTCTATTTCGTAGTAGTCGTATTTAGGGGAGGCGAACCGACAGCTCATTCAGAGAGGTCATTTGCGTCATTGGGGATAGACAGGAAAGGATGAAGGGTGGAGAGAAACCCGGCGTCGGCATTAGCCTACTTTTAACGAAAGGCGCCAAGGGGTCCGCAGCTTAACGTCATATCCGACGGACGGCGTACTCACTCAAAGTGCCCTCCACAAAGCACCTCAAGTAGGGATTGAGGTACCACAGAAAAATATTCTTTATTACGTATTAAAACTAAATTAGCCCATAACCTTCCTCCTTCCGTCCTGCCCCCATTTTCTTCTAAATGGTCCGCATATTTTCGTAGCATTTCAACATCCAATGGCACCCAATTCCACCCGCTCCCGATCCTCCTCTACATCTGTAACCCTGAAACACTTCACAGAATGAATCCTGAACGCTTTTCCTTCCATTGTTTCTTCTTATAAACAAATCTCAAAGGCCACTTGTGCTTCCTAAAATATCACCTCTCTTGTACTTTCTGCCTCTCTTTTTTCATAGGTGAATGCATCCTTTTTATCCTTATCAACAATCACCGTTACCCTACAAAATACTCAATCATCACATATCTAAATAAACCGCTTCTCGCTTTCAATCAGTTGATAATTGGTTCACCCTAACATTAATGGAAAATATCCGAGTAGCAACAAGGAGCATTTAGGTGAAAACTCTGATGTTGGTACATATTTGGCAGCAAAGGGCTTTAGAATCGTTCACTGTAATCCAAGCACGATAACAATAAGCCACCATTTTCTCCCACCACCACCGAAACCCCCTTCCATCGGCCTATCTTTGCGACAATCTCAATTACAAGTCGACACCTCTTCACCTTAACCCCGAGAACGCCACTCTTGTTGAATCGACGAAAGCTGATTGTCCTCCTAAACTTAACATATCTGTTAGTAACTTTATTAATCTTTATCATGCATTTATATACTTAAAGATTAAAGAAAACGAATGCAATATGCGCTTAAGAATATTTTTATGACAGAGAAACAAAGATATGAAGAACGTATACAAAACCTTTCAATTTTAAAATATTCCTATAGCCCCAGCAACCGTCATCAGAGTGAGAGCAGAACTTAACTCCTCGCGAAAGTATAATAAAAGGAGGATAAGTTGGTGATTTGGAAGCCGGAAGGCGGAGTTAGTTGGAAGTAGGAGGAGGTGAGTACACATTACCAGGCAGTCCTTGAAGTTTAAGAGACGTTTTCTCCATACTACCTGGCATTAAAAAACACTGTCAAATTGATATCAATAGGATCATTTCTAACATTTAGACGCTCCATAAAATTTTCATTTATTTTTAAAACAGACCCATTTGCGAGAGTATATGTAGGCCGCATTAACTCTCACAAATCTTCCCGTTCCATACAAACGTGCTACAAAACATGATACAGGTTAATGGAAAAATTCCTTCCCCAGCAGATATTTTTCATACATTTCACTTCTTTACGTGTTTAAAAATGTCGGGTAATCTCTACAACATCAGCCCTGATTGTCGTTTTCTAACGGCCATTCCATCAAACTCTTCAACGTCAGGATTTGTAACTAGTGATCAGAGTCTTGATGGTGGCTTGGACAAACGAAATGTTTGGTATATGAAATAAGCTTTTTCTTATCTATTCCTTCTTTTTATATCACATTGGCGTTCAGAAACGCCATATTGGCGAATTTTCCTTGATTATAAACTCTTCGCACATTTTGCAATATTTTTTAATGCTTTCACGATCGCTTAGACTTCCAAATCTTATGAGAGAGCGAGAGACAGTTTCTCTAATGCGCTGAATAATGTAAGCAAAAACTCGGTGTAATGAAGAATGCTTTTGAAACAAAATCGTATCGTAGCCAATATTAATGTTGTCCGCACGTACCCCAGTTAAAAGGTTTAGAGTCGTACACAGCAAAACAGGACGCGTCGTTAGAATTTAAAAGTGTATTTGAGACACCTTTTGCAGAAGTCCACGTCATAGTCTAATATGTTTTTGCTTTGACATAATAGAAGTACGGACGACAAAATTTTGATTGAACTTTCAGAAATATTTTATGGCAATTAAAATCAAACTTTAAATGTGTGCAGTGAAGAATATTTGGAAAAAGAGCTATTTCCTCCCCTACGCCGACAGTATCAGGAACACCGACATTGATATTAGATAGATAGATGTATTTATTTGGGAGAAATTGAGGGCTAATGGTCCCTTCTTCCATTTAACCCAAAATGAATTAAAATATAGACTTGAGTCTATGGAGAGAGACTATAGACTCGAATGAATACTTAGGCGTTATTCTCACTCACAATCTCGCCTGAGTGAACCATACGGGGAATATATGAGACAGGCCAACAAAAAACTAGGATTTATTAGTTGCGTATTCGAGAAATGTGATGAAAAATAGAAATGTTACCTTCCGCTCGTTAGGCCTTATTTAGAATATGCTCCTAGTATATGGGAGCCTCATGAAGTTTGTTTGATCGTCGAATTAGATTGCGTGCAGCGTAGAGGAGCTATATTCGTAAAAAGTCGTGAGGACAAAATGAGTAGCGTATCAAAATTGTTAGGAAACACTCATGGGTCAAAGTTACAATCACCGATTTAAGCCTCTTACATACACTGGAAGGGTGTCTCTTTCGTGATCATGTTAAAATATATTATTAGACCCGACGAAATACGGTAGGATACAGTAGATCATGCCAATGAACTTGAGAGATTAGGCCCAGAACAGGTTAAGTGTGCCATTTTGTCCACGAACGATAAGAGATCAGAAGAATGTTATTCGGCCACTCTCGGAGGGAAAGATATTTTGGGTCAAGGGTAGTCTGGCATGTAATCACCCTCTGCCACACACTCAACGGTGGCTTGCGGGGTACTGTGAATAAAAAAATACTATGATATTGAAGGCCAACACTTGTTGCACGTAAGAAAGTCTGAGAGAGTTTAAAAGGGCTTTTACAAGGAAAGTCTTATTCCATCTTTCGGTATCTTGTACCTCAAATAAGTAATTTTGCTCACAACAAATATATATTTGGGTAAATCTAGTGAAAACTCATCCTCATTAAGTGCATTTAAGACAAAATTTAAAGAACTGAGTCATTCCGCAATGCTACCTGAAGGCATCATACATCATTTAAATATACAATTGTCATTTATTCCCTGAGTGCCTAAAGCGTTATAAACCGTTTGCTGAAAAACTGCTGTATGGTTATCTATGAATGTCATATTTCCTATACTCAATGTCCGTCCTGGGAAACAAAACCGGTTTTCCTGATATAGTGTGATTCTTTCGGAAACCTGACGCCATCTTAAGAAAAGTTTAATGTAAGTTTCCACATTAATTACCCGGAAGGATGAGTAAAAGGAAGAGGATACCGATCTTTGATCGTCAGGGTGTTCAAACAAAAAGCTCACGCAAATAAAATTTGCCCAGGGTCTCCTTTTAAATGTAAAAACTTGACTACCAACTCATAAATGACTCTCACGAGTGATTCCACTCTTAAGCAGACCCTCAACTATTTCTCTTACGATTTGACCCTGTGATAATGCGTTCCCATACGGCTTGCAAGAACTAACAGACCATTCTTTTAGGCGTATACGACGGTCTCTGGTAGCAAATATACGAATATATTTTTAGCTTTGCTTTTATCATGCAAATGTATTAATCAAGCAAATGATTATACTGCTGCAGAGAATATTGGTCTATAAAAATATCTTCAAGAGTGGTAAAGTCTTCTACCGCACTGTAATTTTGGGTGAATAACCCCGCACTGTAATTTTGGGCCTTAATAATTCTTCTTCACGCTCATTTAAAATAAAGCGAGTAAGAATTATTATAATCGTTACGAACGATGATGGCACCGCACTTTAAATTCATTTCTAGAACTTTTAACCACAATATTTCAAAACTAATGTCCTCGTAAATAATCAGCAGGGTAGTTTATCAACGGTGAAGCGCAGTTTTCGTACCGATTTCCTTCAATACGAGTACATTGGGAGCAGGGAGTATATCGCAAGAAAGGATATTTGCCATGCTTTTCCGTAGAAGAAAACTCTTATCAGGACCTGAGTCTGATAAGATTAAGTCTGGGAAAATTTGATCCGTCACACAAATTCACGCTTTGAGAGGAGACGCATCTGTTAAACCTTGCTCATTTAGGATATTTTGGGTTGATTTCCCTTTTGACCACCAATGCCACCAATATTAGCCCCACCGGGGTAACTTTTTCTTGCATGGATAACTTTATCACTCAAACAACTGGTGAAATGATGGGAGTTGGCATCGCACTAGAATTATATCGTCGGATTCTCAATATTTTTCCTTTAAAAAAATAGCCAACCCGCCACCATTTAACTGATTATAACACATCGGAAGCCGAATTTCGGCAACCTTTCCAAGAAACATTTTTCAAATTATTGCAAGCTTGAAACGAAAAACTACCGAGCCCATTACATAAATCTGGCCAAGTTTTACCTATCCATTTTATGACCGTTTTCCGTACAACTGGATTATCTAGACCATAATTTGCAGCATCGAATTTAAATTCTATCGAAAATTTCGCACTGTCGTCTCTGTTGAGTGCCGCATTCCTTCATATTACACACGAACGTATTTTTTTTGAAAAATCTTCTTGTTTCCAGAAAAACTAAAATCATCATTCAAAATTTTCCACGACTTCACATCCTAGGGAATGCTAGTAACTGTTATCGCTCTGTTGCCAACGGTCACAGCAATGTGTGGATTGTTTCAGAACATACGAGTTTAAAAATGAAACTAAAGTAATTCTTATGGCCCCACACCACTTAGATAGATCAGACCTTAAAGATAAGGGAGATAGATTCCAGTACAAATATATGCAAAAACTCATTTTTTCCCCGGACAATCAGGGATCATAATAGTACGAAACCAAAGTAACTATAGAAATATTAGAGACATTTAGTTTACTAGTCAAGATAAGATTAAACGTTGCGTAAACATTAGGTATATTCGTGGATGCATGCTTCATTACGGGTGGTAACCTAATACCCCCCACTGCACGCCCTTGCTTGCAGGGTACTATGTAGGTGTATATGTAAACAGTCCCCACGAAAGAAAACATACCAACACTCACAAGAATCGCGCAGGTCGACCAACGTAACGTCCGTCACTTAAGTTTCAACTTCGGCAAATCACTCGTCCAAGTCTTCATCGCCTGGATCGTAGAACAGTATTTCAAGATGTTTGGGTGGAGCTGGAGGTGCGGGAGTTTCCATGTGACCCCTCATTTGGGCAAACATATCCGTCTAGTTCCTCGGCCTTTTTCAGGAGCGTGTCTCCAATCCCAAATCGACGGTTATTTTTAAAGCTCGATGCATAAATATGATGATTGAGTCTCTCTTCCAATTTATATTAATTTTCCAGAATAATGGATGCGCCTACCCAGACGTTTGCGCGTCAACACGAAACATCTTCCGTGGCAACATCACGTTTCCTAAGTAAACAGGGCGCGGAAGAGTCCATCCTGAAGGAACATCCCCTGGCGTCACATTAACTGACCTAAGAAACAACTGATTGTACCCTCCATATATCACGACACGACGTTCCTTCAACACGACGTTACGTCAAAATGTCACCTAACAAGCGTACACCTATTTGGGTATTACTGTTCAAAGGTTACACCAGTGAAAGCGCGAAGCGTGGATGCCTTTCAACTCACCCAGCCCTGTCTTCCTCCAAGGGCAAGGTTATTCAAAATTGCCCCCAATACGACTGTGGCCTTTGATAGCGAAGGATATGGAAGATTAATCAGTTGTTGATTTAACACCTCTGTGGCATTTAAAGCTTCCACGTTCCGTGAACTGTGGAAGCAAATAATTACAACGGCTGCAGTGCTCAAGTCGGTTTAATGTGGAAGCTGCACTCCTTTAATATGTTTTTCGAAAATAACATCATTGTCATGCACATATTCTAAGATGATATTTGTTATAGCAGTTTCAGTTTCTGCGTGCGTAGTTCTGGTAGGGTAGTGATGAATTTGGTATCCACGGAGGACAATGCCGGGGGAAAAGCTTCATTCTGCATTAGTGCTGCAGTAAGTTTACTTCAGACTTATGTATAGAAAAAATTTGATGCAGCCCATATACGAACCTACAAAGAAAACGTACCTAAAAAGATTTTTCATTGAATGAAGAGAATGAGAGTTTCTGCGTCATTGATCACATCAATTAATAAAGGCAAAAGAAGCTATATAATCGTAAGTCAATAAATAAATATGTTTAGTGTACCATCATTCCTTCGGGATACGCTGGCTTATATTAATGACAAATGCTTCAAGTTTCTCGATATTATATTGTTTCTCATGATTCAGCAATTTGCATAGGTCATCTATATTTCATTTGTTCGTATTGGCGATACCATCCTGTTTGGAAGCATTCCTGCTTTTTTGTCCAGAAACTCTATGAGCGTTTTAGCATTGAAAGTTCTGAGAGGTAGGTTCTATCCTTTAATTGTTTTAATGATATCTTTACAAAGATATCATTAAATCTTTAGAGAGTAAATTAAAGCAGATATGCTGCCATTTCCTCCGTCTTTAATTGCCTTCTTTTTCAGCGCACGGACAATTGGATAACTTCCATCGCCATTCTGTGGACTCCTCCTTGTCGGAGTCACCGCGAGCTGACGAGCAAATCGACGTCTGTTTCGGATTCGCGAATAGATCACCATGACAAATCCATTGCATAATTTGTTATCCTTGCAGAATGAAGTAGTTGAAATACACTTAATGGCTAGCTGTCAGCTGCAGTACCTGGGATAATATTAGGCGAAGTTAAGATGGACGGAGGTGGGGGGGGATGGGAAGAGGACGGGATGACGAGAAGAGTAAGCAGAGGGTGAAGAGAGGAAACGAAGGGTAGTAGTACGGAGGGAAATAACTCACAAGACAACTTATACTCGTCATTTGACTAGGCAGTAGGATTTCCATCGAGAGGCAGTGTGGCTCGGGCAGTGAATGATACTCGTAACTCTACTGAAAAGACATGGATGTATTGTCCTCGTATTGAGATGCAAGTGGAATGTCGGGTCAGAATGATTAAGTTTCTCCGCCCTTATGGAACTTAGTTCGAGCCTCTAGAAATAGAGAGAGATTATGGGGTTTTGCGTCGATTTTAGCGCATTAAAAGGAGCGGCGTTTTTCTCCAAAGTTACCCCATGACACATTCATGTCACTTAGCCCTCCAATCAGTAACAACGCCGGTCCATGGTTGTGAGATATCCTTAATGATAAATTATCAGTATCTAAGTGTAGGGCATAATTATTCGGACGTCCCATGAAGTGCCCAGCTCTTCGGATGGAGACAATGTGGCCATTGCCTTATCTCTTTGAGCCTAACTTGAAATGTTTAATTTAGCCAAAATATAAATGCTGGAGAAAAATGTTACCTAAATCCCCGTTCGGAACTTCAAGTGGACATTGGAAATAATACATTTCTCCGTCCTTGAAGACATATTTAGTGCCTAATTAGGGGATCGGGATGGTGCGCTGGCAAAAGTACTGGCTTACCACCGAAAGGGACAGGGTTCGAATCCTGGAGACGGCAGATATTTTCCAGTAGTATACCGATCCCTACGTGAGGTGCTTTGAGTGAGATCACTTTGAGTGAGTTCACAATCCGTGACATGGGGAATTAACGTTAAGCTGCGGCGGATCCCTTGGTGCCATTCGTTAAGAGTAGGCTAATATCGACGCCGGGATTCCCTCGGCCCTTCCTCCTTTCCCATCCAACTCTAATGGCGCAAATGACCTCAGCTGTCGGTCGCTTCCCCTGAAACTACTACTACTACACATATTTCGATTCCCCAAAGCTCATTCATCAAACGATGAACCAGGCCCTGATTTACGAGGTGGGTTGCTACATGCTATTTTGGCATTATGGTTGCATGCATGATGTTTATGTCGCCTCAAAAAGAACGTCATCTAACAGATTAGCGTACACATGAAATGAACCATTTTAAAGGCACAAGGGTAAACTATAGTTTTCTTTGGATATAAATAAGTTTCATCGAGCGGTAAGGCATGATTGGACTGGGTTTGGAACGGGCTTGGGACCCGTGATTGTTAGAGAGAGGGAGTTGGGATTATTCGGGTAATTAGAAGCTGTCGATTTACCAAAACATTTGAAATAGGCAACATAAGCATGACTGACTGCTGGTCAGGTGGGACGCGAAGCGGCTGCGGTGTTATGATCACGCGCGCTCTCATTTGATCATTTAACACTGAGTGCCAAATGAGGTTCCAGCCATTCACCGAAGCCATTTTTGAGAGTTTTGAGAATGAGATAGGGGCGAAAAGGAAAATGAGTAATTGAAGTATGACCTATTTTAGCATTTGACATATGATGTGCAGCTTTTAGAGAGTCAACCCGACGATAATCTCACCGCGAGAGAAGAATGGGAGAGGTGAGTGGATGGGAGGGTGAACCCATCCTCAAGGCCGACGCCGAGTGAACGGTTATGACCCTGAGCAGGAGTAAACCCTAATATCAGAAAAGGGATTGCCCCGAACAATGAAGAAAAAATCCCTGCCACAAATCGTAATCAGAATATATTAAAAACCCCAAAAAAATACACAATAAAATACGATGAAATATAATACCCAAAGTACATGAAGGGAGATGAAAAAGTGTTCATAAAGGGAAGGATCAAACCCGAAGGAAACGGAGAAAAAGCACCAGAAAAAACACGAAAAGCAACAAGGAGAATAACAGTGGTATCACTTCCGCACATTATGAGAATTCGCGCGTGAATTTATAGTTGCAAATAAGAGAAGTGGAGGGATATGGGATAATGAGGGGAGGGATAATGAAAAGACGTGGAGTAAAACCAGCACGGAGTTATGTTATAGACGCTATGAAAACATAGGTTCAAATAAACAATGAAGATGCTCAACTTCTCCGCCAACATGCAGCCATAGTCAAGCTTAAAAGAAGGACGTTGTCAGGGTGAAGATGAGAAAAAGTTGGAGTAGGATGGCAAGAGTAACACGAGGAGAGGTGGAAGAGTGTTATTGAAGGATGATGGTGGGAAAATACATTAATGCTATCGATTTATGGTGCTCTTTGTTTAGGCCGGGAGGGCCAAAACCTTTCTGGATCTAACTTTGTTCCAACAATTTTTGTTCGAGTATTTTGTCTTGATGCTTGCGTTTTTTAAGGGAGTTGTAGTAGCTATAAAGCATTTCTAAAGCTAAACTAAAACTAAAGCCGTAGCATTTCTGTTGGTAGGGGGCGTTACTACTGTGGTGATCGCGAAAGTAGATTAAGAATACTATGGAGCATATATATATTTTAGAACCCACCCATAGACCACAACCATGCCGTGGTGGAAGGGCTTGTGCGTTCTGATGACCCATAGAGCTGTGCTGGGGAGAGCAATAATAATGGCTCCCGGTAGAATCACTCATGCCAGATTGGTCGAAGTTTTGGAGCCAGACGAAAAGTAGTGCATGCAGCGTCTGTTTCTCAGTGAAGCGACTGCAAAGGCGTCTGACCGCAGAGGGGCGCCCATTGAGTGTTGGCGCCACATTAAAAACATCATTGAGGATGGCAACGGGACCACCTTCATTATTACTCCCATAATTTATGATACAAGAGAGAGAAAATGGATCCTGGCAACTACGCGACTCGGCCCCATCGTTCGTGTGTCGTGCCCGGCAGCGAGGGAGGCAAGGCTTCCGCGGTAGTCATCTCATGAAACCCTCGCAAAGCAAAACCGACAGCAGCAGCAGCAAAGAATACTCAGAAGAAGACCGAATTAGTTAGAATAAAAGTTGGAATATTAGGGTGATGTTTATGACAGGAAAATTATAAAAATGTGAGCGAGAGATGGAAAGAGGAAATATAGGTATTTAAGGTTTCTGCGGGGTAAGATGGAAGGTGATTCTGGGGATAGCGGGAAGTACTGGAGTGATAGACATAGAATATACAGCGGCGGGGACGAAAGCCAACGAGGGGTTGTCATAATATCGAATAAAGAGGTAGAAAGAAGCGTAGTAAACATAGAATTAGCAGCGTTAGAATATTTCTCATAGAAGTAAAAGCAGAACCAACGAACTGGGTCATTGCTCTGGTATACATGTCACCAAACAATTATAAGAAGGAAGAAATCGATAGAATATACGAGGGGGATCGAGATGGTGTGGGGGCTAACGTACTGGAATCCCACCCTGAGGGCGCGGGTTCAAATCCCGGCGGTGTTGAATATTTTTCAGAGGTATCTCGATCCCTACTTGAGATGCTTTGTGGAGGGCACTTTGAATGAGTACGCCGTCCGTCGGATGGGACGTTAAACTGCGGACCCCTTGACGCCTTTCGTAAAGAGTAGGCTAATGCCGACGCCGGGTTTCTCTCCACCCTTCATCCTTTCCTATCCATCCCCTATGGCGCAAATGACCTTAGCTGTCGGTCGCCTCCCCTAAAAACTACTACTACTAGAATATACGATCAGTTAGAGGAATTAATCGTAGGTGTACCTGCAGGGAAACATTTGATAGTGATGGGGGATTGGAATGCAACGGTAGGCAAAGGAAGAGATGGTGATGAGGTGGGGGACTACGGTTTAGGCACGAGGAATGACCGAGGGGAGAAAGCAATAAAATGCCGCAGGAAACAGGGAGTAATCATCACTAACACTTGGTTTAGAGACCACACGGGCATAGATATATATGGTATATTCCAGCTAAGAAAGGTATCAGTTAAAATATGTAACGGTTAGGCACAGGAACAGCGAGAGCAATTCACACAGTTTCCTGGGAGCGGATGCGGACTCTGATCACAATTTAGTACTTTTGAAGTGTGACGCCAATTCAAAAAGATCAAGCTGCGAATGTAGAAGCGTTAACTGGATTGGCAAGGATGGAATATCAGCTGACTGTTGAGAAAATTGAGGGAAATTGAGGGAAAGGAGATGAATACTATCGAGGAGAAATGGAAAGATATAAAAAAATGGATATCGAAAGCCACAAAAGAAACTATAGGAATCTTTATTACGAAAAGAACAAAGAAAACATGAATCACGGATGTGATAATTGGACAGATAAATCAAAGAAGGAATTGGAATATTGTTCATACGGATACACGGGAGAAGGAATTACAAAGATTAAAATAATAAATTGAGACGGGAAACTAATAGAGCCGAAGGATTGTGGTGGAAGACGCAATGCGGTGATATGAAAGTTTGCAGAGGAAGGGTGAAATTGATAGACAAGAAGGTTAAAATACTATCGGGAAGTTTGAAGGGAAAATCTAATTTAACGGTTCGAGTAGGGTAAGAAAACCGGGTAAGAGAAAGGGAGAGAGAGAGAGAGAGAGAGAGAGAGAGAGAGAGAGAGAGAGAGAGATAAGGATTCGGGTAGAATAATAGTTAAAAAAAGAAAAGATCCAAGAAAGATGGAAAGAATATATAGAAGAACTGAATGGTACAGAAATTAGATGAGTAAGCTTAGACATAGAAAAAGTATATGACGTAGATGAAGATAGGTTAGATCCAGGCATAGCTGACGACGAGGTAGAAAGTTCATCTAAGGAGAATCAACTATGGCCGCGGGGGTAGATAACATGCCTGAGGAATTACTTTTTGGTTTAGAAAAATATGGGAAGAAGGGTCTATAAGAACCGATGCGGAGCATCTTCGTGAAATAAATTTAGCTGTCGGTGAAGTTAAATATTTGGCGGTAGCTCTAATACCACGCCTTTCGTGGGGAGCACATATCAGGGCAATATCCGGATCCGCTTTAAAGAAACTCGGCTTCATCAAACGGGTGGTGGGGAAATGTAATTAAAAAGTACAAGAGAGTTTTTATTTTCTCTTTTTAGACCTCATATGGAACATGCCACAAGTATTTGGGATCCTTGGGAGATAATTTGGCAAAAAGAGGTAGATAAAGTCCAAAGAAAATCCGCTAGATTCGTGAAAAATTGATATAATGATAAATAAGTGTGAGGGGTCTTTTAAGGGAATTAGGCTGGGAGCTACTTGCAATGCGAAGAAAACAAGCCAGGTTGAGACTTTAAGAAAGATTCAGAACAAAAGAGTGTTACAGTGATACTAAAAGAATTACTATCGCCCCACACTACCTAGGTGGAACAGACCATAAAGATAAGGAAGATAGATTCCAGTAAAGATAGATTAAAACATTTATTCTTTTCCCGGAGAATTAGGAATCAGAATAGTAAGAGACGGAATTCAATATAGAAATGTTAAAGACATTTAATTTACCAGTCAGGACAAGATTGAACGTTGTATAGACATAAGGTATATTCTTAGGGTGCATGTGTGAGTTAGTTGATAGTATACAGATACAGCAGTAGATAGTGCATGTACGAGGGTCATCCGGAAAGTAGTACCCGTTCGTGAAATAAAGACACAAAAGTAAATATTAACAAACATAAAAAATTTTATTTGAAAGAGGATACTTTAAACTACTTCTCAACATAATCTCCAAGCAAATTAAGGCATTTGTCATAACGTGTGACAAGTTTCTGTATTCCTGCTGCATAGTCCTTCGCCGCCAGCTCATTGAGATACGCGAGGGACCCATCTTGCACAAATTTTTGCATAATGCAGATGGTGTTTAACAATTTCATGAACAATTGTTCGAGAAACATTGGGAAAATGCTCACAGATGTCATCAATTGTGACGCGCCGATCGTTCCTCACGAATTCGTCAACTGAGCTCACCAGTTGGTCTGTAATGACAGACGGTCTCTCCGAACGCTCATCGTCGTGTGTGTTCCCCCTCCCCATGTTGAAGTTGCGACACCACCGCCGAACAGACGACTCGTCCATTACATTGTCTCCATACACCTCCTTTAATTGGCGATGAATATCACATGGGCGAACGTTTCTTGCATTGAGGAATTTAATCACTGCCCTCACTTCACAACTGGCGGCGTTCTCAATTTTTTTAAACATTGTAAACAATCACAGAAACAACACAGGCAATGCTAGCGTCACGCAACTTGGCTCAGAGAAGGCAGACAAGCCACTGAAGCTATCTGACCTCGTCCAGCGGCTACTCGCGTCGTCAGCACTTCATGCGGCACGAACGGGTACTACTTTCCGGATGTCCCTCGTATCTGCATGTGTGTGAGACGTAAAGAGTTTGCTTGAATATAAACGACTTTGTGTTTGTGTAGGTTGGCATGAATTTGTGGATTTTGCATGCGATTTTATTCCAAATTACGTGTGGTGACCTAACACCTCCGTCACACGCTTTTGTGGCGGTTTGCGGGGTACTATGTAGATGTAGGTGAACCCCGTGCAATGTCTTTTTCAATCACCTGGAAAACTAATACTAAGGAAATTTGCCTCCAGGACCAAGAATGCTAATGTATAGGGGTGGTCCGAGAGCAAATTTTTTTTTCCAGGCAAATATATTATCCGAATCAGAAGACATCGAATTAGTAACAACACCTCAACTTTAAAAAGTTGGCATAAAAATATGCTTGACGCGATACTTAAATGTGGATGCATGAAACACCTCTTTGAATTAAAAAAACTCCCATCATCCAAAAACTACACTCTACGACCCAATTTTACGATACCCGTCAATTTCATCTGTACGTCACATCTGCGGAACACAAATTTCCACACAGTGACACACATATGTGGAACACATAATTTTATAGGACTAAACTAGATATATTTTCCATTTGTGAAATATTCATAAAATCCCCTCTTTCATGAGCTTGTGGTTACAGAAACGCGTTCTAGCATGGCAGTACGTGTTATATGGTTTCTGATAGAAAGGAAAATAGAATACAATCAAAATGTATTTGTTTGCACCGTAGATTTCAATGAAGCGTTCAACAATGTTAAGTTTGTAGAATTATTTAACGTGTTCGAGATTACGATTCGTGATTCTCAAAGTTTAAGAGGAGGAAACGGTGAAAGGGATTTGGGAGGAAATGATGATGTAAATCAAAATCGGTGGGCCATCAATTAAGTAGTTAGATTTGCAGTTGATCAAGATTTATTTAGCCAGTCAGGCGAGGGATTATTAGCGTTGCTGAGCGCATTACCAAAAATCTGTGTGACGCGTATAAGATGAGAAACAAATGTAAACAAATCAAAGGTAATGAGGTATTTATGAAAGGCAAATGCTAATTGAAGCGTGGAAATAGAATGGCCAAAGCTGAAGTAATTTAAGCATATTGGCAAAGTTAAGGACTCAGATGCTCAAAGTAGCAATGATATCGAAGGAATTATAGAGGAAGAAAAAACATGCATAAGGAATGGGAGTTGATGACGGGAACACTGCGTAAGGATGTTAAAAAGAGATTCCGTTGGACTTTAATAGAGAGCGCAATCTTGTACGGCTATGAAATTTGGGCGTTGAATCAGGATAAGAGTAAATTGAGTAGCTTCAGGCGTGATGTGGTGTAAGTCGAACATAATGAATAACTGATCGAAGCACTTTTCCACTTGATATCAAGTGGAAAAGTGCTTCAATCAGTTATTCATTCAGGATAAGCGTAGATTGGAGGTGTTTGAAATGCTGGTCTGGAGAAGGACGGAAAAGGTGAAATGGACAAAAAGTCAAATAAACGAAGAAGTTGGGTAGAGGTGAGGATTCCTGGGATACATCTAAAAACTGGAAAGATAAATGAGAAGCATTTTAATTTGCGTTGGGATTTTGAAACCTGTGATAGAGTATGCTCGGCACACAAGGATGGGGTAGGAATAGGATACTAATGATGGACGGGAGGACAGGAGGAAGGAGATATGGAAGATTTAATAGGATTTTATGCATAATTAACACTCTGGTGACGTCATTCAAGAAAATAGAGCACAAAAAAGGTTACTCACTCAAAGATTAATTCGAAATTTTCGTTGCCACAACAAATTTCTTCAATGGAAATAGTTTTTAAAATCCCTTCAACCTCCTGAGCTTAATCTAGCACATTAGCCAATATCTACCAAACCTGTTCCTTTAGTAATCAGTATTTTATAACCTGCGCCTCTCGTTTTAGCCTCACCCCTCCCCCCAATATCCCTCTATTTTACTTCTTTCCTATTCTTCCTCTTCCGTAATTATTCATGCTCTGATGAAGGTGGCTGGGACCACTGAAATATTAAGTCATCAAGCGTGTCTTCTTTCTTTTATGTATCTATATTTTTGTTTATTCTATTCACAGATAATGCCACAATGGCGTAATTACGTTGAAAAATATTTCTACCTTTCGCAAACTTCTAGCTGAACTCCTAGACATTCAGTCAACATGTAGTAAGAGGCGGCAACTTTTCCTACTGTCATATCTCTCTTTTTACCACTGTTTTCTTAATGCCTCCTTTTCTGCCCATCATCCATCTTCCTTTTATAATCAAAACCAGTCTCTTCTCCAACTTTCCTCAACCAGTATGATTACCCACCATAGCATTAACGTTTGCCTACGCAATAAAAATATTTTATGTTCCTTCAAATTAGCGCAATATACTTTCCATTAATCTCCTACTGCATTTCGTTGGGTATCGTTCCAAATGGACTTAGTATATAATTCTCACTTTCAGGTCTCCCGTCAGCCCTAAATCCCTTTATCCGTATTTATGCATTCCAGCAATCACTTAAGTTCTGCCACTCGTTTCACAAGCAACAAAATAATCTGGCATGTACACAGTATACATCTTCGCTGCCTGTTATCAGTGTTGTGTTTTAAGCGCCCCATCTTCTCTCAAATGTCTAATTCATTCCTAAGTGTTCACTTTGTTCCCTTGAACGTCGCCGACCGAATTCTTAAATAAATTTGTTTCTACTCTTTACACCTCATATCTTAACTGTGGTCTATCATTGTCACTGTATCTCTCGACACCCAAACCTCCTTTTCACCCCTGTACAAACATCATCTGGCGACCCTATTCCGTCGACCACTAACACCGTCATATATGCCTGGTTTTTCTGCAAAACGAACTCTTTAGCCGAAAGACCGTCGGCCCCCTCCAACCCAAAAAACGCACCTCTACGAAAATACGTCTTCCGTTTAAGTGTTAAAACTCTCTTCGACTCAATAAATATTTAATAGCCGTTCACTTTTAAGCACTTTTCATAACGCTGCACCAGCTTTTTCAATCCCAAGTATAAGAGGTTCGCCTCCTGGGAATCGTACCTGTTCCCAACGGTGATATTGAGCAGCTCCGATTTGTCTTTAAAACGTTGTCCATAAAGCTGCTGTTACAAGTTCAAGGAGAGGAAATAATCGCTAAGTGGAAAGTCGATATGGATAAAAAATGCTCGTCCACTCAAGATTCTTTGATATTCGTGTTGGTCGGTAAGCATTTTCGGCACCCACCTCGCGCACAACTGTGATATCTGAGTTTTCCGTAGCAATGGTGTTCAATGCGGTGCTTCACACAAGAGGAAATTTATCAGCAAGTACACTAATCCGTCAATCGTTGCTCAGATCGTAGTTTTTGGTCCACTTGCTGAACGATATCTAAGGTCTGAATACTTAAGATGCCACTCCGCTCTTCATCATGCACATTTGTAAGGCCAAGTATTGATACCATTTTCTAACCATTACTTAATTCAAAACTGTATGTTCATGAAATACGCACAACTACCCATTAATCTGAGTAGCCGATAGTCCTTTTCCACATAAAAACTGAATCACAGCATACTCTTTACAAATGGCGGGAACAACTA
Source organism: Hetaerina americana (assembly GCF_022747635.1). Classification (NCBI taxonomy): domain Eukaryota; kingdom Metazoa; phylum Arthropoda; class Insecta; order Odonata; family Calopterygidae; genus Hetaerina; species Hetaerina americana. Next base: position 1,837,367 of record NW_027286403.1, read on the forward strand.
TTTTTTGCTGACATTGCTGCCTACATTCACCGACAGGCAAACGACTACGAAAAAGAAACAGAAAATTCAGTGACTTCAGAAACAAGCAATTTATGGCCTTGAATGCGTATCACTTTGTTCCGACCCGCCTAGATTTGCACATAGAAAAACGGACGGCTTTTCAGGAATGCCTTTTATTTCATTTTCTCTGTTAATGCGTCGAGACCTGCGTCGCTGGTCATAAACAATGCATGATATTGTGTTTAGCGCAGAAAAAGTTCCATAAATTCTTCAATAGATTGAGGACAATAAAACCATTACTGCCCTCGTGGATGAGCTTGTATGACGACATGTATCTACTCATTAGATATGCATATTTGCCAGGAAGGGTGAATGAATAACTAAATGTATCCTATCCCATCATTAATTTTGTGATTTTAAATTATCTGAAATGTTTTAATAGATTTGCATTCACAGAATTAAATATTTCATTTTCACCTTATGACAAAAATCTGAAAAAATATGAGCAAATCAGCAGCATTTCGACTTATTTTAAAACATAAATTGGCCAAGTATGAATTCATTTATCTGTCTTATACCATTATTTACGTTTTCAACCGCGAGTATTTCCCTGTTTTACAGAGGTCATTTTTTTATTTTTAAGGTGACAGTTGCCAAACTTAAAAAAAAAACTTTATATCATGGGATACTTGATATCATCATCACGAGTTCGTAGCCATTTCGTGGCTGAAATAATACATTTTATTAGATTACATCATCTACCGGCATAAAGTTATCCCGTAGAGTTTAAAAAAAGGCGTGGCTTCTTATAACAAGTTCATGATTTGCGTTTTTGCCCTTCATTTTTTATACTGTAAAACCTCGTTCAAGTGGAGGAAGGTCGTAAAAGTCATTCCCGGGAAATTGTCAGTGCTATTGAAGGCATAATGGCGGTGGTCACCGATGCGCGGAGCCAAAAGAGATAGTTACAAGATTGCTTCGGAAAACCAGCCGGCCAACCGTAGTTTATGCTTTTCTGAGCCAAACGCGAGCATGCATTTCACAATCTTTCACAATATCATTGACAGTAATGATATTCTGAGTAAATCGAGTTTACATTCAAGTTTCGGCTTTCAGCAAGTGTGCCCATTGACTCTTAAACGGCTTTGGTCGACAGAAGTGAGAATTGGGAAACAACAATAGAGTCGAATAGCATATCAATTATTTACGAAGTACTTCATCAAATGACTCTGTGCTACACATTGTAGCTCCTACGATGATACCATGAAATTGTTACTTCTTTTTCATGTGCAATGAATTAAAATATATTAAATGAGCAAAAGTCAAAAATTGAATATTTTGTACTATGTTTTTAGCATCAACTCTCTCACACCTTCGATAAGCATCGAAAAGTATAATTATCCAATGGGAAAATCACTACGGTATATCAGCAGATCCCCGATTAACAACAGTATATCTTAGAGGAATGTAAGTATCAAATATTGTTTCATGAACACTTCGCCACTAATGCCAATGCTAGGCCTTCTTTTGCCTAACTTGACATTTGTTCATAATTACACATACATTTAGGTTAACTGTTCAAAATTTATGGACCGTTATGATCTCTTAATACTAACGATTCACATATTTTCATAAAATTTTATGGTATTTTACTTGAAAACCATTCAGAAAATACATATAAACCAGGGGAAATCATACTGAACCCGAATAAATTGGTTTCTCGATTGATATACTGAACTGACGGTAAACGTAAAAAAAGCCCACGTTTCCCCTGAGCTTTCACATCGTCTATTAATGCGGAGGTAAACATTTGGTATACAGATATTTTCATCTCGTAGGACTCAATCCTGCTAAGTTTTTACTTTTTTCGTGTATGATGGATATATAGGTCAGTGGTATCCATTCACCGAAAACATTCATTGAAGGAGAACACGACTGGTGTCCCAACATGCCAATTTGTTCGTTGGGAAACTCGAGCCGGAATTCCTTGCGACCCAGACACGAAAACCGTAAGTATGGGTTACATTTATTGGCGACAAATTCTACCAATGGCTCCAGGGTGAGGAGCCATTGGTAGAATTTCCCTAAGAAATCATTACCATTGACTTCATCTCATCTGCCACGTTTCAATTACTTTTCTCAATTTTGACATCACTTGCTTCTAGTAAACTCATAGAATCGTCAATTCGAATCAAAACCACACAATGCAACTTAACCTACATCCCACCGGCTCTCATCCTACACCGGCGAAACAGTGCATTCACTATTCATCCGTGGCCACCGCATGTGTAAAAAATGGGAGATATTATACGAATGTTTAAGTAATTACCGAATACCTTAAATAAAGGGCATTACCCCTACCCACGATAAAAATAGTGGCATACCCCGGACTCATTATCAAAGACAGTCCGACCAGTATTAACAGCAAACAAAGCTATTTCTGAAATAAAAATTCAGTGACCTTTTTATACGCTACCGATGCCAATCCAACCTAGGCCACATCCTCCATCCCAATCTTCTTTCCTGATGGGAATACGAAACCACACCTAACCAGACCAACCAGAAAAATGGGAATATTTTTCAACGGGAGAACAGCTCCTTAAGAGAATCAGGCGCACCAAGCTTCTCAATTTGAGAATTCTCAAAAAAAAAACAGGCGTGGATGGGCGGAGTGGAAAGATTGTGGCTGAGTTAGTGCTCGAATGCCCTCCATCACGTAGCAGCTCATTGCGGAGTTTGGGAACCATATGGTTCGGCAACAGCTACTACGATGTAACATCATTGTGTTGGTGAATGACGTTTTTATGTAAGTTCCATTATATTAGAAAAGGATTTTTTGATTTACACTATCTATTGGAGTCGGGCAACAAGGTGATGGCCATGGTTTTTTGGGATGCACTCGGAATCATCCGCATCGATTACTTGCAAAAAGAACAAAACGATTGATGGTGAGAATTATGTAGCGTCATTGCACCGGTTAAGCGAATAAATTAAGAAAAAATGTAATTTTACGAAGGAAAATATTCTCCTTCATTCAGACAATGCACGGGTACAACCCTGTGTAGTGTCAATGGCGAAAATTATGGAATTAAACAAATTTAGCAGCTTCAGGCGTGATGTGGTGGAAGTCGAACATAATGTATAACTGATCGTAGCACTTTTTCCACTTGAAATCAAGTGGAGAAGTGCTACGATCAGTAATTCACTATGGAGCTGAAGTTTGAACAATTACAACACCCACCGTGTTCACCAGATTAAGCCTCAGAAACCTTTTTTATATCCAAATTCGAATAAAATTACTCAGCAAAAAATGATCCACGTCGAATGAGGAGGTGTTCGCTAAAACAGTTCCTTCTTTTGCGTATCATACGATTTACTACCATTTGGATGGCTTAAAAAAGCTGAAGAAACTAAAAATAGTTTCTCGAGCTGCAAGGAGAATATTTCAAAGAACAAAAACAATCCACCCTAAATAATTTTATTTTATATATATTTTCCAAAGAACTTATTAAACCTACTCACGTGTGTGTACGTATGAGTACGTAGTTACTTGATTTGGAACTTGGTACTTTGATCAGAGGTTTTTTGTGCAGCGCGTAAAACTTAGCCGTTTAAGCAAAATGATGAGGGCAAATTGAATGCTTTTGAGATATGGGAATAGAGGTTGAGAAAGGTAAAATGGACAGAGAGACAAACGAATGGAAAAGTACGAGGTACTGTGGGAAGAGAAAAGATTGTTGGGAAAAATCATCTACATCTACATCAATACCCTACAAGCCACCAAAAAGGTGTGTGGCAGGGGGTGCAGCACCAGGAGGAAAGGGTAAGGGATGAGGGGGTTAGGGTTTTTCAAATGGATGGGGAAAGGTAAGGGGAACCTGCAAAAAAAATATATAAATATGATCGTATAACCATGCGCAGTCGCTACCTTGTAGGTTAATACTTATTATGTCGAGCCGGCTCCTGGGGGATTTCGATCACAAGCATTCTGGTCTCTTATTGTTCTTGGAAAAAATGACCATTTAAACCTGTCTGTCTTGCAGTCAATCTCTCTAATCTTATATTCGTGATCTCTCCGCCTGTAATACGTTGGGGTTCGTTTTATGTTCTTGATGTCATCGGAAAAGGACCCATCTTTAAATGTTTTTAATAAGTTTAATCTATATTGTAAACGCCGCGGTGTAAGGGAATCTCAGCCTAAATTTTCTAGCAAAGTAGTTACGCTACTGCGTTGGTTATAACAATTTTTCACAAATCTAGCCCCCCTCCGCTGAACTCGATAAGGAGGTTGATAAGATAGATGCAAAGTATTTTGACTGGCGATGGAATAGTGATGACTTCGATATTGAGGAGAACTTTGCAAAGCCGAGTTAGTGGCTCGATTTTCATTTCATAATGATCTTCAGTAAACTATTGCGCCTCGGGCTATGTGGAATCAATTTCCTCTTTTTGTTGTAAAATTCTTTCATTCGCCTCTCTCTTTCCTCACTCAATGACGCTCTTTTCCATTTGTTAATATATCTATCCCCTTCACATTCTTAATTCTTCGTTAGTGTCATATTTACACTGTCACCAATTTTCTTTTTCATTCTCTTCTTATCATCCAAATCTCACATCCGAAGAAAAGCTGACTCCATATTTAGCTTTTGACGTATTGTCGCGTGGTCAAACCTCCGACTCTGTGATGGTTTTTTTTGTTTAGGCAATAAGAAAAAGTTGCTTTGGGAAACATCAGGAGAATAGGGCAGATGTAGAAACATTTCAAAACCAAATCGGCGATACGAAAGAGGTGCGCTCAACTCATCCCGAGGGTCTTGACGGGCGACCAAAAGCAGAGTCGAGTGTCTGCTTGCGAAGACCTTCTACAACGCGTTGAAAAAAACTCTGACTTTTTGGAAAACGTAATCACGGCACCAGCAGACCACGTATTTCTTTATTCCCAAAAGTGAAATCATCCCTCAAATCCCTCAACCATGGGACCCTAAGTGCCGTCAAAGAAGCTTTCACGCGTAACGTTGAGGGATTTCCAGAATTCGCCTACTATGGAACCTTCGAGTCACGGAAAGGCCACTGGAAAATTTTGTAGTTGCTCAAGGGATATATTTCCAAGAATTTTGAGTCATTGGCAATTGAGCGTTATGATTGGCAGTTGGATGTTGAAAACTATGATAGAGAGGTGAAAGTTGGGTGAACGAGCATGGAGCAGGAGTATAATAGGGATGTAGAAGAGAATGAGCAAAGGAAATAGACAGAGATGAAGAGGGTGCTATCGTAGTGCTGAATATCAGGGTATGTTTGGCTAGGTGCGGTAAGGGAATTGCCCCGTTTTACGTAGCTTTTGTCCATCTAAAATATACCTTAAGAAGAATACTAGAAATAATTATAATATTTAAATCTGGCAGGACTCTATAGATACTCTTCAAACCATCTAACAAAACCCTACGAAAAAATTCGTGAAAGCAGACCCGTTTTTAACATAAAAGGGAAAATACCGTTTCCCGTTAGGACAGTGCAGCTGCCAATAAAAGTGTAATGGCGATGAGAAAATTGAGGGATTTCCACTATAAGGTAGTGGATCAACTACAAATTCTCCCGGATGTGGCTCCCTCGGACTTCCAACTCTTCCTAAAACTGATAAGTTTCCCCGCTGCTCAACGATTTTCGTTCAATCAAGAAGCGATTGAGGCTGTTGAAGAGCACTTCCGGAGGGATAGTGCAGACACGGGATAATGACACTGAAGCACCGCTGGACGAAGGGTATTAATATTAAAGGTTATTGCCTCAAAAAAGTTTTAAAAATGAGGACCACTGCTATAAAAGGGCGGTAGACCTAAAATTTCGTTTCCTTCGACCTGAAGGTTAATTAGAGATGATCACGGTCTTGCTATTTGAGCATGATGTCTATTTAAGTCAACAAAAGCGATGAAAACCCAGCAGTTTGCCTATGTCATCTAATCAACCACACGGAAACTATAAAAGCAAGCTAGCTTTTATTTTCTGATTTAAATATGAACGCAAAGTTTTTGCAAAAGTCATGGCATAATACAAGGTCTGTCTAAAAGACAGTAGGTCATATTTTTACCCGGAGATACGAAAGAACGAGCGGCGGTTACTCTGGCTGGGTTCGAGGGAGGGGAGTCTCAGGAAAGGCTGGAGGCCTGTAATAGTTGGTTGACTCCCAGCCTTTTCTGGGTGCGTATCCTTTTACTTTGTTTGTGAAACCTATTTAACCTGATCTCGTTACGCTCCGCCATGAACCGATTATTGGAACAAGGCCATCATATTTTGCGTGAAACTGGCCAAAACCGGGAAAGAGACTCATGACATGCTCAAGGCAACTTATGGTGATAACGTCATAGGGTGATTGGATGTTTTTGAGAGGAACAAGTTTCTCGGTTGGGTAGAGAAGATGTTGAATACACCAAACGTTCAGGGCGCCCTTCGGCCTCAAAAAGTGAGGAAAATCTTGTAAGAAAAAACGCTTTTTTGGACAGGGATTGCAAATTAAGTGTTCGCACAGTTTTTAATGAACTTAGCATCCCTAAGGAAGATAAGCATCGAATTGTGACCGAAAAATTGATCATGAGAAAGGTGAGTGCGAAGTTGGTGCCGCGAGTGCTCTAGGACGAACAAAAGGAAACTCGCACGCGGATTTTCCAGGAGCTTCTCGGCCATGCCTTAGCCAACTTAGAGACCTGACGTTGTCCCACCAGACTTCTTCGTCTTCTCTCGCTTCAAATCCTTGTTTAAAGGACGTCATCACGGCTCGGTAGAAGTGTACAACACTCCGCGACGAGGAAGCTTAGTAGCATTCCGGGCGCCACCTTCCAGAAGGCTTACGAGGCGTGGAAAACCCGATGGCAGCGGCGTGTGGTCGCAGAAGGGTTCTACTTCGAAGACTTTTGGGTGAATGTATCAATTCTGGTTTGGTGAATGGGTGTTTGGGTGAATGTAACAATTCTGGTATTAAAAACCATAAAGGTTTTTAATAGACAATGTCTTACTGCTTTGGGGATAGACCTTGTGCATGCAGCAACATATTACCACTGCACCTTAAAGGTTTGTTAACAGTGTTATTTTTATATATCTGATGCATATGCCCGTCGTCACATACGTATAAATTTAAGCAATGTTTATATTGTAAAGTTGTCAACCATATGAGACTTTGGTCATAAATACGGTAATTACTAGCTACACCGAAAAGAATTTCTCTAAAAATTAAGTTCGTTGAGCGGATGTTATTAGAAGAACTTGTTGTCTGTTCCGTCCACTGTGTTCACTTTTTAAAAGGCAGACTATATCTAAGTTTACACAATTCAATGCTGGGTTTCACTCTTCGTTTATCGATTCCATGACTCGGTGTTGAATACTGAAGCCCCAGGGCGTCCTCATGTTATACGCACTTGGATATTACGTGACTTCATTTAAATTCTTCTATCAGTTCTGTGCGTATACTTCACAAGGATCTAAAGCTGCTTATTTAAAATGATTTCCATTCAGAGGGAATAGATGCGCCTCAACTGGAACCACCTTGGAAGTTTTTTTTTTTATTTTAATCTGGTCGGCGATTTTTTGTAAATTTTCCTGTAGATAGAGAAAAAATATCTCGGCAAAGCAACTGGATTTATCCTTCTAAACGATGAGAGCGGCTTAATTGCAAGTTAGGAGAAGAATTTTCTTATTTTTATAGAAGCACACTTAGACTACATTCAACACTTCATAAGGAGTCATTATTATTTATAATTGTTTCCGGTCTAGATTAATTTATTAGCATTAACAATTATCGTATAAATCCTTCTGTCAAAGGGCAAACCGATGATTAAGCAATTGAATAGGGCTGAAATAATTGACGGTAGTATGTTTTACTCAATCCGCTAAAATATGTGGTCTCTATATTGAGCTCGTTCCTCGTTTCTTCTTGCTTTGGTAACTTAAGACACGATGTTGCGTCAGTCATCACTCTGTTCAAGGAGAGAATATTTCATCTTGGCTATGAATGAAGTAATATCATTAGTATGTATTGTCCTCTTCCCTCATTAATAATAAAATAGCGTAAATATTGTGCACAATAAATATAAATTTCTGCTTTTTCTGACCAATTTTTAGGCACAGTATGCTGATCAATCTGACGTTGAGAAGGCAGACCTTGGAGAGAGCATGCGCATGCCTTACACGGGAGAAATGCAATGCAAACCTCATTTGCAAATGAATTAGAAAGCTCTTTAAAATGAAATGAAAACAGTTTATACTATTAAGTCATAAATATTACAGTCCCCCATTTGGCGATAGGAACGCTTGACGAAAGAACATCGACATAAAAGAATAAATAAATGAATCGAAGGTAAAATCCTCCCTCTGTAGTATTTGAGTTGTGTGCTCCCACTAAATGTCGAGGGTGCATTTGAATTCCAAGAAGAATATTATTTATCTATTGTGGTTGTTCATGGATGAAAAGAATGTTACCTGCGCTATAGTATGCATTTGTTATTATACCTTGCTCAATTGCTGGCTGGCTTAATGGCACTTTCGTAGAATGTTGTGATCAAGGATTTCAATTGAGCAGAAAACGCTAGCTTTAGTCGAATGGAGAACACTTTTGGTGCCCTCCACTATTTGATAGAAGTGGACAGTAAAGCGTTGCCACAGTTCTAACATTTCTTTCAGGTCAATACACGTTAGGTACTTTAATAAAAGTTATTTGGCATTACATCAACTCCGTTGCCGCAGGAGCCTTTAACTGGAATATACACTGTTTCGATTCTAATATTGATGTAAAATGGAGTTTTTTTAGAAAATTTTACTGCCAGGGCTTCCAATCAATAACAATTCAAATTGTATTTATTATTCATTATTTCTCCATCTATGCTTTGGATGAGGTAGTGACTTTGAGTTTATCCTCTCTTTTTTTCCAATTGTACAAAAGTTATATCCTCGATGCAAGAGGTCCTTGTGACTTTAACGAGATGAATTTATTCTTATTCTTACGAAGGTACATTTTGTATATTTTCCGGGCTTATAATGTTGAAATACGTGGGCCGTTCAATAATTCCGTTGAAAATGCACAAGATTGTGCTCGTGGAATCAGACATGGTTTGTTTTTAGTAAGTCTCTCTCATTGCGCTGTTGCTGACATTTTAGCTATACCCATCATATGGATTCATTTTAAAAGCCCATTGAAGCATTTGCTAATTTAGAGAGATGGGAAAAAATGACTTGAGTGTGGTAATCAAACACATATTTTTGAATGGTTTAACATCGAAAGAGATCAAAGTCGACATGGAATAAATTCATAGCAAATCTTATCTTGTGCTTGTGACTGTTTACAATTGTATAAGGGAGTTCAAATATCCACAAATAATGGAAATCGATCGGTGCATCCAAGGGAAGTAATTTCCCTAAATAAATGGGGACATTTCGTTTCCTATGAAAATATTATAAGGTCTGCCACAAAGGTATTTTTAGCATGGAGAACATGGAGGATATTTATGATCGAGTAGTAGTTTTGAGGGGAGGCGACCGACAGCTAAGGTCATTTGCGCCATAGGGGATGGACAGGAAAGGATGAAGGGTGGAGAGAAACCCGGCGTCGGCAATAGCCTACTCTTTACGAAAGGCGCCAAGGGGTCCGCAGTTTAACGTCCCATCCGACGGACGCCGTACTCACTCAAAGTGCCCTCCACAAAGCACCTCAAGTAGGGATCGAGATACCTCTGAAAAATATTCAACACCGCCGGGATTTGAACCCGCGCCCTCACGGTGGGAAGCCAGTACGTTAGCCCCCGCACCATCTCGATCCCTTTTATGATCGAATACAGGAAATTGGTTGAAAATAATATGCGGGTTAGTTCGTTCTATATTTTAATTTAGAGCCAATGTACACCCTAGAAGGCCATGTATTAGTATTCGGGTGTATTTCTACGGGAAACTATGATCGTTGAAAATCTTCTCATCTATCTGGCTTCAATCTATTGGTTGGCACTGCCCGCCGAGCACAGAGAGGAATGGCGAGTTCGGAGAGAACGAAGAGTCGAACTGCTCTTCATGCTACATTATTGAAATGTAGAGCAAGATATGAGGAACGACATACCACATATCTTGACAAAAAGTCAACCCGATTTTATGCTCTACATGGTTATATGTGAAAGGCATTTTTTTTTGACATTTATAGAGAAAATATAGAAACCAAAATGAAATATTTTTGGACTCCCTGGACGTCTCTGGCCGCCTGTGTGCCCCATGAGAATAGCCTCCCTTGACTTGACATTTCTTTTCACAGAAGCCGAACCAAAGAACTTATGCAGCAATATGCCGGAGGTGGGACTCGAATTCCCGACACTGTCGCCACAAAAGAGCAACAGAAAAAATTAGGAATTTTCAGAGATAAATCACAAGGTACCTTAAAAGAAAAGACGTTACATATCCACTGATAATCGGTAGAGGTCATCTCTTAAAATAATGAGACCTCATTGACAAGTTTAGTAATACCAAGCAAAACCATCGTGATAGATATGAAACAATTGGACACATGAAATAATAAGAGATTCTAGGAAATATTGTATCTAAAATACAATGAAATCCGACAAAAACCGTTTCTCAGAGGTAAGAAAATGAGCAAAGCCCTAGCTTGTCGTAAAAATACACCAAACGGATTTTTTGAGATGCACGTGGAATATTCTGCAACGATTATTTGCAAAAAGGACAAACAATAAAGTTGAACAAGTGAGAAAATTCCCGGTTTGTAAAAACGGGCATTGGCGGGTACGAAGAGTAAGGGTATTGAAGAGTAACAACGGGGGAGAATTTCTGCAGACTCCATTAGTCAAACCTTGCTATTACAGAAATATCAGTCGTGCGATTTCACAGATGAAATCGAAAATTTAACACTGATTTCATACAAAATTGACAGGTCGATCAATGGTCACAAAATTAGGAATATAAACTTTTGAAAAGAGAGATTCATTTTCATTTCACGCAGTTCACAACACGTTACAAAGTTGTTCAACATTGAAATAAATACTTAACTCCCGACTTCCAAGTTCAATAATATCCATGGCCGGTGATCTATGTAAAACGTGTTACACGTCCCAGTGGGGAAACAATCTACAGCGCCTACAAAGTTGCCTTGTAGGTTAAAAATATAATTCAAGCAATTCATAATAAAAATAGAAACTTTAAACTTTCTTAGGCCTACTGTTGAGATTATATGCACTGCCCCATGGAAAATAGAAATATTAACCTATAGTCTGTACTTTGGTCTAGGGTTTGTAAATTTAAGGCACAGAGAAGTGCTGGCGATGCCCTCGTGCACAAAATCTCACGGATTGGAGTTTTACAATAACGAAATATATTAAGTTATTTTTTTATTGTTTCTTTAAAAATTATTACTACCACCTCATGTAGGCAAAAAATTAAAACCGATACGGTCAGCATCATCTTATGTGCTGCTTATAAAACTGATGAAATACATATCTCCAGCATAGCTATCGAGCTGGAACAAACGTCAACAGTGCTCACCTGTATAGCAACGCCAACGACAGCTTAAGCAAGGTACCTTGATTTTCTCTCGGTTGCGACCACCCCTAGGCATTAGGCGACGAAGCTCTCATCAATGGACGGATCCTAACGGAGGCGTCGGCCGAAGAAGTCACGCGAGAGGGCGTCGCTCCTTCCGCCGACAGAGTGAATCTTCCGATCCCCAGGGGTTGAGCGATCACGAGTCATCGAGGGCGATCGTCGCCTACCAAAGGCGTTGGCGCGGGGGGGGGGGACAAGAGCTAGGGGGTGGTCGGTCGTTCCCCCCGGAGAGAGAGGTAAGAGTGCGGAGGTGGTGGTACGAGGGGGAACAACCACCTCTTCTTCCTCTTGCGGCATCTTGGGCCAAAGGGAAGGGAGGCGGGGTCGGGTTCCGCGGGAGTGCGGGGGCTCCAGGAGCAAGGGGCGGGGGGTGCGGGGAGTCATGGAATGGCAGGGGTTTGCGGGGGGCATCGAGGGAAGGCAACGCACACATGCGCATATGCGAGTGACGGGGCTCGCGGGAGACGGGGCACAAACACTCTGCGCGAGCCTTTCAAGTCCGTTGGCAGCGAGCGGGTGTGGATGGGAACACTGATTGACATGCGCTCCGGCCGGGGAACGAGGAGGATCCGCCGACACTCGCGGCAGGGGAAGTGAACAGGAATGAAACATGCTGACGATGAGAGAGCTCTTTCCTGGGACGAGCAACACGAATCACGACGTCTTTCCTCCAAAACGCTCGTGTGTGTCCACAAACTCATGGGAATCCATGCGACGGTCTCAGTATTTCATTCTAAATCTCATATTTGAACATGATATTTTAACGATGAATAAGTGACAGTTGATAGTGAAATGGCAACTGCAAGTGGATCAACAGACATACCATACGTTTAGTCAAAAAGGAAAATTTGTTGATTCCGATGCTTGCGAGCAAGGCATCAAACTTTTAAGGAAGCAAGCTATGAGTTTGAGAAATAAGTGACCAACTGCACATATTGATGTAAAAAATATTGTGGCTGAGATATATCCGCATCTTCTAAGTCGTCGCTAATCAAAGAGAAACACGAAATGCCATTTTACTATATGTGATATGCGAGTTCGTATGAAAAATATTATTTCTTCGGTTCACCACATAATACTAATGGTGGCTTGGTGGGCAGCAAGTCCCGCCTAAATCAGGTCGATCGGAAGTGCACGTATGCTTGCAACGCTTGGATAATTTTACGGCATGGCAAATAGACTCGGTGATGAGGTCCTCGCGCTGCCAAACCACGGTTTTCCTTAGAATAAAAGAGACTTTCATGAGAAGCTATTAAAGAGACAAGATATGGTGATCATTTCATCAAAAAATCAGAATACTTGTAGGTATACAGTATTTCTGTCGCACATGGGTATATGATCCTCAACCGCCACTTCAACGACTTGGAACGTTTCCTATCCCGCCCCCGCCTAGTCACGCCTGCAAACCAGTACGGTGTCACACCAAAACCGTGAGAGTGGGCCCATTCTTCGTCCAACGCCTCCCATTTCGCTCCTATCCCCCTTCCCCCGCCGCTCCAACTCTCGCCTCGGAGCGCCCTCTTATTCGGAGGGAACCCGATCCACAGGAGCACAGCCCGAGAAAAATTTGCCCGTGACGGGAGGCAGTAAATCGGCGGCCCTCTTCATTGTCGTCGACGCCGACGGAGGAGCGCAAGAGGGCGGGATGCGGAGGATTGTGTTAGAAGGCAGCGGCACTCCATCTCTCGCTCCACCCCATCCCCCCTCCCCATTCGAGAGCTGCATTCCGCAGGGTGGTGGTGTCTCGGGGGGAGGGGTGCTGGAATATGTATGGGGATGTCCTGGAGAGGGTTGGCGGGTGGATCCGCGCGCTTCCGGTATCCATTACGGGCGCTGGGCCGGCGGGGCGCCTTGCCGCACGTCCTCGGTTCACCCCGCACGACTCCCCCTGAGCTCCCCACCACCCTCCATCCCTCTCCCTTCGGGCGGACGAATTTCATGGCGGGCGGGTCGCTGCCACGCCCCCATCCGCCGAAGCCCCCCCCCCTCCCTCCCGGCTAGCAAACTCCCGAGGTTCCGTAATTTTTCACGCTCAATGTCCGCGAAATTTGTACCCGTGGTGAGCGCGAAGGGTCGTTCGCGCGCGCGCGCGCGCGCGTGTGTGTGTACGCGTGTGTGTTTGCGTGTACGTATGTGCGTGAGCGTATGCGTGTTTGAGGGTTGAGGGGTGAACAGGAAAGTGAAACCGTTTTGTAACCTGACGGACACGGATGGACCCGTCATTACTTGAATCTAATACTCAAAATTAACTTCTGGGGCTGCATGAAAAATGCCAATTCGGAGAGCTTTTTAGAACAAAGTGGTCGCCATTTTTGCTGTTTGTCCTCGAGTAGATGTTTATGAAAAATTCCCGAATCATGACGATTCCATACCAATTAACAACTAGCCCTCCGTTCTTGGTGGATGACTATAAAAAAACGAGATCCGAATGGTCGCGTTAATTTGGCCTTCGCCTTATCCTTGTCACCATTCCCCGCATGATGAAACGAGTCTACTGTGGACGCGCCAGGAAAGGGTGAGGACGTATATATATATATATATATATATATATATATATATATATATATATATATATATATATATATATATATATATATATATACAGAGAGAATATCTCCACAAGTATTGCGTTAGTTCACTTTTCGTCACTTAGTCTCCATTTCAATCGAATTTCACGAAAAGTAGTCCATCTCAGCTATTAACTTCAAATGAAACGTCTCGAATGGCGTTAAGATGGCAAAAACGCATTGCAACCACCCACACTTTTTACACCCCAACGATATCGACTCCTCGATTAACGGGAACTGGCCTGCAAACATGGATCTCACGGCCAACTCCCACCTGCAGGCAATGAGCTTTTTAGGCTCATTTGTTTGAAGAAGTCCATTCCGTTGACTGTTGTTTTAAAAAGGGAGAAGGGACCGTAAATATTATTCATTCACGACTGAAACCCAATTGCTTACGACCGCATCAAACTGCTTTCTTCTTCATCTTTCATTCGATAGCAACGTGATTCGCTTTTCAACATTTTAATGGGGTATTATATCATACGTGCACCGGATCCTAAAAATATATTCCAGGTATTTTAATATTTGTGGAGGGGCAAATTCCTTTAATGCAATACGAAGATAAAACTTGTTAATTGGATTGCAATCGACTCCCCATCCAACCACTTAAGATACAAATGAACGATTAACATGAACTTATATCGAAAAAATATTTTATTTTGTTCGTACGTTTGAGTAATATTTGGCAGGTATATAAATACAATTAAAATACAAACTGGCCGTAAAGGATATATAAAGGAAAGCATCATTGCAATACAGCCCACTAGATAATAATAATATTTATTTTTATTACTGAGGTACTTGACCGTAATTCGTTATCATAGTAGAATTAATGAAGTTGCAGAAAACCTCTATGATAAAATTGTGTTAAGAGTACCGTCACTAATTATTGTGCGTTTCCGTATCCTGGAAATTAACAGGACAATAAAGGATTCAATAAATGAAAAATATCTTTCTGAGTTAATATCATATGAAAACTTGACATTTGGCTTAGCAAATGATCTATCTTAAAAAATTGAAAGAAGCTATGCCCTGAAGATATTTGCATTAGCTTCCAACTCTCTCATAAATAATTCAGCAATGTTTGACTATTCCATGAAAACGTTGCCGAATGAAGTTGTGCATGTTTTTTTAACTAAACGTAATTTTGATTATTAACGTTACATTTATGTGTAGAAAATACGATGGAATTTTCAACATCTTCCATTGGATGACTTATATATTTCGTAAATGCACAGATGTTTTAGTGGTAAAGAATTAAGCACTATCCGCAGTGGGTTTTGTGGGTCGTATTTTATATGAAACTGCATTGTTTCTTATTATCTATTTTATATAACTTTATGAGACATCAGAATTTTTAAACAATTTCTGAAACACCTAAATATTTTCCATTTGGAAAATATCTAAAATTGCCGCGTGATGTCCGTGGGCCACTCGCGATTTACCGATCGATTTGACTCGGGTACTCAAGTTAGCCAAATGCGTATATGTGAGAAAGATGCTGCTTTATTTATAAACAGTCTAAAATATATTGAGAATGATTAGCAAATTCCTTTTTTTAGATAACGATCAAAAAGTGATAGATTAAAATATACCAATGCTGGTGTCTTAAATAGGTTTCATTGACAATATTCATTGAAAAGGAAAAAAGTTATTTATAAACCAACCATATGAACTGTGCTGGTTTAAAGGGTCTGTTAAAAAAAAGATGAGAATCTTTGAATAAATACTTGAATGATATTAGTTACCAATAAATTATGCTTATCGCCGTCAAAATACAGCCCTTGGCTGCCAATGAAACCCTGACAACGTTTTTCCCAGCTTTCAAATTCCGCCTGGAACGGTTCCTTCGGGATAGCCCTTAGGCCTGCTGTACAAATTTATTGAATGTCTTCAATATTTTCAAATTGGCATCCTTTCAAGGTGGGTTTCAACTTAGGAAATAAGAAAAAGTCCACTGAAGCAAGATCCGGATAGTAGGGTGCCTGGGAGATCACCGGTGTGCTGTTTTTGGCCAAAAACTCGGTAAGAATCAATTATGTGTTAGCCAGTGCGTTGTCACGATCAAAGTACCAAAACTTTTTTTTCCACATTTGTGGTTTCTTCTGCAACATGGCGTATCTTAACCTTCTCATAACCTCTATCTACGCAGTGCTGCCCATTCACTGTTAATCGTTTGGGGACAGACAGTTAACGCTGCCTACTACGTGGATGTGCTGGAAAGACTCCGGAAAAGGGTCATCAGGATTAGAAAGACATCTCCGCTACCTAGCAACTACATCACGACAACCCGCCTTGCCACAACGCGCTCTTAGTCCGCAAGTTCCTGGTCAAACACCAGGTTTCAACACTGCCTACCCCCCCTATAGTCCTGACGTTGCCCCAGCAGACTTTTTTTATTCTCTCGGATCAAGGCAGCCCTGAAAGGAACCCATTTTTCGTCCATAGAAGAGCTCTATCTAATCAGCCGTGACAAAGATCTTGCGAGAGATCCCCGAAGACGCCTTCCAGGGCGCGTACCGGTCATGGCATAGTCACTGGAAAAAATGTATACTGGCCCAAGGACAGTGCTTTGAAGAATTTTTAGTGTTTGTGCAAATTTGTTCAATAAATAATTTTTGAAAAATAATTTCATTTCTCTCAGAGCGCACCCTGTTTTCATAATGAATAATCCCTTTCCAATCGAAGAAAACGATCAACATTACCTTCACGTTCGATTGCGTCACCCGAGCTTTTTGGGGTCATAGGGAAGACTTCCACCCCCCCTTCTGCCAACACTATGCCCAATTCATTACCGAATGCCTCTTGAATCATTGCATATGTTCTAGTTGCCCTTTTCCTGATGTAAACACAGAATTTAATGCACACATGCTCACCTTCATCCCCACGGATACAAGCATTTGTACAGCAAGCGTGTGCAAGATCAGACAAAAATTATTGCTGTGCTGATACAAGTCAAAATAGAGCCAGGGGCAAGGTATTGTTTTACTTGTCATAGATTCCGCTATAAGGTGACGTTTCACTGAATGTGATCCGGCAAACTATTTGCGCAAGACCAGTCACATCGTTTTTTGAACAGAAATTAAATTTTCAAATAATAGCACTATGAATCGTAGCTTCAGAAAAAAATGAAGACGCACAAGAGATTAAAAGTATAAAAGTTTTCATTTAATGTCGTAATCAAGGGGGAAATAGAAGTCAATTGAGTAGAGCGTTTGACTAATGACCCGAGGGTCCGGGTTCGATGCACGATGATGCCTCTGGCCACTCTCAACTTCACCCAAGCCGCGTGATTTTTTGGGTACCAGAAGAAGAAACCATCCTGGGAAACAATAGCTGGCAAAGGAACCACCTCCCCCTTTCTATACTGATACGGGAATTTCACACGCCGTTGGACTTAATACAATGTGGCCTCTTGCCTCACCTGTCAAACCGAACTTTTGGTTTGCGGTGTTCGCCTTGGTTACTGCCATAATATCATGAAAGAATCTGAGATAATTCTTTGATGCATAACTGTTGAAATACGCTGAGTTGTGAGGTTGGAGGGAATTTTATAACCTCATTATGCCATTCTTACCTTCAGCTCTTACTGAATAGAATGGTTTGAGGCGCCACATTGTGATTGCGATTCATATCGGAAAAGAAAATACTTTGTTCTTCCACATACATGGAATGTTTGTGGGAGAGAAGTATTTTCTTTTCCGATCCTAAGCTCTTATCTTTACACTCATTTGAATGATATCAGAAAATTATATCTATCGACCTCTGGAAATTGAGAAAATATGCCTTATCAGAGGCTGTGGCTCCTAATGGCATGTGAGTAATCCATTAATAAGCTTCTTCCAAATGGTACCTGAAGAAATTACCATTCCGTAACTATTGAGGATGGGAATTTGGTTACCGCAATTCGAGTTCAAGCGGAAACAAGAGCAACCTGCAGATGTAAGTTTTATTATTATCAATTGACACGATGTTTTCTCTCAACTCCCATTCACACTCACGCCCAACCGGAGTTGAATGTCCCAGAATGGACAAGAAATAACATGGGAGTCCTAGTGCAAGCCTTCCGGTCTCCGAGAACTGTATTTCTCTGGACCTCTCCTCGCTTTTACCCGAACGCGATAAGCTAATCAAAATTGAATGATTTCCCGCCCTAGCAAATGCTACACATGAATGGTGCACGGTAGCAATGAGTGCTTCCACCACCACCACTCTCAAGGCTCGTGCACGTTCCATCTTCAGAGGAGAGGGATTCGGGCACTTCCTCGTCGGAGTGGCTGCTGTAATTAAGGCAGAAGAGTTATGTGGAATCGATAGAGTTGACGTGAGACTTTGTCAGGCCAAAATAAAAGGTGAATGTTCTAAGCTAAACTTGAGCATGAGAGCAATCATGAACCAAAATCTGATAAATTCCACTTCCAGATTAGTCAGGATAGAAGAAAAGAAAATAGAGGATTATATAAGGGTCATTTGCATGATTATGAGGCCTAAATCTCTGTGGAGAGATTGTTTTAAAAGTTTTGTCGCTGAATGTATAACATTTTGCTAGCGGAAGAGCACATGCGCTCATTATCTGATGAGTGATATTGATTAATAACGGGAGCACCGTCATTATTTCAGCAAGTTGCATAAATTTCCGGCATTTTTTTTTGTTTGTCAAATTCATGAAATATTGGGAGTAATGGTCTGTGGATGAAATGTGAATGAAGGCTGGTACACACTTTTACCCCAAAAGCAATAACTCTTAAAATACTTAAATACTTAAAATACTGTGGCATCCTCACATTTTTATTTAAATGTGTTATAAAATATGTTCAACGTTAACAACCGGACCTCCCATGAAATAAATTAACCATTTTTGTGCAGAATTATAAATGAAATGGGTTATTGACATTACAATTAATTACACAATGTAAGATGCCATTATTATGTGAAATAATCTTGAAAGTAGCATCACAAGAAAGAAATTCATAATATTCAATATTAATGATTAGTATGCAAATTTACCTTCATAATATGTCAACTATTTTATTCAATGGGGCAGTAATGACTACTGGTGAATATTAATTAATTTTGTCTCAAGTTATTACCATTTTGTATCAAAATAATACCCATATATTACCCAGCCGGCCTCGATGGCGGCGGGATAAGTCTTCGTCTGCCAATCCAAGGGTCGTAGGTTCGATTTCCGCCCGGGTGGGTTTTTCTCCACCTAGGGCTTGGGTGTTTGCAATCGTCTCTATTGTTTTCACTGTTAATAGTCCGACGAAAAGGCCAAAAAGTGCTGTTTCCGGACTAAGGCTAAATAAATAAATTTTCTTCAATGAGAATTGAATAACAATAATGGTATTACTGATATAACGAATCCGTATTTTAAAATGTTGTAATCCCCGTTTTGAGTCCACGCTAAATCAAAATACCTTCGATCAAGAAGCAACCTAGATAAACTTTTAAAATAGCCAAGGCATACAAAAATAACTTTGAACAACTTATCCCGGGATAAATACAAGAATATATATCCAATTTCAATAATATCAGGATGCTAGATGAAAATCAAAGCTCCCAAAATATTGCAAATACTATATTATCAAAATCGCATTATTTCAAATACCATACATTGTAGTCCAGCGGTAGAGCATTGGAATACTCACTGGAGGGACCGGGTTCGATTCCCGGGCACGCTTCACACGAGCTGTGTAATATTTCTGGTGCCAGAACTTCCTGAGAAAATAGACGGTACAGGGAAATCAACTGCCCCCCCCACCTTATTTACGGGTGAATTTCACATGCCGTTGGGCTTAGCAATGCGAGAAATCGACCATCGCATTTCAATCCAACCTTCGGGATTTTAACTGTTCTTGTGTTTTTTTTATATTTTCACCGTCGATTTTATATATTTTTGTACTCGATTTTTTTAACTGAGTAAAAAAATATTCCAGAAGTTCTTAATCCGAGCTTGGTTCCAAACAAGCAATTTAAGCCACCTTCTTCTGCAAGAGATTTCACAGCGGCCTTGACGGGTGTTGAGTACGGCACACCTCGTGCCAAGTCAAGGTCCATCTACCCTAGGGTAGAGGGACCTCGTGCCAACTGGGTGCTACGTTATGCCATCTCTCGGAGGCAGCTCGAATCTCCGTTCTCAAATCGTAAAGCTAAAAAAAGATTTCTCCCCTTCGAACGCCTTCGAGCTTCCTCCCTTCTCTCCTTCGAAGCGTTAATTACCCTCCCCCACTGAAAGGTGACAGTTTAGGCTACGTTTATTTTAGATCCGGTTTTTATGGTCTCTGATTTAGTTCCTCCTTAATTCTGGTTCAACGGGTTAGACACTGATGGCGTTCCTCGTCACTTTCATGTCGGCGCACACTTGATGAGTCTCTCCGCTTGACGGATGACTATCTCGCTGTACCTGTCAAGATGTCATGATGGCGGGAGTCGCGGGGAGAGTCGTGGTTATGGATATGCCTTGAATACCTCTCAGCGACTGCCCGCGTGCCACTGAGGCAAAGCGGTGACGAACCCAGCGTCAAATATTTCATGACAATGGCGGGTGTGCTTCCTTGTTCCAAGAAAAATACTTTTTTCGATCTGCTTAGTCACGACACTTTAATGGATATAAGTAAATTATGCCTTGTAAAAACAGAGGAGAACGATTAAGTACTGGTTACCTAAGATCACACTCCTGGTGCTTCTCTTAAGCTGACAAAGATCCATTATTTTTTAAGTAACAAACTGTAAAAATTGCGATTT
This sequence comes from Hetaerina americana, assembly GCF_022747635.1. NCBI lineage: Eukaryota > Metazoa > Arthropoda > Insecta > Odonata > Calopterygidae > Hetaerina > Hetaerina americana. Next base: position 1,858,255 of record NW_027286403.1, read on the forward strand.
TCGTATATTTTCTGGTTTCACCGCGAAATATTAGGCAAATGCATAGCATTCAATATTATATAGATCAAAATACTATTCTGTGTAAATACCGCTATGGAAACCGTCAATCCAAGATTGCAGCAATGATTACTATAGCATAATGACTCAAGTTTTGGCAGGATGCACGACTCCCGGAATTTCAACTCAAGGCCCTGTACATTAATATTCAAAAACGAGACAAAGGAGTGCCTACTTTTTCGACTAGAATTTTCTATGTACTTTGTAAGAAGTAGTTTTATTTTAATTCACTAAAATAATTCTAACAATAAAAAAATGAAGCACATTTAAAAGACTTTGTAATTACACATCCAGCAACGACCTATATTACTTTTATACGAAAAGTGATTCAAGAGTGCATCCTGTGACTAAATATAATTCGTTAAAAAATAATGACAATTCCCGCAACAAATTCATAAATCTAAAGTTCGATCTATTTAAAGGCAATTAGTTTTTAAATAATTTAAAATAAAACCCCTCTGTGTTTTAGTTTTATTTGTGAGAGTTAGCGATCATAATTTCTCGTTTAGGTTAACTTAAGCTCCAATCGAGAAAGGAAACGATCTGCAATTCAGATTGCTCTACATGTCGACCATTAAATGCTTACAGCTGACACTTAAGTCAAAGTTTATGAACAGCTGCTTCAAGAACAGGAAATGAACTTCAATGGGAGATTAAAACCGCATTCGTAAACGAAGTTATTCAGCAGAAGGTTTTACGTTTATAAATTAAGTTGGGAGCTGCTTATCAACTCACGCTTTAAGATAGTAACACACGCTTTGCTTTTATTCCTATCAGACAGCGTTATTTATGTCGAAATATGGCTCTGGTAATCGTTACTTTCAAGTAGTGAAGCACAATGTACATCGGCGTTTTAATGGGGGAACACAGCTGTTAGCTTCCCTCACAAAATTAATGCTTGCCTCTTGGTGGCACCCAGCGTTTCGACAGCAGAATTGACCTTTCTTTCCTTCCCTACATTTTTAGCCACTCGCATAAAACACCCACTTAAGACCGAAAGGGCCGAATGGTAAAAGCTAGGACCGCTATGGATTCGTAATCGAGGGTCCCCGGAAGAAATACGACTACACGGTTCTGCGGAGCAATATTCTTATTTAAAGATTTCCTCGCGAGCTCGGCACGGGAAGCTGTACGAAAGCAGTTAGTTAAGCGGTCAGGCGTTCGCAACAAGCCTCCCCGTACTGCTGCGAAAGTGTGATAAGCAGCGCTTAACCCAATGGGCCCAAAAGGCACCAACGAATAAATTGCTGAGGTAAGTCGCGCCGTGTCACACCGTAATCATCCGGGTCTCTTTTGCAACTTAACCGCTCCCCATCCCGCCCCCTCCACCCTTCCTCACACCACGTCTAAAATAGGGATCCCGCCAACTCCTCCTCCAAACTCTAGCCCCCCCCTCCTGAGTCACCGCGGACGGCAGGGTAAAACCCCCAAACCCCGGGAAACCACTCGACATATGGCTGGGGATATTAGGCCCGTCGGCCGGCCACGGATATGCGCCCCAGCAATGAATTGAATGCGTTAATTCCTCGGGTAGTTTTACGGTCGCCTTCCCCGCCTCCCACTCCCTTTACCGCTCGACCCACCCCCGCTCTCTTCCTTTGGCTCCGACACACACACACGGAGGCGGGTGGAGAAGGTGCGGCGTCAGAGGGGGGCCGCCGTGGGGGCGGAGAGTGGTTGTGGGAGGTGGGGGGGCTGTGGAATAAGGGTCGAAGGAACGACGCAACTGCCCCCATACCCAGCTCCGGGCCATTCATATTGTCGGGAAGTGCAGCGAAGATTTATCGCCACGAGGAAAGGGAGATGGCATGTGGTCTGGGATGGGGTCGAGACGGCCGCTGTGGGGTGTGGTTTGTGTGTAGGTGGATGGTAATGAACGACCGGGTGGGGTCACACACACACATACGGGAGCAAGCCGCACACTCCGCTCCAGCCCCACCTCCCGTCCCCAACATCCACCTCGGTCCCCCCAACCCCCTTGCGCCCTCTCACCCCCCCCCCGCCGAGAGAACCGAGATCTCGTCCCCTCCCGAAAACCCTTAAAGCCGCGCAGATCGCAATCAAAGGACGATGAAAGGACGCCCTTATTAACCGAGTTTCTCGTTTGCTCTTCCCCGCCCAGAATTGAGAGCCAGGGCGGCCGTAGCGCACCAAAAATGCTCTCCCTCTGCCCCCGCCGTACCCCCGCGTAGCCAACTCCCCCCCCCCCCCCCAACTAAACCCTGGCGGCTGGCTACCATCTCTCCCCAACGCCCCCACCTTCTCCGACCCCTTCAACTTTTTCCCTCGACGTCACAACTCCTGCCCCCCCGCCGCTCCAACCAAGGCCTCCCCCGGAGCCGTGTCCGTGTTTTATAAAAGGGTTTTAAGCCGCCGCTGCTCACTCCCTCTCACCCCATCTTTCTCTGCCCCCCCCACCCTCTCTCTCTCCCTCTTCCCATCTCTCTTCTTCTCTCTCTCTGAATAAGATGTTCGCAGACATGCATGGGGCTTATATGAGAGTCAATAAATGGTTTCACGGGAAACATACATGTCACCCCGAATGAAGCAGGAAGTGTTCGTAGAGGAGGGAAAGGGCTCGGGGGGGAGGAAGGGGGGCAAGGGGGATGATTTCTGATGTGCTTGGGCGTGGGGGGTCGGCGCCTGTAGTGAAAGCTACTTCCGATCTTTAAGGGTGAACATAAAGGGGCGGGGGGCGGGCCTCCCCGTTATACGGCCCCCGCCACGGCCACGATCCTAGTCTTTGTTGCTTTAGAAGCATTTGCTGCAGCGAGTAAGGGCCTATTTTTCGTACAGAGCAACTGCCCTGCACCCGGATCTAAGTGTATGAATTATTTATAACTCGAGGAAAGAAATTCGATGGAAAATTTTGTTTTTTTACAAATGTTTCATATATTTGACGCAGCTAGAGATTGGGATGGCTGATAGACTGATTAAGGTAAACAACATCGAATGACTCTCCGTAATAAGGGGTTCTCCGGACAGACGATATTTTTGATGCTAAACAGACTATCATTCTGAAAGATTATTCTTCGAAGAAGTAGAGTGAATTTAGAGCTGCTAGAGTATTTTCTTACAAAAGGATAAGTATTTGCTCTCGGGGCAGGGAAATTTGTCATACAAGGATGGGATGCAGCTATAGCTCTATTCAAGTGCCACTTCGGTACAACCCTTAATTTTATTTTCCTTTTTTTATCAATTAAAGATGAATCGACCTTCTCGCTCTAGTCAAAGGCAAATTCCGTCCAGACAACTAGAAGTATGTAAAACACAATGCTTCCGTAGATTCCTAACTTCCCCTCAAATTAATTACGAGACATCCAGGCTTAGGAGTCCAGAAGAATAAAAGGATCCACCATATATGCAAGGCTTAATTCCAATATTTTTTCAAGAACACGGACAGGAACGCTGTTGGCTGAGCATCAAGTCATCGAGTGTGTTCAAAGGGATGCCGATGGAATGTGGGTCCACCTCCAGTTTTGATATAGAGGGTGAGTGCAAAGTAAACGATTGTATTCGAAGATTAACCGGAGCTACTCGGCTAACTTGTGCTACTCGAAGGACGCAGGGGGCCCTCCTTCTAAGTTTAAGAGGCCTTTAAAGTTCTGCAAAAGCCTTAAAACCATGACATTGCGAGTGTGTCCTCAAACAATTACGCCACAAATTAAATGGAGGAATTACGAGCGGCCCTTCTTTACGTAAATGAAGGTGGAGACCAAAGCAATCGTCACAGTAATACCCATCCCACTCCAAGCGTTGTAAAGGAAATCTACTTAGGGGCTACAGCACTACGATAAGGAAAGCTACGGCATACTACAGCCTGACCACCCCAAGCAGCCGAAGCTAACCAATTTTCTCGTTTTCTATGTTGAATCAAATAATATATAGACTTGATGTTACCCTCTCGAGTACAATATTTCGGAGGTAAGCCATTCTCCTATTCGAAATTTATGGCAGCGACTACTCAAGGGAGTAATTCAGTCAAATAGGAGAATCAATTCAGGCTCGGAACATTGAACGAATGGACGCCCCGAGCATGCTTGCGGCTGTAAAATACAAAGTTAGGGATGTGTCGTAGAATGGTGTTAGGCATCTCTGATGTAAGTGAAAGCAAGTGACCTGAAGGAGAAGGAGGTATGCTCGTATATTGACCGGCAGCAACTGGATCATTCACGCTAGGTCAACAAAAGTAAAGCGGGAATGGGCACAGTATAACGGAAGAAAGCTGTAACGAGAGTGAAGAGCTCCCGCCAGTGTAATGAAAGGATCACTACGGTTATGTTAGCTAGGAAATCCAAAGATACCTTCAAGGTAAAAGTTGACCTGCTAAAAGAGACTAAAATGACGACGAAAAGTAGGCATGGTGCACGACGGTATCACCGAACTATTAAGATATGCAAACCTACTCGAGATAGCGCACTTATCGTTCAAGTTCCAAAGAAGCTAAATATATCATTCGTCTCCGATCCGCCAGTTCAAAATTATTACTTCCTCAACTGTCCCGAGCAGTAGTTACATGCTCCACTGAGTTGTTTACCTCACAATATTAGAAAATAATAACAATCTAATGTTAATTTTACGTTCAAATTTTTCTTCGGTTTCTCTCGCGGTACCCTAGCTTCCCCTCTTCCTTTTCTTAGTCTCAACTAATCCTTTTTGCCTAAAGCGGTGCTCAGTTCAACTATTTATTTTCCGTAGAGTCCTCCCCAGATTGTATTTTCCTCAACTGCTTCTTCCTATACGACCCCGTTCCTCACTTTTTCTGTCTATTTATTCTATTTCATTCGCCTTTAGCACCAAGTTTCAAAGGCTTCCATTTTTTCCTGATCCACTTTTTCAGTCACTTATCTCAGATCCATAAGAGAGTAACACGAGTGTTTCAATGTATTGCTTCCATGTTTGGAACCATAATTTCCCAGAGTGAAGAAGTTACAACATCATTGAGAGCTCCTCCTTAGCTTCAGTAACTTTTCGGTTGATGTCCGCCATGCTTCTACCATCCCGTTATACGATGCCGCAGCTCAGGTACGTGGAAGATTCCGCTTGTTCCAACTTCTCTTCTTGTAGTGCAAAAACATTCCTTAGTTTCTCATTCCAGCAGACTAAGATTTTACTTTTATTTCTGTTGATGCTCACTTTATATTTATGATGGGATTGGTACGCAGTTCTCAGAGGTGTTTGCATGTTTCTCGATTCTATATTTCAATTGCGGTGTCATCTGCGAGTCTATATACGATACATTTCATCTTCTTCACCTTAAATTATTTGATGTCTTTTTGTTTGGTTTCTTTCATTGCCTATTTCAGGCATATGTTGAACATTGCAAACGAGATGTTACATCCTCACTCTTGCCCATTCTGCTCCACGCTATTCATGAATTTTTGCTGCCATATTTCATTTGCATTATTGCGACTTGGTCCTTGTTGTATTGATGAATTATTTCACTGAAAGTGACCAAATACCTTTTTACGTTCCAAAAATGCCTCATATAAAGGGTTGGTACGTTTCCTCAACCAGTACTCTTAGGTTTTACCCCCCCATGCCTCTCTCTTTCATGTGCTATATGTGGTTAATTATCAGATTATCACAAAATGTAGTTTTTTTTCGCTAATTATTCTAACTAACAAGGTTCATTGTCCGGTGCTCCTCGAAATTCTCGGTCTTTTTTTCCTTAATATTGCAATCATTGTACTACTTACGAAGTCATCTTAAATGTCCCCCACTCTTGTAGGCGTCCTTGATAGTAACAAGAATTATATCCTTCGCCTTGTGAGCATGCGCTTATTAATTTCTTTGTTGGTTTTCTCTAGACGGGGAGCCTTGTTTTTTTCCATTTCTCCCGCAGTCTTGCTGAAATCACCGATCTCAGAATCCCCGGGCCCCGGTCGCCTTTTTCAACCTCACTTTTTTATCTATCACTGGTCATCTTCAATTATGGCATTTCTTTAGACATATGTAATAGGTATCGTAATCCCTATGTTATAACTTCAATTAACATCCTTCCATTTGAATATTTGATATTATTGGATAGAACTTTTCCTGTGTTCAATTTATTGAATAAATATATTGAATAAAATATATTTAATGAAATAAATTTTCATACTCCGAAGTGATTCATCGCTAGTTCCTAGGCAGATTTCATTTTAACTTTACGCATGCTGTTGTTGATTTCTTCGTATTAGATTTCAAATTTCCCACCTTTACATTCTGACATTCTTTAAAGCTTGGTTTCGTTAATTCATTTAAGGTTGTCCTAGTTTGTATCTTGAAACCTTGTATTTTCCAACCGTTCTTTCATGTATAACATGTCTTACATATGTCATTGCTCATGACTCGCTGGCTTCCTCAACCTTAATTAGGAGCAGAGACTACTGGAACATCTATAAATTCTTTCTTTAGCTCAGTCCATTTCCACTTAATGCTTCTGCCCGTGGTGAACCTTTTCCTTCATTGATTTTCCTCTATGGTCTAAGTATTCCAACTTAATTCCCGTATGGCTCTTTTAGTTTTCTCAGCGCGTAGTCTGTTCGCCATGACGACGGGGTTCTCTACAACTTTGCCGGGATAACTCCAGCACTGCATTTTTTATTCTAGTTTGTCTCTCTGAAGATGAAGTCCTTTTGCAACCTAGCTCTGTCTCACATCATTTTACATGAGTATCTTCTTCGTCACAGAGTGTTATCATTTTATGTCACTCAAAGAGTGTATCCGTCTACCATCTTCTAATTGCATATATCTACTAGTATTTCTCCTTTGACATTCATATTCCCTAAGCCTATTGCCCCTCGCTACTCCGCTCTTTACCGTCTCCGACCCGTCAAGTCAGTTCTTGGTGCCCATTAGGATTAAATTTTTCATTCCTTTACATACTCGGGGAACTTCTTCCAGTGGTTCATAAATTTCTTCCATTCCTTCTTCTCTATGGCTGGACGTCAGCAAATACATAATCACCATGTCCATATGTCCAGTCCATGGTTCCTTCTTTAACTTAATAATAACATACCCTCCATATAATACCAACAAGACTTCATTTTTCTTCCCCATTCCTCATTCAGTATGGTGTCAACTCTGCTTCCCTTTGGTCGTTTCCTTAGAATACAGGTGTGTCACTCTTTTTTCGTCGCTCCATATGGCATATGCCACTGACATTTAAATTTTGCTGGCAACTAATACATCATCTAGCTCCTTCCTAACCATCTCTATTTTAAATTACCCAGCTTTATAATAACTCTTGGGGATCTGACGTTCCAAGTCCCTATCATACGAGTACATATTTCCATTCAGAGTCTTCCCTCCAAGGAGACCCCGCTCGTCCCTCCAACGTATTCAACCGGGAATAATGCCAAAATTTCAAATATTACGCAGGGTTACACTATCTGGGGTACAAACGTGGTTTCCCCTAGTCTTCCATTACGCATTATTTAGGCCATTTCTCTACTCTTGTCCGAAGGTGCGATTGGTTAAATCCGACCGATCCTCCTTTTTCTACGCCAGCAGTGTCTTTTAGTGAGGCTGCCTTCCCCCACCAGTGGTTCAAAGTAATTTAGACGCAGGAGTAACGTTTTATGTTTAATCTAGTATTCGTAATACTTGTTAACCTTCCATCTCACCTCGCAAAGCCCTAAGACATCTATATTTCCTCTCTCCTTCTCTCTTTTTATTTTTTCTAAATGTCCTGCCCTCAACAACATCCTAGCATTCCAAGTCCCTGTTCGAACTGGCTTGGTCTTCTTCGTCACCGCTGTCTCTTCCGCTTGGTAAGGATTTCGCAAGATAACCACCCCGAAAGCCTTGTCCCTCCGGGTACCACACACAGCTGATCGGTCCGAGTCCTGTAGTTACCAGGACTCATTTTCATTACAACTTTCATCTTATTAGTCTTGGGAGAAATAATTAAGGTAGCTTCTCGTGGCCTTCTGCAACATTTTTTTTGGTGTGGCATCATCACTCAATGACCTCCCACATTCTGGGGACAGACGACTTTGCTCTTTTCCTAAGACGTCTATTCATCAGTGAGGAACACACGATGCACGAACTACATTTCGTCTGGCTCCTACAATTCGATCTATCTCGCAGGCCTGGATGACTCTACCAGGAGCAGATATCACCGCTACCGCCAGCTCTGCTCTAGGGGTCATCTTCAACCAACTAAAGGTGGTAGTCCTTGCGGAGGAAGGTGGAAAAAATGAAGGTGTAAATCAAACGAGCCATTCAGTTGTAATTTATTAGGAGGAACGTCAAATCAATGAATGGGGAGTAAATCCTGCAACAAAAACTTTGGCGGATCGATGATGTGTGAGTTCTAAATATTAGCATTCCCATATCACTTTATATCTCATTTATCAATTTTTATTTGTTATGAATTTTCTCCGTTATTTATAATTTATACAAGTTAATTTTTCACTGGATATAATCACGAAATTCATTCTCTTAGTATTTATAAGAAAGTGTACGAGAGTATGCTTAGATGACGTCTGAGGTTCATCTCCGCTATGAAACGTTGCTCCATTTGAATCTCCCAGTTGATTGATAGACTTTTGGAGATGGCGGATACAAGGATCCTTCCTAAGATTGGCGACTGAACATCAAGAAGAGAGCCACTGAAATAAATTACGTATACTCTATCCGCTTAGTACTCTATCCTCTCGTACCCTGACAGTCAATAACAGATTCTTACACTCGATGAGTTACGATTACGTATTTATCAAGGAAAGTGTTTAGCTTGACCAGAGGCTTAATTGAAAACGTATAACAAAATATATTATTCCAATGAATTTTAAATGCATGCTAATATGCTGGAGTCACCTTTATTTTACACATAATTTATTAGTGAATTTTAAAATAATACCCGAGGATATTTTTTTCTGTTGCAATAAAAAAATAACCTTGTAATACATATGGAGCTAATGTCACGCCGAAATACATTCGAATGAGAGCACTTTCTGTAATTTGATTCGTTTTTAGTTTTAATGCATAGTCCTTCTTTATTAGGAGTTGGCATTACCAGAGTGCCTGTGAACGATATACGAACTGGCGCCGATATTCCAGAGTATTAAAAAATTATTACCTGCTGGAATAGTGAGGCAGACGAATTTAGTGTTTCACTTTAAGTATACACGAGAGTAAAATAAGGCAAGGTTTATTTATTCAACATATGGCAGGTCACTATTAACTCCAACTAGAAAGAAAATTGCGCAATGCCCACCCAGTAATCAAAAGTTTCGTAAACTGAACCAAGACCATTGGAAGTTTAAACAGGAAGCAGAAATAGGTAATGTATAATTCAAAATTGATTTTGTCGCGATTTTACGAATGAAATTCATCGTTTCAGGAGTAACTTTGTGAAATTGTTCCATGATGAATAATGGCAAAATAAAAATTTGAAAATCCACGCTAAAAATAAGCTTAAATGCCTTAATAAGTTTATGCTTTTAATGCTTTAATAAGTTTATAAAATAATATTTTTTATGCGGATTTACAAAGTTTTACTATGCGATTTTATGACTTAAAATTCACCCAATACCCTTATCGCTGTACCTTCATCCACATATAATTGAAACGGCATCGATCACCTATTATTGAAAACTAAGGCTTTGATTTCATTCATGTAATTATTAAAAAAATATAAATTCTATGATCTAACCAAAATACCTTTCCGCGTAACCAATAGCGGATTTCACTTGGCGGTGGTGCATATAATGCTCGCATTCGTAAGCCTACCGGAAATAATCCGCGCAAGCCCACAACAGCGTCAAATTTACCATCATGAGCATTCCCGGATTTCCCTTTCGCGAATTAAAATTGTTGATGCACCGCACTTATCTGAAAATAAGTCACGTGACCCCGTTCGTTGGGTTCACTGTCTTGCCGAGAAAGGGCAGACAGACCGTTGACATCCGACGCGCTCACCAATGTGCCACAATGCGGGAATTCTTCCGGGCCGCGTTTTGTTGCTAAATAGACCCCCGCGACACTTGGCAACAGCGCCGGCATCCTTCCGCATCCATTCATCCGCCCGACCCCCCACTCCTCTCGCATTCCTTTCTCCCGCCCTATCGCGTTACCTTCCTCTTTCCCTTCCTTCATTCATTCCCCAACCCACCCACACCCCCCCCTCTCCACGCCGCGAACCCATCTTCCCTCGGTAGCTCTCCGACATTATTCATCCCCCTCCGCAGTTGTCATATGCGGTTTTTCACAGCTGTCATCCGCGGTGTTGCGGGGGCGACGGGCGGGTGGCGCCCATGCACCCCGGAGGAGGAGGCTGCCTGGATCTGGGGATCTAGAGATGTCCGCGCAGAGCAAATGTGCATCCTCGCCCCAGCTCTTGCCCGGCACCCTCACCCCACCACCCCAGGCTCCGTCCCCCGCAACCCCCCCCCCTCCCCGCACTTCAGCTGCTCCCAAGGCGCCATCGATCAAGAGACGGGAAGCGGGACAAATGTTAGCCGACGTGGGTCAAGGGTGGTGGAGATTCATCAAAATCCGCGGACATGGGTGCGTGGACAATTCCGGGCAATCGGATTATGCATGACAAATAAATTAATGCGGCTTTTGGATCGGGGGGCGGGGAATGAGTGTCGAGTTGGTGGGCGGGGGTGGTCAGAGCAGATGATTGAACAATTGGATGGAAGAGCAGGCCGGAGGGGGTGGGGCTGTGGGGTTATCGAATGACTTGCTCCGACAGCAGTTGTTCCCCGCCTCCCTTAGGATGCGATGGAATTACCCGCAGTCGGTTACATGCGCGAATTATTGCCCAAGGTTCCGACTTTTAGCACACGGTGCTTTTATCGCCTAATAAAGGAGAAACTGTGCCTTCGCGATTAAGGGCCGTAGAGAACTCATTCAGACAAGAGTCTAATTCATAAAATAACATTTCCAAACACTTCAACTGCTCAGTTCAACGAATACTTTTAGTTGCGGATTTTTTAAATTTTAATATAATCTATTTTCCAAATTCAAATAAAAATGATCTAATAATTAAGGCATCGCATCGCATAACAGTGATAGTAATCTAAAAAGTTTTGGAAATTTTTTAAAAATATACTTACTCCCAGTCCCCAAAATTGATAATGAAACCAAACAAAATGTTCTTCACTAACCAAAATCATTTGCTAAATATTAACTATCTACACGCAAGACCACTTTTAGGCTATATTTTGTTTATTTTCGTTTTTAGACGTTAGATTTATACGACATTTATCCATTTTCATGTTTCATAACTGTTTATTACATCTTACGCACGGATTTGTCTTCCGATATTTAGCAATAAATTTGGAGTCACATGACAAAATAATGCATCATTGTTTTGCACCACAAATGTAATTAACAGTGCACATTTTAAAACTGCAGTAGTTTTGACAGTTACCTAGATATGAATTAAACTTTAACTGTGTTGCTAAATTTGCAAAATAAAATTCTTAAAGCAAATTACGGTTCCGTATACCAAAAACACCCTGACGAATCAATTCTGTTGCAATGCCCTCTAAATAAAAAAATTCTTCCTCACATGGGCAATTATAGTCTATGCCATAGAAATGTGAGCCTTGTACAGAGCTATGAGAAAAGTTTTAATCTAAAGAGATTTGTAGCAAGGAGCAATCGCAAAAACGTGAACATTAATTTCATGCAATTTTCAAAATTGATTCAACGTGGAAACATAATTAAATTAAAATTTTTAAACGAGTTAGCTAAGCAAAGTGAGCGTATTTCGGGCAGGACATTATTATTTCTTTATTTATTGTTTCATAGAAGTGTCGTCATACATTTTAAGAAGTCCTTAATCAGGAATGATCCACGTTCTCTGAATTAGAAAAAAAAACAAATTAGCACCATTTTTTGTGCCTAGGCCGCGGAAAAAGTAAAATGCAGTTCCGCGTTTTGGTTAAATTATGCTGTTACGCGTGTTCATTAATTAAAAATAATTAGCTATGCTAAAATTCGTTAGGCATTCCAAATATGCCTATAATGATTTAACGATAAGTTTTATATCTGGTTTAATAGTATTAAAATAGTTTAAATTAAAATTAATTTAAGCATAGGAGACATAAATAAAAATTTAAATAGTTTTATTAAAACAGCTTTAAACAGTCTCTAAAAATGTTACTTGTATGCAAAAAATATCACGAGGGCAGGTTATGAAAAGGAGTGTCGGACATGCCTTGGGAAGCGTAGGTTTGAAATACCTGTAACATGGATTTAAAACTAAGAGAGTCTGTCAAATATTATAGCTATCATTTTAGCATAAATTTTCCTGGTAATCTATGAAGTGACGAAGGTAGGGGCTATTAATTGTTCATTACTTTGCAAAAAAATTCTAATTTTGCCAATCCAAACAATTTCGTATTTTCTCATGCTATCTATGCCGTCTCCCTGTCAAATAAGATCGCCTCTCTGCTATGCAACGAGCCATGTAATTCAAACACTAGTAAAGTCAGCTATTATTGCAACGGTATCGCAATCTTAAATGAAGAAACTCGTAGTTAATGTGGAAATTGGTTAATAATATCCTTAAGAACAAAAAACTCGCCTCATTCGCAAAATCAGTGCTCCAGCACCCCTTGTCCCATGAATATGTTGCTCATATTCCCTAAGCAATCATTTCCATCTTAATATTAGCGTATCTCACGAACGACTGGCTCCAAAAATATCAATTATGTACCTTATTGCGATTGCTCCTCCTCACTTTAAACCTCCACACTGACTCTCCCTTCCCATGAAAGTCTCCAGCTCCCCATTCCCACCTCCACAGCCTCCTCCACCGATACTCAACTCGGCTCTTTCACTCCACCACCATTCATTCATTCTCCCCAGTTCCCAACCTATCCCTATCAAGCTACCTTGGCCGGTGGCCCCCATACCCCCCCGTCCTTACTGTGCCCCCCTGCGACTGGCCTCTGACCCATCCCCTCACAATCGCACGGCCGAAAAAGAGAGCCCTCTCTCCGCACCCACGCCAGCCATCCAACGTCTTCCCTAACCTCCGACCTCCCCTCGACCTCTAGCGCTCCTCAAAGGACTCCTCTTCCCCCTTGCTCGCTCCGCCACTCAACCGCCCTCTGTGTTTACCGACCTCCCTTCATGGCTGTGGCCTGACTAATCCTGATGGCGGGGGAGAAGGCAGCGCCTCACTCGCCGCAAGACACTTCCCGAGCACCCCCTTTGTTGCCCCCCCTCTAGTCAACCTCCCTCGCGGTTCCTCTTCCGCGGCCTCCTCTCCGCAAACCCTCGCCACTTTGTCTCCACGCACCATTCAGCGCTTCTCAGACCTATTGGCTAAATAATCGTCTAGATCGTGCAGGATTGTGGGATCCGGAGGAGTCCAATTGGTCAGGACTTGTGTGAGGGGCTGTAAATGCTTGCCGTTAAGACCATTCAGTAAATTTCTTTTGAAGTGACAAACCACAGTAGAAGCTAATGATTCACGGAAAGATGGTTTATATATTCACGAATGATAACATGGATGCGCCCGTATATCTATGGGTGGATCTTTTTTCAGGTACACAGTGACTAATATAAAAGTAATGCGCATTCTCTGGGAAAATAGATTTATTGATCGTACTTGTAGAAATGCTTAAAATTCTTCAAAAGTCTTCCCCCTCCCACATCAATACACTTACGGAGACGTGTCTGCCACACCTGGAAGGCACCCCAAAACTTCTGCCTCTCAGGAACGTTGGAACCTGCTTTTGATGTTTTTTTATGTCTCCCAAAGCTTTCTTTTCAGGTCTTCAGTCGGGGAAACATAAAAAAAGTCCCACGGAGCCAAGTCGGGACTGTAAAGAGGCTGGGGGACCATCGAGTTGGTGCTCCAGGCCAAAAGGCTGGTAACGATGAAGAACGTTTGGCTGGGCGCATATTCATGGCGGAGCTTAACCGTGTCTTTGATGTTAGCTCTTACGCGCGCGACCTGGCGTTTCAATCTCTTGAGCACCTCAAGGTAAAAAGCTTCGTTGACAGTTTCTCCCTGCGGTACAAACTCAAAATAAACGATTCCTCGGACGTCAAAGAAGACAATGACCATCGTTTTGATGCGACACTTGCTCATTAGCGCTTTCTTAGGGGGCGCGATTTTGTGTGCCTCTCGCTCCTCTGCCTTTTCCAATCTAGGTCGTATTCGAACATCCAGGAGTCATCTCCGGTTACGACAGAGTTAAGAAAGTCCGGCTCATTTTGAATCAAATCCAACACTTCTTGAGAGCGCAAAACTCGAAGTTCTTTGTGGTCTTCCGTCATCATTTTCGGCACAAGCTTCGCACAGACCTTATGCAAAATGGATGCAAAAAGATAAATAACCTAATCAATCAACAATACAGGGAGAATAAATAAAGTGGCTGACTCAATTAACCAATGTATGCAAGGTACAACAATTATGAGTGGAAGATTGGACAAAACGAGTGCGGAAATGAACTCAATGCAATGAAAGTGAAGTGCCAGAAAATGTGTGATTAGTGACCAAAATAGATGTATTCGGTTCAAAAATGACAACTTGGATGAATAAAAGCCTGTAATCATTATATAGCTAAATGGACATAAGCAATCATATTTAGTAAGGGATAATTGATTTCATTAATTTTTGTTAAATAAGGAATGAGAAAAAGACGGAAAATGGTTAGGACCACGAAAATCCCGATAAGAATTTCATATTGCTTTGGAAACCTTTGATAACAACGAAGCAACTGGATTAAATGATATCATAGATACGCTAACACTGTAAAAACTAAAATATTTTGGATACAAATTTAGAGCTAAATGGAGAAAAAACCGAAACAAAAATAATAAAAAAAGAGGAAAGAGAATTCTACAACGGACCGAAAAACTGTAAACACAATCATGGAGCAGAATAAGATGTTTTGCTATCCGGGGAAGTATAGTGGGTCCCGGTAGTCCAGGGGTAGAGCGTTGGACTACTGAGTTGTTGGTAGTAGTTTTTATGGGAGGTGACCGACATCTGAGGTCATTTGCGCTATTAAGGATGGATAGGAAAGGAAGGTTGGACAGAAAACCAGCGTCGGCATTAGCCTACTCATGTCGAAAGGCGCCAAGGGGTCTGCAGTTCAACATCTCATCCGACGGACTACGTACTCACTCAATCTGCTCTCCACAAAGCACCTCAATTAGGGATCGGGATACCACTGAAAAATATTTTTTGTCTCCAGGATTAGAACCCGGACCCTTTCGCTGGGAAGCCTGTACGTTAGCCACCGTACCATCCCGATCCCCAAAATTGGACTACTGACCGAAGGGCCCGGGTTCAATGCCCGGGCAAGCTTCTCCTGTGTGATTTTTCGGGTACCAGATCTTCCAGGAAATCATACCCGGCACAGGGAAAGGAACTGGCCCCCTACCCTGATGTGTGGATTTCATACGCTATCGGGCTTAGTACTGGGTGAACTCTACCATCACCTACCAAACTGACCTTTGGGTTGATTACTGTGTTAATGGTTTTTATGGGAAGTATAAGTTATAATGAAAATAAACGTGACAAAGAGAGATTAAATGAACAATAGATTTATCGGAACAAGCTTTTCGAGAACAAAGTTTAACAATTCATTAATTTAATAGTTCATACCAAGCATATTCGAATTATAGTGGTAGGAAAGAAACCAAGAGCCAACTGCATTCTGCATAAACGCGGAACAGAAGAATGACAAGGCATCCTATCGTCATATGAAGGAAACAGAATAAAAGGAGGTGATTATTACAAGGAATTGTATTTAGAAGTCTATAATTTTCATCAATTTTTTTGCGTGAAAAACTTATTAAACAATGAGTGCGAACGCACTCTTATTTGAAAATGTTAGAGAATTATTTGAAAATTTTGTAAAAAAGGTTCCTTGGGTACCTTATTTTCAATTACAGATTGTCATAGTACAAAAGTAGTATGATGGGTGTATCATTTCTTACATCCGTGAAAAAAAACAAAAATAAATGAATATGTGTAAATTTCAACAATATTTAAGCATATTATACTTCAATTTTTTTACCAATAGTTGAAATTTGGAGGTATTGCACTACCTAAATAAAAAATAATTTTAAATGTTTTTTATGGTGACATTTATAATAATTCAATGGAAATAGTAGAACTGGAGTGTGACTAATATCATTCCAAGCCTGTTTATTTACTAATATAATAAGCATTGATAACCACGTGAGATTAATATTTTTGGAATATGGTTTCTATTATTTCTACATAGTTACACGATTTTATAATATTCTTACAAAATTCATTAAAAGCGAAGTAATTTTCCAACAAAATATTTTGATTGATACTGATTAGAGTAAACGTTGGGTGTAATCAGAAACATGGTTAATGAGAAGGCCACCATCCGTATACTTTCTTGGTTTGCAGCCGATTATTCAAGCATATGGCGAATCTCCTTCCTCTAACCCTCCTATAACCCTCTATCACAATTTACGTAACTTGTCCCGCTGAAAAATCCCAGAGATAAACCTATGGTTAATATTTTAATCTTGAAGCTCATTGCTTTTGGTAAACACCGTTCGTGTTTCTGAAAAGGAAACCAGAGGGCGTAGCGTAGAAAATGAGAAAAAAATTCAATTATATGCTTTGCAGTCCAGGTGTTTTGAATAAAACGAGTTTTCTTACTCTCATTTTGTGCTTGGGTTGCCAGCGCGCTCATTAAAAGCGTTAGAATTTTTTTTTAAGGCTCACAATAAATCCTGAATCGTACATCTGGAGGAAAAGCTAGAAAACACTTAACCATTCAAACTGAAGGCATAATGTCAAGTTTTGTAAAAAAATTAGAAAAGAAAAATATTATTGAAACATTTTGACAAACCATTCCATAGAGCATATCGGCAAATTTTTATTCATATTTTTCCTCCTAGAATAGGAATCGTAAACATCTAAAATGAAAGTTCTTTGGACATATTTTCCTATGACGATTACAATTTTTATCAACCATGCCCCCTGTGAATACATTCCGAATCATTTTTTGCTAATTGGGGTTCGTGCTTTGGTGAGACGGCAGTGAAAAACTATGCGAATCAAAGCCATGCTTTATACTGGGAATGAGTTCGGAGAGCGTTCACAGGGTTAATGAGGGGGATTTCCGTGTTGGAAGGCCGTGAAGAAGGAACACGTTTCGAAACCTTAACTTCACTGGCAAGGAATGTTCTCGAAAATTACCGTCATGAGCAGGAGGGTGAGATAATTTGCGCTGATTATAGAGTTATGCCTGAAAACACTTTGATCAACGTAATAAGAGCCTTCACTTCTGCGACGGGGAAGAAAATATTTTGGTTATGCATTGGAAAGTGTGAAAGGGGGCCATTCGGATAATTTCTCTTAATTTAGATCGAGTTTAATGATGTTTGCTATGATGATCAAAGGGTATGGTTTACTTAAACTTTGAATCCCCTAGCAATTAGATTCATTTAGGAGTTCGCGAAAATAAATCACGCACAAAAATACAGGCATTTTTTTTTCATTCGAATTGCTCAAGTATTTTTAGGCTTTGTTTTTCTATGATTCCATGAAATACAGGGTTCGTCCGGAAAATAAGTGTACTGAGCTCAGGAAAAAAATTTTATTACACTTTTACATATCTTAAGCTAATATTCCTCAAAATAGGACCCTTGTGAGTCGATACACTTGTTCCAGCGGCGTTCCCATTCCTGGAACGCTCCCGCGAAGGCATCATCGGGAACCTCTCGAAGACTCGTCGTCGACCTCTTCTCTGCCCTCCACGAACATCTTGTGCCACCGAAAGATCATGTTTCTGGACATGGCTGACTCCCCGTAAGCCTGGTTAATCATACCGACAGTTTCGGTAGACGATTTCCCAAGCTTTACCGCAAATTTGATGGAATAACGCTGCTCCAAAAACTTCGGCATCGCGTTCCGTGACGTGGGTCGAGCGTGGAGGTTCGCGTTAACAGAGCTCCTCACTACACCACAGCTCAGAGCCGACTGCCTTTTTCAGCGTCGCTTGCCAACATACCCCCCTCCAATCGCAGCCCGTCAGAGCGGTGCTGGGCGCGCCTGGAGCGGCGCGCCCAGCCCAGGAGTCAGTACACTTATTTTCCGGACGAACCCTGTATGTATCGCTACCGAAATGACATTTATATTTCATTTCATGAGGGTTAATATTTAAGAGCAATATCTATCCAAAAGATAAAAGGGTCGTTAAAAACTCACACAACATACAAGTTGAGGGAAGGCCAGTTTTCCAACAGATTGAGCAGCAAAAAGTGACTTGGTTTCTAGTGATCTCCGAAAGCTCTATATTTTGACAGCAAGTTTCACATAGCACAATTGTCCACGAAAACAATATGTAAATTGGAGGGACTTATTTGAGCCAACAACATAAGCGATATTTATCATTCTAACTGGAACAGCATGAATAGCTAAAACATGTACACTATTGCGAAAATATATCAGCATTATAAATACTTTAAGTGAAGGGCAACGGCAGGAATTTACCTTCAGAAGTTTGGGTGGGTAACTTAAAATTTTAAGGAACACGAATGCTCGGGAGTACAAGGACTGGTTGAGAAAGAAGCCAAGTGCGCCATTTTCGGACCATTTGCTGGTGCTTTCAAAGTGCTCTTCACACCCATCTAAGTCTCAGACAGAAAATCACAGGGTGTATTTTCAATGCAGTAATTCATAACCCAAGATATTAGCCCACGAAATATGACATTACACTAGCCAAATAAAAACTTGATTAATTGATTCTAGTATCTCCATATTGAATATAATATTATGTATTCATGTTTTCATCTTTGAGAAGATTTCTCTTCATCACCTTTCAAAAGAAAAGATAGCGTATGGCGCACACGTGATCATACAATTCCGTTAAAAACAGAATAAATAAATTTAGGAAAAGGCTCTTTATCTTAAGGAGAAAATCCGACTAGCCAAAACACGAAAGTCAAGTTTAAAAGCAGAAAAATCACCTTGGCGTTGAACCATTTCTATTTTCCCCCCTCATTGACTAAATATGTAATCTTTTACAGTTATCGAGAAGATGTTCGGTCCTCGTACACATATAGTAGCTTCTCAGTACAACTACGTTATAAACCTTCCATTCACATCGTATGGAGTGATGTACTCGTATGTTACCAATCAAAGATTTATATGTAGAAATAATAATCAGTTTTGGTGCCGAAATTTGTTGAAAAAAAATAAAAACACAATAATAAATTGTACACTAAACTATTAAAATTGTTTATTTAAATATTGTGAATAATTAGAAAAATATCCATTTATTAAATTTAATGCATGCAAAAAATCTATTTAGTTGAAAAATATTGCATATTTCGCGATCCTAGTAACGTGTGAACATTTTAAATCTTCAGTTAATATACTTCTTTACCCCCACAATATACTCTATTAAACATTTTCATCATTGCACAAAACTTTTCAAATTTATTTCCATCCTCATGCTTACAGAAAATGCTCTAGTTTGAGCGCTAAAACAATGAAATATGATAATAGACCATCTCATTTTGGCATCATGAGCTCAGAAGTAAGTGTAAAAAGGAATTAAATTTAATGAGTTCCCGGTAACCTTGATATCGGCGCCCAAAGCAGTTAATATCAAGCGCTAGAATATAAACTGTATGACGGATGAACGGTAAAGGTAGTAAAATAAATGTTATAATAGCTGAAGGAATATTTATTAATTTTACAACGTTTTTTAGTTGGTTTGTTACCTCTTGGTCGTTATATTCGTTCGTGATCTTTACAGACGGAACAGATTCGAGAAACCGGAACATTTCCCTGGGGCTGATCTCCCTCTGTATGAAGACGTGGCAAAGTGCTATACATACTTATGTTAGATTTCATTAGTGTACACGTAATGGGAATAAGAAATATTCATTTTAATTTGTCGCTGATAAGGAGGCAGGAAAAGTGGCTGAAGGGGGTATTGACCGGCAGCGGGATGTTGAAGACTGTAATTGAGGGGAGAATGTTAGGCAAACGAGGAAAGGGAAGGAACAGGATAGGGATGTTAGACGGGATGAAGGAAGGAAGAAAGTACTCAGAGATGAAGAGGGACCTGATATAGAGTAGGATGATGGATTTTTTGTTTTGTTAGGAATAATAAAATGTTTGTTTGGTAGTTGTGTCCATCCAAAAACCTACCTTAACCGGTAGATTACCTTAAAAAAAACATTTGGTAACGCTGTTTTGCCTTTATATTAATGTTTCCATTGTCAAGTGATTAAGTTTTTCATTGTTACCAGAAGAAGTGGTAATTTTCATTTGCATAAATACGTACTAATACAATTAAAATCGCCAAATATTATTTGTTTTTAGATTTTGTTAGAAAAACTTTGAGCAGCATGTGGTGGATGCAGCACATACTTTCAATAGTTACTATGCTTATTTCTCTCGTTGTGATATGATCATTCATTTATCCAGTTCTAGGCTACCTGATAGCACTTTAAGGAACAAGTCTACGACAAAGAGACAAAATTGGAGGTGTCCTGACTGCCTGTGACAGTCATCAATATGATAAATGATGGAGAAGATGACTCGTCAACAGGTGAATAGAAATATCGAACAAGGAATTTGGTGGAACAAAAATTAACCGGGTTTGTTTTTGGAACAAGAAGAGCTATTGATGAATATCAACGCTTTGTTTAATCACGTAAAAATGTGAGAGACAAATAATTGTTTCCCATTCATGTGTAATAAATACTGCGCTTTATGAAATCACATGATGGTAAAAGAATATAAATATTCAAAACGAAATTTAAATGAAGGCAGCATAAAAGTTAAAGAAAAATTATTGATTTATAAAACAGGGAGAACGATTACGGGCTAAATACTATCAAGAATATGGCGGAAATAGCTGTTCTCGAATTGAGTATAACAATATTTCTCCAACTTTTAAGGTGAAAATATTCCTAAGTAAATTAACACCGAGGACTGGAGTGAAGCTGCAGTCCTTTTTATTTCAAAAACTGCCGATAAAAAAGAAAAAAACTCGTGTTCTCTCCCAAAAATAAAAAGGTAAATAATGCATAACAAGGAAAATAGCAGATAATAAAGTCATCAATATTGAGAAATATACGAGGTGGGTCCCAAAAATATCCGACCTGCGTTCATAACTCCGGGCCATAACATTAGAGCAACCTCCGTGTGGTACGAGCGTAACTAGTGGCTCCTCACGAACTGACCGCAGTTGCCGACGGGACGCGTTGATTCGCTCGCAGTGTGTATTTGTTTACCGTGCCTTTACCGCGCTGGTCGGATTTTGTGATCACTGAAAATGACTGCAGAGATGTGACCAACGAATTTGCATCAAGCTTTGCTTTAAACTCGAAAAGGGTTGCGTGGAATAAATGAAATAATATAGAAAGATTTTGGGGACGATTTTATAGGCTGAACAGAGAAAAAAAATGGCACAGGTAATTTAAAGATAGCCGCACGTCTTCTGACCTTCGAGGACAATCGACTTGCGATTCAAGATGATCTTTGTTTGAGTGTGCGCGACCTAGAAAGTGATGCTGAATTTCCGAAAACTTATGTTTCGAGAGTTTCTACCGAGAATTGGGGAATTACTGGCGGGTGAGCGGCGACTAGCTACGGTAATACGAGGCTTGTGCAAATTTGGCAAAACATGAAATTGCAAAGCTTCGTCAGTCTCCGTACGGTCCCGAATTGGTCCCCTGCAACTTTTTTCTCTTCCCAAGATTGAAGTTTGTGCTCAGTGGGCGCCGGTTCGACGACACAGACGATTAAAACGAATGCACTGACGGCACCTATTCCGAAAATTGGCTTCCAGAACTGATTCAGGATATGAATACACCGATAGGAGCGTGTTTTTCAGTCTAGTGTGGATTAGTTCTAAGGATGCAACGAGCCGGATGACGACGATTAATAACAGTGCGGAGTCATGAACGCCGATTAAAAATTTTGCGACCCACCATGTATTAGCTAAATATATATGTATACTTAGGATTTCCTAGATATTTTAAAAACTTGTCATGCAAAGAAAAAAAATGGAAAGTATTCGGGATAAATATACGCATGAGAGAATATGCAAAACATTTTACGATTAATTCTGAAAACTTTTAATTTATCTTTTATCTTTTTATCTGGATAATTTAGAAAGAAAATGTTTCGCAGCATGAGGGTAATTCCGAAAGTAAAGCCCTAATTTTAAAAAATGGAATAAAAAATTTATCATGAATATTTGAAAAATTTTTAATTTGGAGTATACTTTTATTTTGTAACAAATTTGCAATTTAGTTCCACGTGATTTTATAGGTTTTGGGGCAGTTTTTGTAAGCCCATGTCATACCAGCTCTCCACCCTGTCGTTGAGGAGACGTTGGACCTCATCTTTCACCTCGTCATAGTCGCTTAAGTGACTTCCAGCCAAATTTTCTTTCAAGTTAGGAAACAAGTGGTATTCACGGGTGTCATTTCCTGACTCTAGGGTAGGTGGGCGGTTTAAACTGTTGCGGGAAAGCGACGGTTCAAGTGGCGACGCTGGGGAGAGCGTTGTCATGGAGAAGACTTGCGCCCTTGCTCAACATTCCTCTTCTCCGTCTCAGAATTACTCGTCCGAGTTGTTCATGTGTTTTATAGAACCTGACAGTGTTTGCTGAGGTCCCAGGTACCAGCATGTTGACCATAAATACCCAGTTTCAATCCCCTAAGCACACAGATTTTGCAGTCAGGGTGCTTTTTTTTATGTTCACGACTTGACCGAAGAGAAATGACGCCCCTCACGTTATTACTGCTTGGACTCAGCTGTGAAGTGGAAAATCCAAGTTTCGTCATCCGTAACATTGGAATCGAAAAGATTTTCCTTTGTGTCTGCATAGCCCCGAATATATTCGTGGGAAGAATCAACGTGTTGCCGTTCATGGTTTGCTGTGAACATTCGCGCGACCCATCATGCACACACCTGCCGACATTTCCAAATTTCGGGGTACAAGTCCTATGCTGCTTCGATAAATCTCAGATGAGATCATTGAGAGCAATCTTCCAATCTTCTCGCATGATTTTGTCAACCTTCGTGACAGTCTCGTCGGGAGCTGACGGTCTCCCACTTCTTTCTTCGTAATGTATTTCAGTGAGACGAGATGTTAACTCCAAACACCCCTTGCGGATATCTCTAATATCTATACCCGACTCTCCATACACTTATGTCAATCGGCGATTATTCCGATAGAATTAAGTACTTTTGCGTTCAACAACCAAATGCATGAGTGAATTTTGGCCTTGGCGGTAGCAGCTAGTGGATGTTCGTTCACAAACGCCTGCCGACCCAAGACTTCGAGATTTCTAGCGGGCAAAGGGAGAGATAGTTTGATTGGGAGTGGGGAGAGCAGTCAACGCAGTAGTGTAATCAACATCGGCACAAAGTTTGGCCCCGTGACCCCATGGCTTTTTGAGACTTAACTTTGGGGATTAACTTCGTATATTGACTAGTTTTCAATTAAAAAATATCCTGATTCAAAGAACTGCGGGAGATTTTGCGAAATTAACTCTTAATGGAGTCATCCTCGAAGAAATCCCGGCCAAGGCGATTTATTTTTATACTTTGAAATTTCTCCATTTTCAATATCCAGATACTTGGATGCTTCATTTTTTTAATATTTGGATGCAGAATTTTAAATTCTTACTGGAAAAATAACCAGACTGACACATAATATCAATTCTCCACGAAAAACATACATGCAGTAAATAACACAGTGGTAGTTTTAGCAATTCAAGAAGAAAATTTCTAAGGTTTTTAACAAGATGGATGTTCAACGTTGTACGCTGGATGGGATTGAGCAATGGAACAAAACTGATGCCAGAATATAAATGAAATATTAAATAGTTTTTTCGATATTTCAATACCAATATAATACTTCCCAATTGGATAATAAATAGCATCGATAACCCCTGCACACAAGGAAAGATCAAGTAAAGTTTTTAATAAATATCACTCAATGAGTATTATGCCTGCCGTTTCGAAAATCATGGAAAAATACAATCGCAGACATGTTATTAGATGGCCTTGTTAAATATGAGGTATTGAAAATTTTGATTAGGTTTCCAAAGAATATAGGATATTTAACTGGAGATTAACAGCGTCGAAGACGGAATGGATGGAAGGTTAAACAATACAATAACATTTATAGATCTTCAAAAAGCTATTTAAAGACATGTTAAAAAAGGCATAACTATTTGATATGTCTTGTACCTTGTGATGGTTCTGTGAACCTAAGCGCGTTCGTAGTGCGTTACTAGTAAACTTATAGAAAGTGCAAAATTGCTTTCTCATAGGGACAAATTTCTATTACATCTCGCCTGAATCTGTTGAATATGTTGACTATATCTGGGGATAGCGAAGAAAGAGACAGACCGAGTTTTTGGGCATCTGATATAGTTCCAGCATTAAGTGGGGCCCTGTTGAGGACGGACTCCTGTAGAACTAGTGTTTCGGAATCTCAAGAAAGAAATTATGATCGTGGGTTGCCTTGAAAGTATGTTGCCTAAGGAATATCAATTTTTCCCGTGGGACGTGGATTCACATGTACTGTAGTTCTGCCGAAAGTGTTTATAAAACTGCAACATTATCAGTAACGTGGCATTTGGTGAATATCAGTCGATGATTCGGAAAGGCATGTCCGAAATTCCAGATATGATGCTGTCTACTAAGCAACATATATTGACAGTACTGAACAATGCCAAGAAAATACGCAACGGTAATAAGAATACAAATATAAATCATGATATCTCGATTTATGGAACGATCAATCACGCATTGCTTTTACGCCTATATCAACCCTGGAGATCGCAGTTTGTTCACCCCGAGTTTGCATTTGTGTTGAAGAGTTTTAAAATAAAAAGACTTAGAGGAAAACATGTAAATAGAAATATTCGATATAATTGACAAAAATGACTAAAATCAAACTTTTTTGCAAATTATTTCGTTCATTCTTATGAAATTTTGAGTTAATATATACAAGGTTACGTTTCACGGCAGAAAAACTCCATTAATGATTGCCGTTGATCTTATTATCACTGAGAAAATACAATTTTCCTGGTTTTATTGGTACAAAAAATTAAAAAAAATGACAAATTAGAAAACAAGTTTAAAAAATAATGGTTCATGATTTTTATCGCTACAGAAAATCATCCATTCCGATGTATTAGTCCGCACGACTGAAACAATTAATTATTCCCCTGGTCACTTACTCCCAGGAATTGAAAAGGGAGATATCCACTCCTAGGAAAACATTACTAACCATTTATTAATTTATTATACGGCGTTAATTCACAGAGAAATAAATTTACCGTCGCAATATCGATTTACTCACCAGGAGCCCATGGAGACATGCGAATGTGCTGCGATTTCTCATTTGCGGCAGGACTCACTAGTTATGAGTGGCCATATTAATTCAGATCTACAGCAACGTAAACAGTAAGCTTCAAGGGTCCTGTCTACCGTTAACTGAATGAGGTAGCACACATGCTGGCAAAATGGCATGAACGGTGACCAGAGTACGAACCGTACACCAAATGGAATTCTACTGTTTCATACTTAGAGCTCAAAGATTTTACCGTAATATTCCGAATCCTTCTTCACTAATGTGCAGAAGCCACATTCGAGCGCATCCAGCTGCCTTGTGTATTACCTGCTTTGACTCCCTTTGAACTAGTGAAAGGAAGAGCGACGCTTCTGAACTATGGCGCAGGCAATCCCAGCTGTCGGGGACCCTTCATAATGAATGACTATTCGAATCTCAGAATGGCCCATGAGGTCCAAATATAGAAGGAAAATAAAATAAGACTAAAACGTTTGCAAGATATTCTTTTCCAATTTCACGGACATTAACCCACATTCACGTCCAAAGCCTTATTACCCGAAGCACCCACTGCAAGTCGACGGAACTGAACGTGACGGCAAAAGCTGACGGAAAACGGTAATTTGTGCACGTTCTTTCCTCTGAAATATTTCGTTCGACGCGTAATTAGAGGGAAGAGTTCAAATTAGTTTATTAATTAATTCTTCCCTTAGTGAGCCGTTAAAGAAAATAACCATGCCAACCTATCAGTAACTTCCCCACTCAGGTTCAAGCCGACTTTGGGGACAGCAAGAATAGAAAGGGACCCACTATTTTCCATGAGGAAGAAGTGGAAGGAGCGCGGTGGCCCTCTCCGCGGACCCCCGAGGCGGGTGTGTGTGGGGAGCCCTGACGGACGGCCGCGCCTCCGGCAATCTTTCCGGCCGCTGGAGAAGAAGAGCCTGCTCGGAGGAGAAGGTGGCTGCGGCCGTCGAAATGCAGCGATGCGGAAAGGCACGCCCATTAGGGGGGGTCGTGGGCAATGAGAGTGAGGGGGGGGGCGTAGGTGGGCCGGGA
Organism: Hetaerina americana; assembly: GCF_022747635.1. Lineage (NCBI taxonomy): Eukaryota > Metazoa > Arthropoda > Insecta > Odonata > Calopterygidae > Hetaerina > Hetaerina americana. The sequence goes on from NW_027286403.1 coordinate 1,884,657, forward strand.
GGTGTCTGGGCGAAATGTAAAGGTGGGGTCTCGTGGGAGGGACGGGCACGGGATGGGAACGGGGAGGAGGACTTTGGGAAGGGTGCGAGGGGGAAAGAAGTGTGGGGTCGGGCGAGCACAAAAGGATGCCAAGTTATCAATCATGACGGTGAATGGATTTGGCGCCGGAGATGAAGGCTGTGAAAGATGATGTTGGGTGGAGGGCTGAAGTAGTGGGAGGGTGGTCGGGTTTGGCGGGGAGAGTGGGTGGGTGGGGAGATGTGAGATCGAAACGGTCAATACTTATATTTCACGCTCTCCGCAGACATCCCTCCCTTTCGCCTTCCCCTTTTCTTCCCCCCTGGGGAGTGTTTATTACATATATACGAGCCACGAATCTCATACACTCTTCCCGCCGTCAAATAACACGTTGCCCGCTAGCCTAACTCCCTTATTTTCGGGCCCGCCTCTCGTAGCATGGAGGTTGCATGAATTACTGCCGGGTATTCACCACCCACTCCCGCTTCTTGATACCCTACCTCCCTACACACACCTCCACGGGTCCTCCCCCTTCAACTTACCTCCATTTACCTCTCTCCCATCTCTTCTTCCATGTCCTTCTTCGCAGCACAATAATTCCTTTGGCCTTCGCAGAGGTCTGCCTACATCGGTATGCATAAGCACTTTTCGTAAATTGTGGTACCCTTTTTATGAAGCCCTCGGGAGAGCGCCGAGACTCTCATCCGCCTGTGTATTAGAGAGCTAAGGGCCCCGTCAAAGTCGGAGCGGAAAAAAAATTGGGAAACTTTTGGTTAGGGAGTGGGAGTGAATACATGTTGTGCCGCGCACCGAGTTTCCCTCGTCAGAGTTCCACAAGGCAACACGAGACAAGATATGAAAGGATTCTTGCCCTTGACGTCGAGATGAATCGAGGAATAATACACTTAAAGAAGGGTATAGGTTGTTTCAAGGATTTTATTGAGGCTCATGGAACATACGAGGGGTTGTAGGCCAGGAAGTGATCTGTGCGTTGTGCAAGGAGAATAAAGGGGACGGGAGTAATACTATGCGCTTACCACGTTTCGATGCTAGTCTCGACCGGAACCAACTATCAACCACCAATCTGTCTCTCGTATCTATCTCTCCTCTCCGTCTCTGTCTGTCTCCCCTGTCTGTCCTTCCCTGTCAGTCGAGTGTTCGCTTATAAAGGAGGCATATCGCTCCAGGCTTTTTGGGGAAGTTCCCTATTTAGAGGTGCCGAAAACAAGGTTAGAGATTTCGAGACTTGACCTATATCAAAAGGGGGGGGGGGAGGAATGGACTACTCAACATAGGAGTATCCCACGATTTCTAAGTCTGACCTGTAGAGAAAGGGGGAAGAGAAACTCTCTCTCCCAAAATAAAAGGAGGACAGAAAAAGGGGGGAGAGAAAGGGAATACTCTCTCCCGTGCACAACATCACTCCCTGCCCTGCAAAAATTATGCCGTTCCTTACGGGACGGTATACATTTGTACAATAGGATTATCTTAGGAATTAACAAAGCACGCATTCGCAAATGCGGTTCAGCTACTAGCTTCACACTTTTCACTTTTACACTCGTATAATAACACTGTTAGAGAAAAAAAGAGAAGGAAAAAAAAGGTTGATTCCAACTTATCACGATGTACCCTTCACCAAACGAAATTAAACCTTATGGATACCCAGTCACAGAAAAACAATCAGTCTTATAACAATCAGTCTTAGAACAAGCACAAATTCACTTCTCCTGTCTGTAGGTTTTGGGAGGGAAGTGGGCTTGTGTTTATACTTCTTGCCGTCTTATCGGTTGAGGGGTCTCCTCGTCGGAGGAAAATGCTGCCTGGGGCGGGGCGGTGGGTAGGATGGCCAGGTGATGTCTGTCTCGCGTGGAAGTCCGTTGCCGGTGGACTCTTCCCATCCTTCGGCGAGTCTGTCTCCTCCTCCATAACCACATGCTTAGGATACCCACTCCCGCGGCGACCGCGAGTCCAGAGCCCCAGTAGATATAGGGCGAGGGGCTTTCCATGTTCCATGGGAAGGGGGTTTGTAGATCCCGAGCTTCTTGGAGCATGGCGTGGATGCGAGCGCTGGGTACTCCTTCCAGGTGGCCAAGGGCGTTTTCAGCTGTCCGTACCGAATTTTCTAGTTTCCGCAGGTCATCTGGCGTGGAGATGTTCGTTGTTTTCAGGGCCGGCACGGTCAGAAGATCATGAACGGCGGGAATGTAGACGCCTAGGCTGTGGCCATCTACTCGTGAGTAGTGTCGAGAGTAGGAAGGCAGCTCCTTCCCATTGATGTAGGCGGTACAGTTATTACAGAAAATGACAGACATTTCAAACAATGAAGGGGGAAGTTTCGGTGAAAGGTGTCAAACGGCGTTACTCTTGGTACTTCTCAGATTGTATCGGTGGGAGGGGGCGGGTAAAGTGGTCGGTTTTCTAACGGATTTTAAAGCTTCTGGCCGGGGGCTCATTCCGGGCAGGGGCGCGAGAGGAGTCTCGTCACTCAGAAGGTGAAGGGGAGGGGGTGAAGGACGCTTAATAACTTTCACTTGCGGTGGGACACTTGGAGGGGCTGAAGGGGGGGTAGGACACGGTGGCCGTTTGGGGAAATCAGTAGCTGTCTCACATAGCAGAGAAGGGGCAGAATTATTGGCTAATTTGAGTCGGTTCGTGTGTACGAATAGTTTCTTCCTAGGGCTATGAATATCTTGGATGAATACGTTCACAGGACCGCGATAAGCTAGAACTCTATAAGGTCCTTGCCATGGCTTGATTAGCTTTTTAGTTTTCCCCGGGCCCACCACTGGGGTGTGTAAGAATACTAAGTCGTTAATTTTAAATATGGGGTCCTTGGATCTCTTATTGTAATACTTCATACTAGTGTCTGTACTTTTCCTGAGTTTTTCTAGCACTTCCTCGAATGCAATGTTTAATCGGGCATGCACTTCGGCGGCATAATTAGAATCAGTTGCATAATTAAGTGTGAGGGGACTCAAAATATCATCGAATGGTAGCTCTATGTCCCTCCCATGCATAAGAAAAAATGGGGTAACTCCGGTTACTGAGTGGGGGGTACTTCTATAAGCTAAAATGGCATAAGGCAACCAGTCATCCCAGTCTCGTTGCTTCATATCAACAAAATGAGACAAGATATTCATTAGTGTCTGGTGAGATCGTTCTATTTGACCGTTACAGGCAGGATGATAGGCAGTTGTTTGGAGTTTCTTAATTCCTAATTGATGACAAACTTCTTTCATGACTCGGGAAGTGAAATTAGCTCCTCTATCGGTCAACAGCTGACGGGGCACACCGTGCTTAAGGATAATATTTTGAACAAATGCTCGGGCTACTGTTTCCGCTTTCTGGTCGGGAAGCGCTATTGCCTCGGGGTACTTCGTGAACGCATCTTGGAAAGTCAAAATATATTTGTTGCCGTTATAGCTAGACGGAAGTGGGCCAACAAGATCCATATAGGTCCTCTGGAGAGGGGCTGTGACTTCGGAAAATTTTTGGAGGGGAGCCCTAAGACGATTCCGGGGGGTTTTTCTTTGTTGACAGGTGCGACACGTTTTGCAATATTTTTCCACCTCAGTGCGCATTCTAGGCCACCAAAATTGCTTTTGAATAGATTTAAGCGTTCCTTTGAGACCGAAATGTCCTGCCCAAGGGGTATTGTGGTACGCATTTAAAATTCGCGCTCTCATTGCACGAGGGGCGATTAGCTGATTCTGCCCTCTATACATTAAATTGTCATTATCGAACCATACAGTGGGGTCGTTTTTTGATTTTTGACAATCCTCGTCACGCGACTGCTCCTCCTTAATGAGATCCCTATCCCATATGGGTTCATAGGCATTAGTGACGAGCGGAATTACTGTACGGGAAAGCGTGTCGACATTCTGGTGGATTTTACCTGGGCGATGAAGTACTTCAAAATCGTACTCGCTTAAGAGTAAGGACCATCTCGTGAGGCGAGAGGAAGGTTCTTTAATAGAGAGTAACCATTTCAATGGACGGTGGTCAGTGACAACCGTAAATTTCCTCCCGTACAAGAAGCATCTAAAATACTTGATTGCCCAAACGATACATAAGCACTCTTGCTCGGTGGTACTGTAATGGCTTTCTGCTTGATTTAATTGTCTACTCGCGTAGGCAACAACATATTCACCGTCTTCCCCTTTCTGAGATAAAATGGCTCCTAACCCTTCACCAGAGGCATCCGTATATAAAATGAAAGGTTTAGTGAAATCTGGGTATCTAAGGATTGGTTCCCTGCATAAGGCGGCCCTTAATGTTTTAAACGAGTCCTCTTGTTCTTTTCCCCAATTGATGACTACTCCCTTTTTCGTCATCTCGGTGAGCGGTTTGGCTAACTTGGAAAAATCGGGAATGAACCGTCTATAATATCCTACAAGGCCTAGAAATCCACGGAGGGTCTTTAGATTATGCGGAAGGGGAAAATTTTTGATAGTTTCAATTTTCTTAGGGTCCGGCTTAATTCCGTCTGCTGTAATTATGTGGCCAAGGTAATTGATTTCCTTTCGGAAGAAGTGGCATTTGCGAGGTTTTAACGTTAAACCGGCGCTTCTCAATCTCTGGAAGACTTCGGTTAGATTTTGAAGGTGATCCTGAATGTCGCGACCTAGTACGCAAATATCATCAAGGTAAACTTGACATTTAGGGCCTTTCAATCCTGAAAGAACTGCATCCATCAGACGTTGAAAAGTGCTGGGACTATTAACTAAGCCCATTGGTAACCGTAGGTATTCATAGTGACCATCCGGGGTGGAAAATCCTGTTATTTCCCTACTTTCGGGGTCGACTGCAATTTGCCAAAATCCCTGGGCCATGTCAAGGGTGGAAAAATATTTGGCACCTCCCAATTCGTCTAACGTTTCTTGGATGTTAGGAAGGGGATAATAGTCTCTAATTGTTATCTTATTAAGGGCTCTGAAATCTGTGCAAAATCTGAGTTTGTTTTCTCCGTCCGCGGTTTTCTTAGCTACTAGAACCACGGGCGCACTCCAGGGGGAGGTAGACTCTTGAATAATTCCCTGATCAAGCATTTGCTGAACGTGTTCTCGAATTACTGCTCGTTGCGTCTGAGGGACGCGGTAAGGGGGTTTTGCAATGGGAGCGTGATTGTTAGTCCTAATTTTGTGAGTGACGAGAGTGGTCCTACCGAGAGTCTCGGTTTTCGATTGGAAAATCTCGGAAAATTCTGCTAACAAATTCCGGAGGGGTTCCTGAGCTTCAGCGGGGACTCCGGCTAACATGAGATCCAAGTCTTCAGAGGGAAGAGGGTGGTTATGGAAATCGTTATCACGGGAGCTAGTAGGAACGGAAAAGGCAGTAGATAATGTTCCGACTATTGTCTTAGCGGGAAGGGTCAATTCCTTCTCGGACAGATTAATAAGTTTGACAGGGATAACCCTACCTTGGTTCCCTTTCAACAAACTTCGTCCCGACATAATTCCACTGATTAATATTTCCTGAGGTTCCATTAGGTAATCCTTCCCGGATTCTACGTCACCATACCCTTGAGTGAGTACTTCGCTACGGGGAGGTAGTCTTAAATTTTCCTTTAGCCGTACCGTTCGCGAATGGCTTGGGTTTCTTTTAAAATGGGGGGCAAGCAGATATGACCAAGTCCTAACAAATAAGACACAGAATGTAACAGCAAATCCAAAAAATGTAACAATATAGTCATGCACACTGAACACTGGTTTTACACATGATAAAATAGCAGATAAGAAATGGAAGGAACATGGAAAAATCACTTCACAAAGTACTTGTTTAAGGCGGGAGGTGGATTGATGGAAAAGGTCACACAAGAGGGCGAACATAAGAAAACCCGGGACGAGCGAAAAACTATCACTGGGGGATTTGCTGATAGGTGACTTCTTTCTTGCTTGGCGTTTAAAGTTTTTTGCTTGTTGAGTCCGAGCAATTTTCACAATGGGGGCGGGACGGGTTACAACTTTTCTTAAGTAAACCACTTCGTCTTTAATTAATAGCACTTTCTTGAAAATATCTATTCTGCCTTTAGTTTTTTCCAATAGGTCCATACCGAGCAATCCATCGCAACACATCTGCACATCATCGTCAATGATGATAAATCTATGGGAGTATTCCTTACGACCTAATTGAAAATTCAATAGACAGGACCCTAGTACAGGCAAAGAGTGTCCAGTAACTCCACAAAGTTTGATGGAAGAGGGACGAATGGGGGAAGAAGGGGGGAGGGCGTTCCTCTTGAGCAGTGATATGGCGGCTCCGGTATCAATGAACAGTTGGATGGAAGAGTGAGGACATTTTAAGCTCACCGCGACCCCGTAACCATTGGAAGGGCAGGCACTAGAATTGGTGAACGGGTGGCCATCCTTGGGTGGCTTGTCGCTCTCTGCGGGATGGTCAATTGGGAGGCTGGAATCCTTGGAGTGGGGGCGGTCCCTCGAAGTCAGCATCTTCGTTGATGTCCGAAATCCTTCGCTTGGTGAGGGTTTCCCGCGAAGGACTGGTCGTTTGGGTCCATCGTGATGGTCTGCTCCACTAAGGGCGGCGGCGATGGTCTCGGGTGTCTTCTCGAGGGAGGCGTTCGGTGAGAGGGAGAGTAAGAATACCTTCCCCTCCGAGAAGTGTTTTGGTAGGCGGATGGTCTGGGCGAGAAAGGAGGAGATGGTGGAGGGGGAAAGGAAGGAGGAGGGTGAAACTGTCGTGGTACCTGGCATTGGCGTGCAAGATGTCCTCGTTGTCCACAATTGAAACAATTGAGAGGTCTGGCGGGGCATCCACGGGCGTAGTGTCCAAGCTGGTGACACTGCAGGCATCGAGGCGGGTCCCACGACGCGGCGTGAAGAGTTGAGGCGCTGGCATCAGGGTGGGAGGGGGCTGGAACGCTGTTAACACCGTAGCAGGGGACGAGAGGAGCACGACTCTCGCATTCTTCTTCGCGGCCCGCGAAACTTATGGCGTCCGTTAATGTTTTTGGGTCGCGAACGCGGACAAATCTCCGGATATTTCCGTGCAAACCGTCCAAAAATTGATTCAGCACTAATTCGTCCGTAGCGCGGTCTCTCCCTAACTTTTCTCGGGGGTCGGTGGTGGTAGCGGAGGTTTCATCGCGTATTTTTTTGCAATCGATCGGCGAACTCGCGCACACTTTCGCGAGGACCCTGTACACAATTGAGTAGGCTTCTTAGGTTACGCGTTCCGGTCGGTCGGCTAGCAAATCGTTCTATGAACGCGGATTTTAATTGGGCCCAGGTTAAGTCGGTAGCACATGCATGGAGGAATCTTTGGGCACTCCCTTGGGTTTTAATGTTCAACACCAGTATTCGAGTATTGTCAGTCCATCTCCCTAATTCGGCGGTAGCCTCCAAAGTTCTAAAAAAGGAGTCCACACTAAGTCCGTCATCTCCTGTGAAATCAGGGATCAAGTGGACGAGACCCGTGACGTGAGTGACGGTAGGCTCTGCCATTTCGCTCGGTTAAAGGGAAAGGAATAGGGGGGGTATAGGGAAAAAGTGCTTATTCTCGATACATTGACACCTGCGAGAAAAGTTTTCCTCACAGTATCTAGGCAAAGGAATCCCACCGCTGCCACCAAAATATGTTGTGCCGCGCACCGAGTTTCCCTCGTCAGAGTTCCACAAGGCAACACGAGACAAGATATGAAAGGATTCTTGCCCTTGACGTCGAGATGAATCGAGGAATAATACACTTAAAGAAGGGTATAGGTTGTTTCAAGGATTTTATTGAGGCTCATGGAACATACGAGGGGTTGTAGGCCAGGAAGTGATCTGTGCGTTGTGCAAGGAGAATAAAGGGGACGGGAGTAATACTATGCGCTTACCACGTTTCGATGCTAGTCTCGACCGGAACCAACTATCAACCACCAATCTGTCTCTCGTATCTATCTCTCCTCTCCGTCTCTGTCTGTCTCCCCTGTCTGTCCTTCCCTGTCAGTCGAGTGTTCGCTTATAAAGGAGGCATATCGCTCCAGGCTTTTTGGGGAAGTTCCCTATTTAGAGGTGCCGAAAACAAGGTTAGAGATTTCGAGACTTGACCTATATCAAAAGGGGGGGGGGGGAGGAATGGACTACTCAACATAGGAGTATCCCACGATTTCTAAGTCTGACCTGTAGAGAAAGGGGGAAGAGAAACTCTCTCTCCCAAAATAAAAGGAGGACAGAAAAAGGGGGGAGAGAAAGGGAATACTCTCTCCCGTGCACAACATACATACTAGTACATATTAGATCCTCCGACGACTAGGGTACGTCGCCGTGTAAAGGCAATATAACTCTAAATAGAGCCATCTAGATTTGCGACAGGAGCAATCAGCAATCCAATGGTTTGTATGATACATAAAGTGGTTCTCGTCATCAACAGTTCACAATTAAACTCACATTATATATTATTTGCGCTATCGATTGGGTCAAAATCTCAAAAAGCAGAAAGGGGCACATCCAGCCACCGTAATCAAAGTTCTCACTGACCGTTGGCCGTCAAAACAAAGTTCAAACAGACCGTTGGGTCTCAACGTGTCGTTAATGCACAATTTGTTGCCTACACTAACTTTCTCTGTGGTGAACGTGGTTGCTTTCCAAAACTCAAAAAAGCAGGCGTCGGATCGCATGGTTATTATTATATCCTGTCCCGGAATACACAGGCATTTTTCTCATTGCAGCATAATAGGAAAATTGTGCTGATTACTTCATGGGTTCGTGCATAACAAGTTACTAAAATTATTGAGGGAGACACAGGAGGGGGGGGTCTTTAGACTAAAAGGGCAGAAAGGAGTATTTGATTTAGAGAAAGCTAATTCTGATGCTGGGTTCCTCTCCTATATGCCCTGAAAAACCTGACTGTACCTTATAGCCACATCGTTTACTGGTGTAAATGGCTACATAGGGTGATGCCAAGACCTAAAGACTGCTTGTTAGGGATTTAGTGTGATGAGCAAAGAGGGTGAAGGAAGAAACCAGGGCAAATATTCAAAGATAGAGATAGTTGCTGCATAAATTCAGTTAGCCCTATGAAACCAAAATGAACGTCTCAATCATTTTCCTGTCTGCCTAAGGAGATATTTGTGTATATGTATACGATCATGATACTGGGAACCACAATAATGCCAGATAGCATTACTCTTGATTTTGGAAATATTATTACAAGTATATAAATATTTGTCTTCTAGAAGTGTATCAGAATCTGTAGCCATAATTATAAATTGATACTGCACAAAGAAATACGTATGTATTCACTTTTATAAACACTATTCAAATCATAACGACAAAAGAAGACACCCGCAAAATATTTAAGTTAAATTAATTATTGGATACATTTTATCGGGTTGATAGTTACCGGTGTAACCTATTTGATGCTTAATTGTTTAAAATCTCCCGTCTTCATTTTGGCTGCATCACTGAACCGCACTGAATACAGGTACAACCTGTATATGTACTTTTCGACACAAGGTATCCAGCGATCAAACTACAGCCTAGCTATCCTATACTGTCACAGATGTATGCCACCTTGTTCAGTTTGATGAGTCATTTCCCACCTATGAGTTTTAATTAGATTTATTCACTTCTAACATTATATTGTGTTTTGGAAAAAAATTTTAATAATACTCGTATTTGGTCTATTCTTTCTTAATGCATCCAGCTTCTGTCTGTGTTTCCAGTATGTTTCTAGGAAGCGTCTTTCCTTACGGTTTTCCATGCGAATAGGCACCACTGATTTGTCTCCAGTACCGTCTGGCACTTACGTAGTACTTCTAAAGAAATCGTCTATTTTATTCATTTTCATCATTATTTATGCCTATTCCCACAAGTAAAGCCTTCAAGGTATTTTCCGTTTAGTGGTCACTGCACAATCCGTAACGGATTATAATACACTATCAGTGAGATTTAAGGAATAGTAACCTAGTCATTCTTGTTATCCAAAAGCAATGTAAACTGTATAATCAGTATAAGTTTCCATTATGAGGCAAAAATTAAAACAAAAAAATTGCAAATTGTTAATACAGATATTTTATTCCCCTGGCTGTGAGACCACAGGCATTTTCACCACCAGGGGATCTGGTAAATATGTATAATATAATTGATACCGATAATAATTGTTGAACTGATCAGCTTTCTTTCTCCCTTTTCAGCAGAGAGAGACACACATTAATGTCGCGAGGGACATAGGTGGGGAACGACGGGTCGATAAAGTATGAAGGCATATCTTACTCTTTAAATACATTTATTGTCGAGACACCCACACGACATACAATAAGAACAGTAAAACCCTTGCATGACTTATAACAATCCACGTACACTCACAGAATAAGTCAGTAAACCTTGCTTGGTCTTCACGGTCGCTGGCCGGTCGCACTGGTAGCACGCCCTAATCAACGAACGGTCGCACTGGTAGCACGCCCTAATCAACGATCGGTCGCTGGCCGGTCGCACTGGTAGCACGCCCTAATCAACGATCCTCTACACGGTCGCCGGCCGGTCGCACTGGTAGCACGACCTAACTAACGATCCTATGCGAGGCAAGACACAAGACTCAAGACTACTCTCCCTTAGGCATGGGGCCCTCCTTATATACCGTCCTTAGCAGGTGCGGTACTCGTTATTCATCCTTAAGGAGTGACGTCGAGGCGAGTCCGGCCTTGACCATTGCCCTGTGAGGGTGCATGAGGGTTAGGGTCCCGTGGCCCCCCACAGGTCGGATGCTGCACGTGGGACACACGTGCTTTGCAGGATGCTGCGAGTCCGGCCTTGACCATTACCCTGTGGGGGTACATGAGGGTTAGGGTCCCGTGGCCCCCCGCAGGCCGGATGCTGCACGTGCGATATGTCCTTGCGACATTAACTCCCTTGTTGTTAGTCCCCTCCCTCCCTCAGAGTTAGGCAAAGGGTATTACGATATATTCGACAATAGAGGCACAAACACATTCAGGTACCTTTAAACCAAAAACGAAGTCAGGTGGTATAGACCCGTTCGTTGAAACAAACCGATGACAGCGTTCTGGATACCTTACTTGCGAAGTAGTTTCCCTTCGCCAACTTTCTTCTGAGTCTTCAAAAGGGTTAAATGTCTAAATTGTGCTATGATAAAAATATTTTCCCTTCACGGTTATGAGGAAATATTTGAAGGAATGGCGTTAAGAATAGTCGATTTCCTTCAGCCTGTAATTCTTTGCAGAGTTTCCCCATATTAATGGCGTCTCGGCTCTCTTACGGTGACTCGAGGTGGGACAACGCCCCTGCGCTCCACGGGAAACGTGCACGTTGTTTGGAAACATTTGTACGAAATGCGTACCGTAAACTGCGCCTCCTTTGGACCACGCCAACTATCATTCACGGAGCACGAGGCAGGCACTCCATAGACCGTAGGTGCTCTGAGCAAGGGGTGCAACAAGAAGAAAGACCGCACCCACTGCATCTTACGTAGTACATTGTGATTTATAGTCTCTTACGTTTCATTTTCCTTTTATGAGTCAAATTTCCTTACTCTACTCCTGTATACGATGCTTCAACTGACCTATACAACCAGCATCCTGTCACTTCCATTCCATTGCACTTTTTGAAAACTCATCGTTTAAACCGACACCCAGAACCGGTTGTGAGAATGGATCACACCAATGATTCGCTGTTTAAGTCCGTTAAAATACACCAAAAATCAAATTCCTACTTGGCTGATTATTTTACCGCATTGCTAAATTGAATAATTTATTCAGTATTATTTTAAAGAAAATATTCACAAACTTATTTAGGCGCTTCGCTCAGCACTAATCCGCATTTGTATACATCATGAGGCTAGAAATTAGAGCACTCCTCATTCTAAAATAGAGAGTTTTCCTTCGCAATGCTAATACTAAATTTTCCAAACAAGAGGGAAAAGGTCTCGGGTTATAAGTATAGTAAAAGGCTCCGTATTATTGCGAATATTATGAATTGCTGGTAGACCAATCGATTTTCAAGTTAGTTCAAATTAAAATCATATCATAAACACCGCAAGATCAAATGCTCAATTTGTTTCACCGACATAAGGATCAAAACTATTTATCTTTCTGCTGATAATTGATAGAAGAAATTCCCACACTTAAATCATATCAAAATATGAATTAAATGTGAGATTAGGGAAAGTGTGTAAGCTACACCAAGAGATCGTAAAATACCCAAAAGTCCTAGCGTCCCATGGTTTTGATTCACACCCTGAAAAATTGTCGCTTTGCCATTTAACTGTGGTTTTCTTGAGAGACCATTAAAATCACAATAAAGGCAGTTACTCTACCTTAAAATTATAAAATAGAATAAGAAAAAAACAATTGACCTTCTTATTTATATTGAAGCAAAGTTGTGGTCTTAAACCTGGGATTACCATAGCGAGCTTTCATTATTCGAGTTAATTTTCAAACTGCTGGTATGCTAGCTGGGACCATGTTTGTCGCTGAAATAGTTCCCTCTCAATGCGGAACAACAGTTTCAACGTTTAAGTACAGTATTCCAGGGATGAATCCAGTCAGTCTTATTCCTTACAAGTTTTGGATTCTGAATTTCACTGAAATCAAGAGATTATGATAGTAACTTGGGTGCTCTGATGCATCTACGTGCAAGGAAAACGATTTAGATGTGATGTAAATGGCGTTTCGCGGGGTAATGAAACTATATACCGGTATTTAAATATAATGGGAAGAGTTCACCCCAGCCGTACTCTTATAAATGGGCAAAGGATGGGTGGGGGATATTGGAGAAAATAGAAACAGTAAATCGATACAAATTATAAAATTAAATAATTAACTGAAAATAAGACTAACAATAGCAAAAAACTGAAAATAATTGAAATATTTAAATACCGCAAACGGTTAGAACAATGAAATGGAGGGGGGGGGGAAATTGCGACTAGCAAGGATCACTGCTGCATAGTACATCCAAGCTAGAGAATGCGTGATTAATTTTCACTTTTTTAGTATTCAAAAAATTAATTTTTTTCCCCCCTCCATTTCATTGTTCTAACCGTTTGCGGTATTTAAATATTTCAATTATTTTCAGTTTTTTACTATTGTTAGTCTTATTTTCAGTTAATTATTTAATTTTATAATTTTTATCGATTTACTGTTTCTATTTTCTCCAATATCCCCCACCCATCCTTTGCCCATTTATAAGAGTACGGCTGGGGTGAACTCTTCCCATTATATTTATACGGCCGTAGTTACCGTTCGCTTTGTATACCGGTATTTAATGCAGGATTTCATTAAAACACACGATTTTTCCTTTGATTTTCCTAAATATACGAATTTCCTAACTCCATTGGTCAGTTCAAGGTGTCAGTTTTTCGAAGGTTTTCCTGAATGCCTGAAAAGCACCACCTTCTTGCTTCTAGAGAGTTCCTTTGTCGTTTATGGCATGTCAAACCTCACTGATGCATAAATTATAATATCCGTCTGCAGAGATTGGTTTACCTATTTGTATAACGTGATATCACACTGCGTTTGCTTTTCAACAGGTAGACCAACTTGCGAACCTTTTAAACAAATCAACAATTTAAACCCACAACCTAATGATCTGCATTTTCACTAAGTTGAAGCGATTCATTTTACGGCAAATAAGGTTAGTATCACCGTACATGTTTGAAAAATATGCCACTTCGACGCATGAAAAACAAGAGCACTTAGAATATAGAAGTCATTCTCAAGCCTTTGGCATGTATCACCACATTTTCCAAATGTGTTTTCAACTCACATTTCTCACGGAGTCGTAACAAAGTCAACTGACGACGTGCCGACAAACAAGTGAATGCATATAATGCCACTCTACACAGATATTCTTATCATACAGAAAACCCATAAAAACCAATGAACCTCTCATCCCACTCTCTTTTTCTCCCGTCCTTCACGGCCCTCTTGTGTACAAAGAGCACCACAGCGCCGCCACGGAAGACCCATCAACTACAGGAGTGAGTGATCGAGTGGGTGCCTCAAGTCGCCATCTTGGTTCACATCCACCGCCTCACGATCGCATCGAGATCCCCGAGACGCTTTTCCAAAAGATCATCGGTGTATTGACTGGAAGGTCTGTGGAAACCAGTTCTAAAAATGTTGACATGAAATGTTTATCGTGGAGCATTTTACGTCTAGGGGTTAAGGAGGAGAGAGGGAAGTGGAGGGAAAAAAAGGGTTCTATCCCCAATAGACGAGGGTAAAAAAAGAGATCAGCTGACGTTTGCTTGCATGGTGTAAAACAGCGGTTTTGAGTTTGAATATTTCGTACGCGTCTCACCTTTCATGTAACCTTCATCTGCGAGAATCCGTTACGCGCTTTGTTGAATTTATCTCCGGAGTAGCGCTGAAAGCTTGGGCTATAGAGATGTCTACATTCTACTCCACTCTTGATGTAATGGAATGGCGATAGCGGAGAATTCATGCGCAACGAAAGATTTTTTCGGGTAACTGTTTTTTAATCCCGCTTTCCAAAGATTTATACCTCTGTCAAGGGTGGTATGCGCTCGTATGTTTTATAGAAGCTGCCGATATTACATTTGAGCTTTTAACGCGTTCTTCGAAGTAATGTATTGCATTGCATTGGAAGTAAGCATTAAATGCGCAATTAATAAAAATATATCAAAGAGAATTTAAACCCGAAGTGTGTTACAGCAATAAATAAGGTTGTGAAAAAGCAGCAACAAACCGGTATCACAACTTTATGATACCAACTTATAATCAAAATGCATTAAATAGTTTCTACGATTAACGAGGTAATCATATGTTGTACAAAAGATAAAATGTAGTTCTAGCGTATGCCCATAGGCATTTCATAAACCATTTCTGACATTTTATTTATTTTATATACGGCGCAAAATGAAATACACGCCTTTCCAAAGGATCAAACTGATTTATGACAACGATGCTAAGCAGAGCCCGCTAGATTTTCCCCCAAGCAGCACCGGAAACACTGCTTATATTAAACGAGTTATTATTCTTATCAGTTTTCCAACACATTCATAACCTCATTGAACTACCAACGGTCGTTACATTTACAAAGAAAGCTCCACTTCCCTCGAGGGTTTGAGCATAATTAAAATAGCATAAGAATGACGCGAAGTGCAGCAGTTATCAAAGGCAGTAAATAATAATCGAAGGAAACTGGTTGAGGATGCCAGCAGCTACCTTGGCGAAACAGGAAACGATGGATCAGCAAATGTTATTTTTGTGTTTGATCGAAATAAAAACCACTTCGTTTGGAGGGCTCCCTTAAAAAGATAAACCATTTGGCAAGTAATTTTATGCTCCGATCTTGTTTGTCATGCCCACACGTATTGAGCATAAAAAATGATAAAACTACTCTCCCTAGTGTAGAGAAGTAAATTTATCGGCCAATAAAGAAATATGACCAAGAAAATTATTCAGTCATAAAATATATACCGGATAGCAGAGTCGATCGGTCTCGACTCTCACCTATGGAGGGCAAATGTGAACTTTCCCTCTTAATTTATGCGATCACCTGCCTGGGCATCATGGCACTCCTATCAGTGTAACAAATGCCATATTTGATTTAATAGCACCGAGTTAGAGCTTGGAGTATATAAAATTTATGTGTTGAATGGATACTTAACTAATAACCATAGAGCAGGAAGCGTTGGCTTGATTAGTTCGGCTATACTTCTGAGGATTTCAGGTACTGAAATAATGTTTAACACCCATCCAAATTACTTTTAAACTAGAGGATAATACTTAGCTACAAATACCTATCTCATATCACAATTAATCATCTGAAATGAAGTTTGCCAAATGAGCCTAAATAAGCGTGATGTCTTGGCTCCTGAACGAAGAGATCTCTCAAATCTCCATTGCAGCAACTTCACCAATTACTGCATGTGGAGCCCAAGATTAATTCAGACGACAGATCATTATCGCTAAAACTCGCCCTCTCCTGGTTGATTAATTGAAAAATTTTGCAATTGAACGCTAAAAGGTTAGCACAGTCTGATTTGTGGAGTGTTTTTGGGTAAAAGTATATACACTCCTTCTTCCTGATTTAACCCACAAACTCACTTTAAACAAACTCAACACTCCATAATGCGTTTACGCTCGAAGAAGGAACAGCCTCACGTATCAAACCGCTAAATCCAGACGTCCTAATGAGGAATGTGGAATAACAGTAACTATCAGAACGTTTTGTATCCAGAAGCATGTTAATAAATAGAATTAATCTTGGAGAGTGAATATAAATGTATGGTAATTAAAGGTGGAAAAGAAGTGAATGCGGAGAAGGGGTTGAAAGGAAAAGATTAAGATTATCATTCATGCGGTTCTACTGGCCTCACCCTATCTCCCATTTCCACCCTTCTCCTTCCCCCCACCCACCCGAGTCGACACACAACAATGCCACTCATTAAACACCCGACCAGAACTACAAGCCCACACGCCAGGGATCAACTGGGACATGTTTACGGATCGATTGGAGGCAACCAACTGATAGCTGGCAAGACACAAGAAAGTGGGCGATAAAGAAGGAGGAGAGTGCCACGGGTAGGGAGGGTGAGAGTGGAGAGTGGGGGATTCCAGACTTACGGGTCGCCTTTCCTTTTGTCGTTAGACCACGTGCGAGATATATCTATGCTCGAGGCATGGGCGTTAATACATTGTGTGCCATGATCATCACTCACGCTTCGTAACAACCGACTCATCGTACCGATGCCTCGGCTGTCATATGGTGGACATTAATCCCCCCAGTGGGAAAAATAGATTCCTTCTGGAGTAACATTTATCAACATATATCTCTTGCATTCCCTTCTGCTATTTATCGCACTCGACCCCGTTTATTCGGTTTCACCCCCCCCCCGTCGACTCCTCACCTCCCCCTTCCTCTGCCGACCTTCCACTTCATCTCTTCCTCGCCACCGCCAACTCTACCCTCACCTCAACTCCCCTCTCTTCCTCGTTTCTTTATATCCGTCACCCAAACAGAGATATTTATTTAGTTGTTTATTATAAAACATCGTCGTAAATTTCACCCTTCAGATATTTAAAAAAAACTGCCGATGAATCAAAGAATTTCCATTCCCTCAAATTAGATATTTCTCGTGTGGGCATCAAAATGACACGGTAGCATAGTGGTATGCAGCAACGCCCTGCCCGAGCTCCCTTAAATCAAAGAGTAACAAGTTCGATTCCCATCTGGAGCATGGTACTTATACCCCGTTCATCATCACTTTCTTAGCCTTAATAGCGTAAAATATATGTTAACTGCGGCTTCGTTTTGTGTAGGTGCTTTATTCGCGCGCAGCATCGACTCGCTTTTTAGACGTGCTCGGAATCGATTGGTCATGTGCTTGTTCTTGTTTATAAATCCGGTGCTTGGGCTTCATTTGCAAAAATATTGCAAAGTATTGTTAGCCATACAGTCGTCCTATAAACCAATTTTAATTTAATCAAGTTGTTATCAGCATTTATTCCGTTGGATTAGTATTAAAAGCATACTTTAGAAGCATATATTTGCAAAAAACATAGTAAATTCAATATAGTTCCCGAATTATAATGCAAAAGAGGGTATCAGGTTTCGAAAAATGTTTCCTTAGTTAGAGAGTAACATAGTGCAAAGCCTAAAAGAAATTATGATTGTGCATTGTGACACGACTGTTATTACTTAAACTTTTCGCTTGTGAGAATTCAAATATTTTGTTAAAGTGATGCTTAGAAAATATGGAATTCTAATAAAAGTATGAATTATTTTACGACATGATTTTCTGTTTTGTTTTCTTTAAAATAGTAAATGAGCGAGCACACACATAAAAGGCAACATAGCAAAAAGTTTCCTTTAAGTGTGAACCGAATAAATTAGCTCTATGGATATTACCACCATGTATAAAATTCCTCTATTTCATGCACGCATGTTTAAATCTCCCAAAAGTTGGTGTTATTTCTCCCCCAAGCGAACAGTCCAAACATTTCTTACCACTTGCAAAATACTCCCCTTTTTTATGCTACGTCAAGAACGCACTACATAATGTATTTAAAGCAAAGGCGCCACACGAAACGTTTTAAAAACAAGCCTAAGACTCGTTCCTATAAATGACTTTATGGAAGGAGTAGGTCAGGCGCTAAGAACTCAAGAGTTTCCTCGGTGAAATCTGAAAAAGAATGGCGCACGCAGTCGTAGATTTCTGAAAGTTTCATTACGTTGATTCGCCATCCACGAGATGACTTGCTAGCGTTTTCAGTCGGTGTCTTCCCGGGCCTCGCCTTTAATAAAAATCTCTTCGTCTCCTCCTTCTTACTCGAAACACACACACACAATCTCAAACTCACACTCGGACTCACCCACACACACACAAGAACACACACATATACACACACAAACGAAGCGTTTCCTTAAGGGGCCGTAAAAGTTGGGACGCCGCACTACATCAAATCCCCCACCACTGAGAATGCAATTAGAAAAACCCCCCTTCCGTAATGTGCAGTTGACTGACATAGATATTCCCCCGCAGACACCTACGGCCTGCCTGCACCCTACAGCAATGGAAGTCTCTCTCTCTCAGCTCCCCTCGCATCCCCCTCCCCCCCGCGCGCACCATCCCTCTCCGCTTCTTCAACCCCATCCATTCTCCTCCCACTGCCCCCGCCACCCGGCCGACGCCCCCCGCCCCAAAGCCCCGCACTCCTGGGCCGGCCATTCGTCTTCCCGCCTCGGTCCCCTCCCGCCCAATCCTTAATCTCTCTCGCCCCGTGGTGATTTGTGGGACGGAGAGCGGCGGGCAGGGAGCTTCGTCTCGGGGCAAGAGAACGACGCTGTCGGAGCCTTTTCCTTCGCTCTTAATCACACCCTCTCCGAGAAGAGGAGGGCGAGAAGGGGGTAGGTTCGGGTGGCCGGGGGGAGGGAATGTAGGGGGAACGGAAGGTGGGGAGCCCGTTGAAAGTGATATTTCCTTCATATTAGCCTCATAAATCGCTTTCGTTCCTATCACCAAGACCCCTTGCCCACGCTCCGGGCCGACCCCTCCTCATTCAACTTGCCTCCTCACACCCCTGACTCCTTCGAGGCGACCCCGAGCCCCACCATCCTCCCCCTCGATCCCCCTGGCCCCTGACCAAAAACCCCCTCCCTCCACCACGCTCCACCCCCGCGCTGCGGGAGGGAGGCCACCGAAAGTGAATCTAGTCGTACGAGACCTCTCCATCTTTCTCCCTCCCCCTCTTCACCGCCCCCTCCTTCCCCATCCACTCTCCCCCCCACTCCCCCGGCCACCCTCCCCCTTCCTTCCTTCACCACTTCTCCATCCGACTCCCACTTTGGGACGGGCCGAGGTTTTTTTGTCGTCTCCCGAGAAACGGTGAAAAAACGGCGTCTGACCGCTCTTGGGACGTCCACGCGTTGTTAATTTCCTCTCTCAAAGAGTAATAGAATTTTCATCAAAAACTTTTTTTCACGAGGAATCCCTATCATAAACCTGGAGTTCTAGAGATATACCAGTGTGGAACGCACGGACGCCTCGGAAGAGGAAGTGGTAAGTAATCATTGGCCCAGGGCATTGGGTCTTTTCTTTCCAATCCCGGTGCACTTTGATTTACAAGTCGCTTTCAATCACTTGGTTGAACCCGTTGTTCAGTCTGATGGCATTTTATGCACGCAGCTTGATGAAGATTAAAAAAAATCATTTTGGCACCTCTTACAGCCAGAAATATTCAGAATATATATATATATATATATATATATGTATATTCTCAAGATGCCGATCTGCCTGCCGAAACGTCAAACTTATTCGAGAGTGTCCTTTCTTTGTATTTGAGAGTTTAATTTATCTATATATATATATATATATATATATATATATATATATATATATATATATATATATAACGATTGTACGGAAAAACTCATACGAGCGGCAAAATAATGGGCTGACACAATATAACACAAATAGAATAGAATAGCAACATTTAATAGGACACTCACACGGTAAATTGTTCGAGCTTTTGGCCCTCTCAGAGGCCTTCTTCAAGCCTGAAGAAGGCCTCTGAGAGGGCCGAAAGCTCGAACAATTTACCGTGTGAGTGTCCTCTTAAATGTTGCTATTCTATTCTATTTGTGTTATATTGTGTCATCCCATTATATATATATATATATATATATATATATATACACATATATATATATAATTATATATATTTAATGCATAGATAGTACCTTTATGGCATTCAGTTATTCTTGATTCACACTAGCAATTAATAATATCAGTAAAAAATAAGGATTAAATCATGCATTAGGATTGTTCACTTTGATATTTCTGTATTTATATCAATGTTGTAGAAGCACTCACGAGAGTAATGTAACATTTGGGCGACAAAATAAAAGACAAAAATATAAAAATATAATTAGAGAAAACGTAAAAGGACACTCACAGGTCAGTCTGACCTAAAGAACGCCTCAGAGAAGACCAAATACCCAAAAGTTTTTAAATGTGAGTGTCCTTTTACAAGTATTCTATTTATATTTTTGTATTATATTGTGCCGTTTAAGTGTTGTATATGTCTCATTAGCGCTTCTACATCATATATAAAACCATTACACAGTAATCAACCGGAAGGTCGGTTTGGTAGGTGATGGTTGAGTTCACCCAGTACTAAACCCGACGGCGTGTGAAATTCACACATCAGGGTAGGGGGGCCAGTTCCTTTCCCTGTGCCAGTTATGGTTTCCCAGGAAGATCTAGTACCCGAAAAATCACATAGCTTGTGTGGAGCTGCAGGTGCCCAGAGACTTGCCCGCGTATCGAACCCGGGACCCTCCGGTCAATAGTCCAGCGTTCTGCCCCCGGGACTACCGTGACCCATGCCTATAATATAAATCATACATCTTAAATAATAAAATACATCATATATATATATATATATATATAGTATATGTTTATATGTATATATTAATATGCATATATATACTATATATATAGTATATATATTAATATGAATATAAACCATAAATACATTAATAAACCCGAGGGTCGGTTTGGTAGGTGATGGTAGAGTTCACCCAGTACTAAGCCCTATACGGCGTGACATTCACGCATCAGGGTACGGGGGCCAGTTCCTTTCCCTGTGCCGGTATACACACACACATACACACATATATATTTACACGTGGTGGCAACATAACTTCCTTTTTTAAAAACAAAATCCCTTTAAAAAGGGAAGTTACCGCACCCTGCATGTGTGTGTGCATATATATATATATATATATATATATATATATATATATATATATATATATATATATATATATATATATATATATATATATATATATATATATATATATATATATATATATATATATATATATATATATATATATATATATATATATATATATATATATATATATATATATATGTACATAATATATATAGGCGTATATCATGCGCCTAATAAGCGACAATTAAATAGTTGTTTGGCATAAACGAGATACATTTTAGAAAACACAGAACACGCACACAATAAATTAGAAATTTTAAGGGCGGAATGAAGGGGAGGAACGCCTTTCTTGTCGTAGTCTGAGCGTGCTCAATGTGCGTGCGCCAGAGTGTGTGCTTGGGAGGGTGCGAGTGGTGCTTGTTAAAGCATTCTTGTGTGCGTGTGTTCTTATGTTAGTCAATGTGCGCCCTACCCCAGACTTGCTGCCACAAGCTCAGACTATCGCTCTGCCATTGGTCCGACATTCCCTTTTCATCTCCCACAGAGGACAATGCTTCCGTTCATTTCGTTAGGGGTGTCACTTTGCTGTCGGCCCTTATTGCCCCTCCCTCGCTGGAAATGCTTCCATGATGTCAAATGAAGACCATGAGCAATCCTCTGGGTTCATTCGCGCAACAACCCTACCTCACGCCTTGCAATCAGCATGCTCTCGATCCTCCCCCTCCTCCTACACCCTCTTGTGCCTCTCCGCTCCCCTCTGCCCCAACTTTCCCTAATCTTACAAAACAGAGGCTGAAATTGACGGCGAGCCAAGTCAGCAACTTCAGCCTTAAACTCTGTCAACGGATTCTATCTTTTCCATCGTATTCTATTCGCAAACAACGACAAGATGCGGAGTTATTTTTTGAGCACCTCTGACGACTTGACTGCAGTGACTCGTAGTGTCAAGTGACCACAAAATGACAATGGAAACATCCTTTTATCCGAGAGAAGAAAAAAGACCCTGGGTGGTCACGGTGGCCACCCAGGGTACCGTATTAGTGACAATCTGATTTAACTTACCGCATGGACAGCTGTGGTAGGGAGATAATTCAAACTATTAATTGAAAAAACGATAACAAAATTGTTCGGTTTCTAATACACTGGCTACCCACCCCGGGGACTCAGGTTCTTATCCCAGAGGTGGTAGGATTTTTTATTGGTATCCAGATTCCTACTTGGGATGTTTTATAGATAGAGCAGGTATAGTACACTGACTGTCAGATGGGGTGTAAACTCTGAATCCCTTGCCTTTCGTGAAGAGGAGGCTAATGCCGACGCCGGGTTTCCCTCGACCCTTCTTCCATTCCTTGGATACTCTATCCCCACCGAAACACCCATATCTATCCATAATGACTCAAATTACCTTAGAGTCGCCTACCCTAATATTTAAAACTATTATACGAGAGGGTCTCCCATTTGGCACTTTCAGCGCTTAACTGCTAATTATTAATGGTTTTTGTTTCAAAGTGGAAGTCTGATATTCTCCTACTCCGAGAAATTAACTCTGCATTCCTCCAACACCTGCATTCCCATGAATATCGTCGGTATATGTATATACTGTAGTATACGTGTATATCGTAGTACACGTATATACCCACACAGAAACCCTAACCTCCAATGCCTATTAAGAGTAACATCCAAGAATACACAATCAAACGTGACGTGAGTTCAATGTGCATATTCAGGGAGTTCAGGTTTCCGTTAAAACAATCTCAATTATGACAATTACTGTAATTATAGAGGTATACCTGCATATAGAAATGAGATTGTTTTTCATGACTTTCCAAGTCATTTCCAGTGGATTGGAAGTGCGTGATAGTCCGTATGCGATCTTCATAAGACTGCGCTTCACAATGCAACGATTCCAATCCGTAAAAATCATTTGCTTTGGCCGGGAGTAAGTTAATTAAGATTTAAGTTACTTTCATGTGGCATCTCCCGTAGTTTCTTTGAATTTATCAAAGAAGAGAACAAGAAATTGAGGGAAAGGGGTTGAAATTTTTTTCCTAACGACTCTTTTCATTTCAAATCCATGTTATGTCCTAGTGTGATCTCATCAATACTTGCGTACCTTCTGTTGGAAATCACTCGTAACGCGTGAAATTGATGAGCGTGTGCCTACGTAACCGCCTCGTAATTTTTTGCACACATTTTAAGATGCACTCAAAAATTACTGGAAAATACTTCGCACGGAACTCCCTCTGTACTTTACTAGCATGTGCCAAAAATATTTGCATTGCTTTGGAAGCCAAAGGGACGTTCCAACAATATACGACATACCACCTATAATATCCACGACCAGAATATGTCTTGATTATATTGGAGAAGGATTTTAATGCAACCTTGACCCGCGAAGAAGAGAGAATTTGACCATGTGCCTGAGTGACTTGTGGAGAGTATAGAACGCTACTAGACTCACAGTTCGCTTAACATTGAATGTAAAAAATCTAATGTAAGAACTTAGCTTAAGCAATTTGGATTTAAGGATATCGGTGAGAATGAGCCCGTTTATATGGCACCTCAAAAAGTTAATGGATCGTGAAAGATGGATCACGCATATATTTTAAATTTACATCTCCAAATGATTCAATCACGGGTGGGAACAAAGTCAAAGAACGAACGAATTTCTTCAATCGAATACGATCATGTCTAACATTCAGGCGCGGCGAGTCACAAAAACATGCAGCTACATTACTGACATAAACACACGAGTTTTTCACAATTGAGGCGAAGTTAATTTTAATTCTTAAGAGCGAATCGTTTCTTTTCCATAATTTAATGAGTCAAATTAATATATAACCAAATATATAAATAAAATCTTTTTTAAATTTTTGACACAAGTTCACCTAATTATTAAAGAAACACGAAACACTTGATGACATCGATGTTCATCAGCTCCTCGAAATCCATGTTCACGAATTAATTTCAATCGTACTGACGCTGTTACGACTCCATATGTTTTCATAGCTGACCTCCCGGACATGTTATTGGCTTTGCATCCATATTAGTGATCACAGAAAATTCAGACCTGAGCCATATAAGAATAACGTCCTTTATTTACGGCAATGTTAATGATGCATTGATATCTGTGCATGTATTGCTTACCTTACCTTCAGCTGTTCCATCCAATTGGAAGTGTCCATACGGTGAGCACACATACCCAGTATTCAAGGTTTTATTTCCGTGATGTCAACATCATCCTACCTGTTAGACTACTCTTTGAAAACCAAGATTTATTGCTAAATAAGCATTATTATTCGGAATGGAAAATTAAGACATAAACACAACAGAGAAATGGGAAGTCATAGATACCTTATAACCAGGCTTACTTGACAGTGAGATGGTAAAGGCATTGAGGTAAATGAAACCAAATAAGGCTGTGCGGGCAGACAACATTCCTGCGAAACTACTTAATGGCTAAAGTAATGTGAGACTGAGAGTCTTAATGGATTAATTCGTAGCATTTATGGAGGAGCAATTTGGCCGAAAGACTTCTTCAGATTAGTGTTAGCTCAATTTCCAAAAAGGGTAAAGGCTACATCATGTGAGGACTGCAGAATATCAAGTTTGATTTCGCACACACGGACCATGGTCAAGAGAATGGGGACTTAGTGGTTGATCACTTTGGGATCAGGAAGGGGAGAGGCACGCGTGATGAAATTGCATATGTAGTTTGACCACTAATAGAGAGGATTATAGAATAAAATCAGAACTTTTTTGCATATTTTTGTAATTTTGAAAATGTAATAGAGTGAATTGAGAAAACTAAAGACTATACGGCAGAGCATAGGAATAGATTGGAGGGACATGAGGCTAATCTGCTCCCTGTACATGTCTCAAACTGCTCAGGTGCGAGTGGGGAATGGTGAGCCCGGATGGGCAGTGTTAGGAAGTAACACAGCGATGCCCGTTACTACACTAACTGTTATACCCACGTATATATAGAGGAAATGGTTAAGGAAGCATGAGAATTACTGATATTGGGAATTAAAGTCGGCGTGGAAATAAGAAAATCAATTAGGATTGCTAATTAACGAGCTACAGTTTTTCAGCCAACCAAGTAGTTGCTAGCATTGCTGAGTTCATTGGAAATTTAGTGCGGTAAATATAAAATAAGAATAAATGTAAATAAACAAAGGTTATGAAGTATTCCAGAAATAGAAATGCTAAGCTTATATTAAAATAGGATGGCAAAAACAACAGCAGCCGGAACAATGTACGCATCCCGGAAATGTTTTTGAACCAAAATAGTCGAAGTAGTAGGGACATAGGAAGAGTAATTACGTTAAGCAAATAAGCTTTTACAATGTGATGGGAATTGATGCCAGGGACGTTGAATAGAGATGTTAAGAAAAGACCTGTTAAAACGTTCTTGTCAAACGTAGTTACGCATGTACGATGCGGTCATTGACGCAGGATGATGGGGGTAGATTATAGACTTTTCAGTTGTGGGCAGAGAGAAGGATATAAAAGGTGAATTGGACAGAAGTGAAAACAAATGATGAAGTGCTAGGCATGGTAAGAGGCTAGGAATGAAGAGAGGGGACTGCTGGAAGAAACAATCAGAAGTCAGGAAAAAAGATTCCAAGGAATATTGGCAGCGTGATGTTGAGACTTTGATAGAGGGAAAAATGTTATGCAAAGAGAAAGGGGCAGAAATAGAATAGGGATGTTGGATGGAATAAAGCAAAGGAGGAAGTATACGGAGGTAAAGAGGGGCTTATTGTTGAGTAGGATAATGGGAGATACCAAAGAATGATTTCATAGATTGTGTCCATCCAAAACCTAACATATTGGATTATTATTATTAGGTAATCCACCGGTTAAGGCAGGTTTCTGGATGGACACAGCTCCTAAATAAATATTTTGTGACTCCTAGCAAAACACAACATCCTACTCTACATCAGGTCCCTCTTCATCTCTGAATACTTTCTTCCTCCGTTCATCCCCCCCAACATCCCTATCTTGTTCCTTTCCTTTCCTCGTTTGCCCAACATTCTCCCCTCTATCACAGTCTTCAACATCTCACTACCGATCAATACCCCCTTCATCCACTTTTCCAGCCTCCATAGGATTTCTCCCAGCAACCCCCTCTCTTCGCCCACCATATCAAGTACTTCCTCATTTGTTTTCTTTTCTGTCCATTTCACCTTCATCATTCTTCAATGCAACAATTTCGTTGCGGCATCTCCCGCAGTTTCTTTGGAATTCATCATTCTTCTCCAGACCCACATTTCAAAAGCTTCCAATCTACGTCTATCCTCCTGCTTCAATTACCACGTTTCCGCACCGTACATAGCTACGCTCAATGTCAAAGTTTTAACGAGTCTTTTCTTAATATCCTTACTCAACGTCCCTGTCATCAACTCCCTCCTCCTTATGAAACCCTTTTTGCATAGCGCAATTCTTCCCCTTACGTCCATACTACTTTGACCGTGTTGGTCCGAAACACTACCGAGATACGTAAACTGTTCTACCTGCTCCAGGTTTTGCCGTATTTTAATGTTCATCTTAACCGTTTTCTTTCTAGAAAATCGCATAACCTTTGTTTTATTAATATTGATTCTCATCCCATACCTGTCGCACTGAATTTCCAATTCACTCAGCAATGCTTGCAACCCCTTGGCTGACTGACAAACTAAAGCTTGGTCGTCAGCGAACCTAACTGATTTTTGGAATTCCCCGCCCAATTTCATTCCTACCTCCAGTTCCTCCCATGCCTCTTCATTCATTTCCTCTGCATACAGGTTGAACAGCAACAAGGATAATGGGCAACCCTGCCATACACCTCTTCCTAACGCTGCCCAACCGGACTCCCCGTTCTCCACTCGCACATGTGTCGTCTGAGACATTAACAGTTTGCGGATTAGCCTCCTTTCCGGGGAGGGAACGTTTTGGATACATTACCAAAAATAATATATATATATATATATATATATATATATATATATATATATATATATATATATATATACATATATATATATATATATATTTATATATTTATATATACCCCGGAATACAACATTGACGTGGGGGAAGGGCTTGCGAGTTCCGATGACCCCTAGATCTGTGCGGGCTGGAGTAATAATAATTCCTCCTGGTAGGGTCACCCATGCCAGATAGGGTCCCTCTAGGGCCCCTCTAGGGTCAGACTCCGTTGCAGCCGCCTCACAGAGGAACAGACGCTACGTGGACTACCTTTCGTCTGGCACCTAACATTCGACCTATCTGGCATGGGTGATCCTACCAGGAGGAATTATTATTACTCCCGCTAGCACAGCTCTAGGGGGTCATCGGAACGCTCAAGCCCTTCCACCACGTCAATGTTATAGTCCAGGGGAGGAATATATATATATATATATATATATATATACATACATATATATATATACATATATATATATATATATATATATATATATATATATATATATATATATATATATATATATATATATACGTATATACAGGTAGAGGTCTCCTTCGAGGTCGGGAATATGGAATTCTTAGGGAGCTAGAATTGGCCATTCTCTCGGGTTCCCAAGTTTTAGCTGGTTTCTCTCCATGATGATAATGGTTATTTAAACGGGAGAGCTTTTGTTGATAGTTAGATGGTGGGGTGCTTTATGTACGGGAATTTGATTAATGTAGAACGCTGGTTCTTTGAATGTATGTATAATGATGAGGTCTCTTAATACGGTTAGTGATATAGTCAGTGCATTGCCTGCGTGCAGTGTCGAGCATATGTTACAGGAAGACTGTTAAATGGTGTAATTGGTATGCTGTTTGTTTTTTTGAGTTTACAATGGGAATGTGATGTGCAGAACAATATTTTTGTTCAATTTGTAAGGCAGAATTTTCGTCGTGGACAATTGAAGCTTGAGCGAAAGATAGAGAGGTGGAGTGCGAGCGATAATAACACTGCTGATTTGATAATATTGCTAATTATATGACCTTTCATGTAAACTCATTTTTCTTGTTCAATGATTGAGTATTTTAATTCCGCTCTTTTTCTAATATCATGGGTGCCAGGAATGATTGTGAAGACGAAGCTAACAGATTCGGAATTAAGTGACTTAGGATGAGGAGTTTACCGAGCAATGGGGGAGGGTTTTATGATATAGTATTTGTTCTTGGTGTCCGTGCTTAGTGAGGGTCCTTTTAAGGTTGCAAATGTGGAGAGAAGGGGTTTTCTTACAAATGCAAATGAGAGCATTGTGATTACGAAGTCGGGTAGGGATTCCACGGATTCAAAGCATTATTCAAAGGAACGCAGAGGAATATATTAAAAGTATTCTACAGTCGACCTACTCGCCAGATGCGTATGCAAAACGGATGCTTTGAGCCAAATATGCGACACCTCCCCCTATACTTCCTTCTATAACAACCCCAACCCTGAATTTCACATAAGTCAATGAAATAACAATTTTCGTTCTAGAAGAGGATTGAGGGAACGCGTCAGTTTGGCAATCTGAAGGGATCTGTACTATGGATGAAAATTGTACATAAAATGAAAAATATGGTAGCCTTGGATTAACTTACGAAGGATGAAGGTATGAAGACTGACACATAAATAATCGTGAAAATGTGTAGTCTCAAATATGT
The DNA here is from genome assembly GCF_022747635.1 of Hetaerina americana. Classification (NCBI taxonomy): domain Eukaryota; kingdom Metazoa; phylum Arthropoda; class Insecta; order Odonata; family Calopterygidae; genus Hetaerina; species Hetaerina americana. Next base: position 1,913,494 of record NW_027286403.1, read on the forward strand.
GTTAGTGAAGCCTCGGTTTATTGATAAATTATTCGACCTAACAGAAGAAAGCAGGATTTTCTTAATTAAAGTGCTAAGGAGAGTAATATACGTTACTGAGGGCTAAGAAGTAAAAATGAAGAGTAAAATGAGAAAAAAGTCTGAAAAAAGTCCGGAGTTTCCTCAGCGATGGACCGTAAAGTTTCTCGGGCTTCGACCCCGCTTGTTGCATCAGACTAGCAATATTTTTGCCTCTATTTCATTCGGCGAAACTTTTATTGGCACACGTCAGCAAATGCAGTGAAACCGGAGAAATATGAGCGAATTCAACAGTGCTAATAGCTTAACAATGATTTGCACTTGGGAATAATTGAAGGAACTTACCGTAACGTTAAACTTCAACTCAACGGACGTAAATAATACAACGATTTCGGGTGGGAAAAATAATATTGAAACTCTAATTGAAGTTAAAAATTTTTCATTTGGTTAAATGATGAATTTAATCGGGATCCATTTACGGGAAACTTTAAGTTACGAATCGGTCACATTGTTCCTAAAAATATGCGTAATCACAATAGAGTCTAACTTATATCTCATTTCCACGCATGACTACGCCTTTTGTGGTGCTCCAACCAGTGATCATTATGACTAAAACCTGTCCCCGTCAGAGCTCTGCTGTTCTCTTCCCGCGGTTATCCCTTTTTCTAAAACCATAGTAACTATTACCTCTCATACTCGTTACCGTAGTACTCTACCTATCTCTTCCTTCCCCCGAAATCCCCTATCAATGCCCCAACATTGTTTAGTATTTTCTTCCCGGCCCATTCACTGGTAATTTCCCTGATTGAGCCCATACCCTGTTTTATTTCTTCCTCCCTATGGCTTTTGTGGGCATAAAGACCTTAAAAATTACAATGTTCGTTGGTTCAGCTTTTAATTCTACTAATTATATTCTGTCAATTACCATCTCTATGTTTACTACAATTCTTCCTATTTTACTTCCCAATGCTATACCTCGTTGACATCCGCTGTTTCGCTTCTATTATCCCCGCTGACCTTCCATGTCACCTGGCACGACTCTTATATCGTACATGTGTCAATATTTAAACTCAATACATTGTGATATGTATTGTCTAAAGTCCCTGTCTTCAACAACGTACTAACATTAAAAGTCCCCATTCTAAATTTTACGATCCTCTTTTTTGTCTTATTAGCTGCATCGCCTTGCATGGATTCCCTCAGACGACGGCCCCATCCGGCACCACATGTGGCCGCCCTTGAGGGCGTAATCCCTTAGCTGCCAGGCCTAATCTCATTCTCTGATCTTTGTTCATGATAGCTGCAGTGGGTAATTAATTGAGGTGGATTCCTGTTGCTTTCCCCAAAAGTGTTTTAACGTCATCCATCACAGAGGTCCGATACCTTTCCAGCAACCTCACTGAGGAACAGACGCTCCGCTGACAGCCTTTCGTCCGTCTCCTAACCTTCGACCTATCCAGCATACATAGTTGACCTTAAGAACACTCAATCTTTCCCACCACGTTGAGGTTGTAGGTCATGGTGAGTGTTTGAACATAAATACTCAAAATACGGAAAGCACTTATTTTATTTAAGCTTTTACAGTTTTGTTTGATGCACAACCACATCGAAATGATTTAGTTTTGAGTCCTGCGCGGCTAATAATAATACGAAGGCCCATCGAAAAGTAAGGTCCCCTATTTTTATCTTGAAAAATCAAATTTATTCTCAACTTTGCGTACATCGTTGGAAAGCTTGATCATTTAGCTAATTTTGACGATCAATCACTTTTTGCATCCTTGTAAGCAGCTATTCAATACCGGCGTCGTACCTTTCTCCCACCGCGTCGCGTAGCCAACTGGCGACTGCTTATCCGATATAAATTCATCACCATTTAGTGAAAGTGTACAGTAAGAAGTGTATGGACATCATAAACGTGCGGAAGTGGTGCAGGGAGTTTTTTGAAGGCTGGGAAAATGTCCACAATGAGCAGCGGTCGGGGCGGCCGAGTTTGCCGGAATCAACGGTGGCTCCAATTGACGAGATGGTGCGCAATACCCGGAGAATTATCTTCATGAGACAAAGGATGGCGTTAATGAAGAGAGTGGCTACTTCTCCGTGCATAATTTGTGTCGGAGGTCCTCGGTTACAACAAGGTGTCTCACCAAAGGAGTGTCTTTGTATCATGACAATGCACGTCCACATGTGTCACATCAAACGACCACCCTGCTCAATGAATTCGGCTGGGATATCATCGACCACCATCAATAGAGCTTCGTGACGCGGCGGGAGAAAGGTACGATGCCGGTATCAAAAAGCTGCTTACAAGGATGCAAAAAGTAATTGATCGTCAAGGCCACTATGTAGAAAAATAGCTAAATGCTTAACCCTTCCTACAATGTACACAAAGTTGAGAATAAATTTGATTTTTCATGAAAAAAATAGAAGACCTTATGAAGGATCTCAGGTTTTCCCGGCGTATGGTATTCAAGAAGTTCTCTCGGGTTTCCCACCGGGTCAGGTTGCAGTACACCGACGTTTCGAAGGCTGACTCTGCCATCGTCTTCACCCTGAAGACGATGGCAGAGTCAGCCTTCGAAACGTCGGTGTACTGCAACCTGACCCGGTGGGAAACCCGAGAGAACTTCTTGAATAGAAGACCTTACTTTTCGAATCGCCCTCGTATTATATTTTTGTATCCCTGTAAATATTGAGCTCTTAGATAATTTAATCATTTCATCATTTAATTGTGATCATTTAAAATATGCTCCGCTAAGCATTCCGTATGCTCTCTCTCTCACAGGTATGAAATAACTACGATCCTAGTTGTCATATGATCTGCTCTCTGATAGGTTGCGGGTGTATTAAGATATCTTTGATTCTAACTCGCTGCGCCGAACGTTTTCCCCGATCGTGCTCCCTTCAAACTGGTTCCCAAAAGAATCCAAGTTCTATAGTATTCAATGCATGCAATGGGTGCGATTAGCGGTCATTTTAATATTTTTGTTGCTTTCTCCCCCAATGCCACCAGACATACACATGAGCACAATTATTCAAGAAAAGGTGGAATGTGACTACTCGTACTGGAGTCAAAACCATCAAGAATTCAAGCACGTACTTTTATGTCTCCTCGATATATACTCCGCTGTAGTCACAATAAACGCTGGAGCCAGAAAACAGTTTTATGGCATGTCACCAAGGAACGAGACCTCCTCCGATCTTAAAACTAATTAAGTGTTTTAGCTGCACTATTTACTCTATTGACTCCGGTGACAGGTTGCGAGATCGGTTGATTCATGAAACGAGCGTGCTCCAAAAGCATAATAAAGTGAGGCATCGGGGAGGAGATGATACCTTTTTTTCTGCGGTACAGAGCGGGGATGGGTGTTGGGGGCGCTGAGGAATAAGAAGAGTGATGCACGTCCCATGGCCATCGAGATCCAGCCAGCCTCTCTCGTATCGCCGCGAATCAGTTTTGGAGCGGCGATTGGTTGAAAGTTGACTTATCCCGCCGTGACATGTGTTCCCATGGGAGCAACCATAAAAACACGACGGACGCTCGTCAAGGATATCAGATCGAACGGCAGGAATTTGCTGCTGCTTTTCTTTGAGAGCTGCGCGCCTCGTCACTTTACAACAGTGCCACGTCGGTGGGGTTTTTTATCGCGCACTCAATCAGGTCCCGGCTCCCTTTACGCTGACTGCGGAGAGATAGAGGGCAAGAGACGGGGGGGAGGGGGGGGGCGGAAGGCACGTCCCAACTGGCATAATTGCCAAGGGCGTCGGTGCAACTGATACTTATATGGTGCAGACGCAATAATGTGCGACATCTCGCCCCATTACTCGTTGATGGAAATCCGGCCACTTAAAGAAAGCAGCTGAGTAGGAATATAGTATGCATGGCAATGGATTGCGCTCGGCAGCTACCACGAGGCATGGTGAAGTGCTCAGGAGGGTGAAAACACCTTACCGTCGGAATTGATGATCCTAATTTAATACGCACGGAATGAGCTGTATCATGAATCAATGCTCATAAGACGGAACAAAAGAGTTCCTACTATTCTGTTTGGTGAAAGCTCTATCAACTTCCTACTGCACTTGAAATTAAAAACTCTACCTTAATTCACTTTAACTACCATACTGGATACATCCATTGCATATAATCTGCTATGTGTTATATTCAGGCGTAGACCTAGCAAATGCGTCCAATCTTGACCAAATGCTTTCAGGAATATACGAAATTTTTAACATGATACTAAACTTTTGTGCAACGTGATGGCGTTCATAATTCATTTGATTCTTGGGTGTAAATGCATACTATCTCTCTCTCTCTCTCTCTATATATATATATATATATGGGTCACGGTAGTCCAGTGGGTAGAGCGTTGGACTGCTGACCGGAGGGTCCCGGGTTCGATTCCCGGGCAAGGCACTCTGGGTACCTGCAGCTCCACCCATGCTATGTGATTTTTCGGGTACCAGATCTTCCTGGGAAACCATAATCGGTACAGGCTCCCCTACCCTGATGTGTGAATTTTCACACGCCGTATAGGGCTTAGCACTGGGTGATCTCTACCATCACCTACTAAACCGACCTTCGGGTTGATTACTGTGATTATGATATATATATATATATATATATATATATATATATATATATATATATATATATATATATATATACACACACACACACATATATATGTATATGTATATATATAATGTATACATATTTATGCATTATACATTATTTATATTGTAGTATGGGTCGCGGCAGTCCCGGGGGTAGAGCGTAGGACTACTGACCGGAGGGTCCCGGGTTCGATTCGCGGGCAAGTGAGGAAGTACTTGGTATGGTGGGCGAGGAGAGGGGTTTATTTGGAGAAATCCTATGGAGGCAGGTAAAGTGGATGAAGGGAGTATTGACCGGCAGCGGGATGTTGAAGACTGTAATTGAGGGGTGAATGTTAGGCAAACGAGGAAATGGGGGGAACAGGATAGGGATGTTGGACGGGATACTAAGAGCTGAAGAAAGACCTGATGTAGAGTAGGATGTTGTGTTTTGCTAGGGGTCACAAATAATTTAATTAGTAATTATGTCCATCCAAAAACCTACCCTAACCGGTAAATTACCTAATTATATATATATATATATGCATACGTGGGTCGCAGTGGTCCAGGGGGGTCCCAGGTTCGATTCCCGCGCTAGCCACTCTGGGCACCTGCAGCTCCACCCAAGCTATGTGATTTTTCGGGTACCAGGTCTTCCTGGGAAGCCATAACCGGCATAGGGAAAGGAACTGGCCCTGATGTGTGAATTGCACACGCCGTCGGGCTTAGAACTGGGTGAACTCTACCATCACCTACCTAACCGACCTTCGGGTTGAATACTGTGTTTATGGTTTTATATATTTATGAATATGTGAGTATGGTTTTCAATGATTTAATTAAAATACTTTACTTTATATAAATAACCGAAACTCTTCCACCGATAATTATTCGTAAACTTAAGTCGTAAAATACGAGAAAAGTGAACATTTTAGAGATAAAAGATTATCAACTTGTGGGTGTATGAATATAAAAACAGGAACAGGTCCTTATAATCAAAGAAAATAATACGTACATTTGGCAAATTTTCATCTTAACCTCTCACGTACACTCCATACAGACGTGAATGCAAAGATTTATATTTCTCCTTAATTCGAGTGGCACTACTGGAACATATGGGTGAATCTTGATTTTATTCAATTAAGTTAAGGAAGATCTAGATGAAAGGTGCTCCAGCATCGGAGGGAATTTAAATTTACCGAAATTTAAATTTTTGTAGAGGTCCTTGAGGTTTACAATAATTAAATTCACAAATTTGCTAAATATATCGATATCTAGTTCAACCATACTCATGGACTGTATCCCTGTGGTAGCAGGGCCTGTATTTTCGGATGAAACCTGGGGCTGCGATGGTGGGAGGAATCGAAGTTCCTCCTGTCAGGATCACGCATTGCTAATTGGTCGAAGGGTGTGGGCCAGAAACATATTGTACGTCCAAATGCCAACAAAAACCATTAGAAGAAAGAAAAGGACACGGTATGGACTCAATTAGAAGAATTATTAAATAATGTTCTTGGAAGTTATTTTTAATAGCAATGGGAAGTTGGAATGGGATTGTGGGTGATAAAGACTTGATAGTGAGGAGGGCTTAAGGTGTAGGAACATGGAGCGACCTTAGGAGTTTCCTATAGGGATCTGCAGGAACGGATTTAAATCATAAAAAAATGCTTATGTTTCACCGAAAAATTAGCGTGTGCATCCATGAATAATTCCTGAGATTCAGAGAGGTATCAGTTACATATCATTCTGGGAGAAATTACATTTCGAAACATTCTGGTAGAAGATACATTTCGAAACAGGGTACTCAATTCGTAGTTTGCCGCAAAGGGATTAGGATTCAGATCATCTAAGGAAATGTTATCCTTTAATAATATATTTATATATGATTTAAGTAAAAAATAAAGTTCAAGCAACATTAAAGTAAGACGACAGATGAAGAGCCTGGGCTGGACAGAGAAATAGCCTGGACTGACGAGGAAAAGTAATTTTAGGAATATTAACCATTGTGTAAAGAAAGAAACTCAAGGTGAAAGTAGAACAATTTGTGGATGAGTGCAAGGAGGTGGTTACGGTGGAAAAAAGAATAATCAAAAAATGAAAAAAATATAAAGGGCCAGAATGTAATTCGAACAGGACAAGTATGTGAAACGCAGGTCACCAGCAATATGATAAGGAAGATTGACGGAAGAAGGAAAAGGAAAATGTAAACACAGACACATACAGAAGGTAGTAGGAAGAGATAAATATTATAGGTTGGGAAAAAATTGGGTAAAGGAATAGTGGTGAAAGACCCAGTCTGAGAAAATTGAGACAATACTCTGGAAGGAAGAAACGGGCGCGCTGTCCATAAAAGTGGGAAGACTGTCCAGAAAAAAAGGGAATATCCGAGAACAATTCAATGATGTGCCGAGAAATTCTAACTGAACCAAAGAAGATTAAGGAGCAATTCAAAGAATACTTAAAAACCTAATTAACTAAAGATTTTATTCTCGCAATTTTAGACATAATAGGAGAATGTGACATGTATGAGGATAGTTCAGGCCAAGGCATATTTCATTACGAGACAGAAAGGCCGATTAGTGAGTTGAATTCAAATAAGGTCGTTGTAATGGATTATATCCCCTCGGAACTGCTTATGTGTTTCACAAAACTGGAAAAGAACTTTAAATGAAGAGTAAATAAAGTTTAAAAAGGATGATTCGTTGCATTTACGAAAAAGAAATTTACTAGAATATTTTGCTGGACCAATTTCAGCTTGCATTCCAAAAAGGGGAAGGGCAACCGGATTTGAGTACTATACGTCAATAATTTTTGATTTCGCAAGCATATTAAGTAGTGCACAGAATCATCAATAAGAAAGTGTATAGGAAGACAAATTAATATTAATGGATATTTCTGGGTTTGAGTAAGGGGATATTTATGCGTTATGTAATAACAGTAATAACGTCTCTTATAGGATAGAACATGGGATGTAGTCAGGTTTCAGGCTTGTTCTCTACATTTCAAGAAGGCATTTGATAGCGTGAAATACGTAGATTTGATGAAAGGATTGCAGAAAACCGAAGTGCATGGAGATATGATGCGCAGTGTTTAAAATAAGGATAATATATAGGTTTCCATTATCACAAATGCTTTTCAACACAATTGTGAGCGGAGAAAATGGTAAAACGGGAGCGGAAAGAATCTTATATAGGAATGAAAAATCAATGGAAAATTTATAAAGTTGTTTAGGCTTGCGGATGACCAGACTCTGTTTAGCCAGTGAATCGAGGGTTTACAAGCGTTACTGAGGGCATGAAAACGTGAATCTTATGTCAATAAAAAAGGATGAGAAGTTTTCCAGAGAGTGAACGCTATGGAAAAAGTTACCACTAAAAGCAAAAAAAGTAACGGCAGGTGAAATAGATTACCCGTCTCGGCTATGTTTCAGACAAAAATGGTGTAAATATTAGGGAAATAAGAGAATGAATTTCGCTAGGCAAAGAAGTTTTCACAAGGAGGAAGGAATTATTGACAAAAACGTTGAAAGGGTTTGGTTTGAAAAGGCTCATTTGAACTTTGATATGGTGCGTGATATTGTGCCACGCGGAAATTTGATCATTGAAGCATGAGTATACTCGTAAGCGTATCATCATACATAAAGTGTATGTGTGAGTGTCTGAGGGCTTGTGTACATTCAAATGGGATGTCAAAGAATAACTAACTATGAATTAATTTCATTTAACCTTCTAAAAATATATTTCCCTACGTAAAAAAATTGTCCCTTATTTTTTTGCAATTATTAGCATCGTTTTTCAACCTATGACAATTTCGACCCCAAAATTTCAGAAAATTTCCTATGTGATGCAAAATATCAACCTCTTCAAAAACCGAATCTGAACACTTTATTTCCAACAGTTCATATACGATGTACTCCTGATTTTGGTATGTTAAACTCCACGAAATTACACATATTAATGTTTTGCGGACATATGACTTAACGGTACTCCCTCTCAATAGAACTGCGATAAAATCTAAAACTTGATTATTTTCTTCATAGTGGGATATACATTGCAGGCACCTTTACAGCAGTGGTTGTAATATCAGGCATTAAGCGGAAATTCACCAGAATTTAATTCATAATGCTTAGATATTAATACTCGTGAAGATTTACCTAATGTTTTTGGGAGGAATTGCATTTTCCGAAAACGGGAAATACTCATTTGTTTACTTTGGAATAATTCAATGGTTTTTTATTGAGGTACTTCATTTTGAACGCAAATGATAATATAAGAAGCAAATAATTATTCAAATTTTTCAGCATATTTGCTGAAAAGAGGTTAAGGTGAAGCGTTTTGAAAGCAACCGAAAACCACATATTATGCCATATTTTGTGCATGAAATTTAGACTTTAGAAATTTAAAATTCTCTTTAGCATTAATTATGCAACCAAATTACTTGCAACTACCATTCAAACAAAGGAAAACACGCTATGTATCAATGAACTGAATTAATTAATTGCTGGTTGCATTAATTTCTTAAAGGAATTCGACGTATTTATGTCTAGAGAGTATACAGGAATTTATATTCCAAAGCAATGTATTATCTACCACGCTTTCAAATATATCTGCGTCGTTAAGAACGGAGGATAATCATTTGCCGGATCTCATCAATCGCCACTCTATCACTAACGTATAATTTCATCACGTTTCCTTGACGATGATGAGTCGATTCCAAATTGCTATCATCAGCACCCAGGTATACTGCGATTCACTAACGGGTACAGATTCCAAGAAATTGGGACCATAAAAATTAAATGATCGATTTCGACATCGTGAATAACTAAGGGGTAACCCATTACCCGTGAGTAAGTTAGGGGTTAGGGGTAGCATGGCAGGAGATAACGGATGACTGCCAAGAAAATTAAAACCATTTAAGAAATGATATCATTTTATTGATTTCTGACCAATTACCTTATTCTCTTGGGCGTATTGACGTGACGTGGTAGAGAGATTTGCTCCTTAGGATGAGCTCTAAGACGATACTGGTTCGCACTACGACGGCTCCCTCATGTAACCCATCAGGGTAGCCATTCAAGAAAGATAAAGCGCTGAGAGTGAGACGGAAAGTGTTCCCTTTTTATTCACACTCTGTTACATCACAATATCTGACTGAGGTGGAGGTACTTTCAAACGATGGTGCTACTAGAAAATTCCTATTGAGTGAAAGAAACGGGAAATAGTCCAGACCAGTTATCTTCATACCGAATTATGAAGAGCACTCACTGACTGTAATCTAACTGGGGAACTAGTGAGTCAGACCAAGGGAGAAACTCTATGCAATCAATGAATGCCCAGTCGCGGGGATATGGAGAAGCAGAGCGAAGCATTCGTATTCGGCATCGCATGAAATCCTAAAACACTGAGCTAAAGGAACAGATAAGAAGACATTCGAATAAATGCATTGGTTTTGAACGCTAAGGTAGATGAGTGGAAAAAGATTGGTGGAAAGCATGGAACAAATAAGGTTAACAAGGAAATATTGGTTTAACAGGACGATAAATGGACAGGTTTAAAGAAATGAGAATGTTTTTCATGAGTTCCCAAGTCTTTTCTAGTGGATTGGAAGTATGTGAAAGTCCGTATGCGATTTTCATAAGACTGCGAATCACAATGCAACGATTTCAAACGGTGAAAATCATTCTGCTTGGTCGGGAGTAAGTTAATTAAGATTTAAGTTACTTTCATGCGGCATCCCCCGTAGTTTCTTTGAATTTATCAAAGCACAGAACAAGAAATTGAGAGATGGGTTGTTATTCTTCTCATAAAATCTTTTCATTTCAACTCCATGTTATGTCCTAGTGTGATCTCATCCATCATTGCTTACCTTCTGTTGGAAATTACTCGTAACGTACGGCATTGGTAAGCGTGTGCCTATGTACCGTGCCTCGTAATTTTTGTGCACTAAAAATTACTGGATAATGCCAATAACTTCAGAACAATCGATGACAGAAAGTTTTTGTCCCCGACGTAACTTCATGAATTTACACAACATATTAAAATGAAATGAGCAACTTTGTAATTCCACACACACACTGTGTGTGGAATTACAAAGTTACTCATTTCATTTCAATTCATAACAGTGTAACAGAACTATTACCTAATAATCGTGTCGCACATTTTTCCGTTGAATTCCTTTCCATTTAGTACATTTGTTGAAGTTTTTTCATTTATACTCTGAGGATCTCAGCATATGCATCGGTTAGAATAATGAGGCTGCAAATTCAAAATATTTCGTAATTTGTCTGAGTGCCCCGGACAACTCGACTAGCGTGTCTCTCTTTCGGGAGCTGACAATTGGGATAATGCTCTCCTCGCACTTGAAGCAGCAACTTAGCGGACAGCATTAGTCATTGTGCCGATGGTCCCGTGGGGGGTCGTCAATCCACCCCACCTTGTCCCCCCCGTCAACTCGCTCACGACTCCGCTGCTGCCTCCGGAAGTGTGGGCCTCTCCCCCCGCCCACGGGCTACCCCTTTCCAGTGTCACGGCGACCCTTCCCTTTCGCCCCCACCCTCCCCGGGATCCCTGTTCACCCTACCCCGCCGGCGCAGCCACATCCCACGCTCGGCCCGACGCCTCCGAGGGAGGCGAGGCGTCCGCTGGGGGGGCGGGCAGGCGGGGGAGAGCGGGGTCGCGAAGGACGACTGAAGTCCCCTCGAAGCAGACACGCCCACTCCGTAAGGGCCAAAGGCAAGTGATTCCACAATGAAGTCGGCAAACAACACCCTGGGAACGAATGGGGGTCGGGGGGAGTTGGCGGTGAGTTGGATCCGGTTGGGAGAGAAGAGATGAGAATGGCGGAAAATGGGAATGATTTGGGGGGAGGAGTAACTGCGTGCTGCTTTGGTGGCTCCAGACGCCGTTTCGGCATATTCACCTTCCGATTAGTGGTGGTATTTAATCATTCAGCTACTCGACCCAAGGCATTCATTCCGTTTCACTTGGGGGCAATGCCATCTGTCTCAGCGTTGATAACTACATTGATGTTTTTAAATAACATGACCTAATACAGGTTCCGGTCACATTAATACCTTGCATAATGCGTCCATAATGCCAAAATCCGCAAACCAAGTAAAGTTTAATATCAGTGAAATTCTCAATTATTTGTCCTAGTTAGAGTTTGTTACTTCGATTCCAATTATTTTATCATTTACATTTTCTTGCTTTATTATTCCACAACTTCAGCACTGTTCATTTCCTAGAATTCAGTTCAAATGTTTATACCTTAAACCAACCCGATATTGTTTTAAATTTTCTATCTGTTGGTGTGTCCGTAGGTGGCTCCTTAGGTCGTTAATAGAACTCAGGAAAATTAACGGTGTCTTAACATCTATCCGGTGCCCAACAAAAGTTATATCTTTCTATAATTAATTCAACACGTGAGTAATTTTGTTTACGGTTACAAAAGAAATCCACGTGGCGATGTTATTATTTATGCATACCTTAATTTCGGACTTTGTGATTTCCAGATACATGAAATAAAGACCTATTTCTGTTCATATGATAAGCTTCTCGTAAGCCCGCGAATGTTATTACAGAGTATGTTCCTACTCTCGAAGTAATTCATTATACTGCTAACATTATACCCCTAAAAATTTAGCAGCTAATCGACGCTAAAGAAATCCACCTGTAACTACCGGGATCCTCGCTATCGCTTTCCTCGCAAACGGAAGTTAATTGGGCTAGTTTCCACTTGCGTGGCACTGAACCTTCTCTAATTTAATTGTACAAAACTGCTCAACAAAGAAGTCACGATGCCTTCAGCAACTTCCTTCTGGATTCGAGGATTTCTTCTTCAGGGCTTCGTGTATTTTTATGTTTCGGAGCAATTTTTCTATTACTTCCTGAAACAATATTAAGTCGATCAGGGGCCCTTCAGGTTTGTGCCGGACTTTGCGCTCTGATGTAATATTTTTTCTGTAAAATTTGCAGCACAATTTTACCATGAGCTAGGAAAAAGCATGCACACTAGCGCAATGCATACAATTTGCGTGTATGGTTGATTATGACTTACGTTCATTAGGAACTTCGCCACTTATTTGTTTTCAATAAAAAAGCATACTCTAATTGCAATGTCTCAGCTGTCGCTGAAATGTAACTCTCGGATAGACGCACAAAACATTCGTCATGACCAGGAAAATGCATAGAAAAATCTCGTAAAATTTAATAATCTGCAGATTATTGTAGTCGAATTTTTTCTTCGCAAACTAAGCCTTCGGAAATTTCCAACGTCATCTATCCAAAACACTTAAAAAAACAACTGCTTTGGAAATTTTCACGCATATATTTCAAATCTAACCTACTTGAAAGGCACGGAAATTATAGCAAAATAAATGTGAAAAAAACGCTCTAAAAACGACTTTCGTCATCATTTATGTGTTTTACGAGCGAAGAGTGTAATTATGGTCGACAGGCTATAATTCAAGTTTTCTGCAAGGGTCGTTGACTGAGTGTCACAGAGTAACTACGCTGACGATTAGGTCGAAAGTTCGTACTCCGACGCCGAGTATGGCGGTGCTCCAAGTAAGCGCCCGAGACGGCCGCACTCTATCGCGTGGCCTCCCCCTGCACTTCCCCCCCCCCATAAAATCCCTCTCTCTTACCTCCCCCTCCCTCATGACCTCCCTCCCCAAGCTAGATCCACTACTTTTGTGTGTTTATCCTATAAAACTTTAATTACCGCAAAATTACGTTTTATGTTCAGACGGAATAATTACCTCCGTGCCGATTTAACGTTATTTGCCATCGCTAGCGTTTTAATACACCAATTTACGCACTCGTATGACTACTGGCGGAGGAAAAAAGGGATTAGGCATGCTCAAATAAGATATGTTGTTCTTTAATGAGGTCAAATAATCCCGACCTAAAAGCTAATCAAGGCTGGAGTCTTTTTTAAATAGTAACGAGACGTTTTATTGCTCCTATTTTCTTCAAGGATACACTTATCCTTAATAACCTTAATGCTTTTCGAAGTGAATGTCCTTAAAACTTTTAATACAGCCACTGCCTCGTAATTAATAATCGCTGAACATATTACTCCATCATTGTCTCTGAAGCAAATATTTTGTCTTTTTTCAGGTGATGATTGCGCATAATTAAGCGCTCGGCTTACGAGAATTTGGAGTGGTTATAAAAGCCACAAATGAGTTTCCATAAACCCATCAAGAAAGTCATCCATCAGAGGAAGGAGTCATAAGATATCCGAGAAAAAGTATAGGGTGTTGTTTTTCTCACACCATTTCTACCCACTCCCCTCTTCCCATTCCCCTCCCACGTCTCCCGCTGTCCTTTCCACAGTTTGCTATCTACGGCTCGCCTAAGGTCATCGAGAAACGCACGATGATGACGAAAGAGGATTAAAACAGGAGTCTCGGAGTAGGTAAAAAAAAAAGAAAAGCAATAATAATGACTCAAAATGATACTTTAATGAGTCGAGGGAATAACGCAATGTGCTTACTCTCTTTCTCGAGACAAGATGACTTGTTTGAAAATTGGTTAGCAACGATAAGACGTTTCACTAAACGAGTAACTGCTAATGAGATATCGAGAGAAATAAAAGGAATCATTTGTCTTCTTGTCCAGTTGTGAATTAATGCGTGATCGGGAGAATGCCATAGCTTTTCACATCACTTTGTAAACTAAGTTGAGAGAATAAGAGAAGGTAAGAGTTCCCTCACTTTGATTCTGTAAATCACAGACGTTTGAGCTGTCACAATGTCAGAATGCCAGCCCTTCACTTATAGTCAATCCAGTTCTATTCCATCCAGGCAATAACGTGTTTTCTCGACCTTAAAAAGTCCAGATTAATTCCAGATGACGATGATGTACGGCGTAAATGACCTTTTGTTGGATTCAAGGAGACACATGGAAAGGAGCGTATAAAGTGTTTGACGGCTAATGAATGATGATTAATGAGTGGTTGCTCGTGATGAGATATGATCCTAAGGCCCGCGGAATAATGAGATAATACAACTCGCGTCCCAGCGGGCCGCCAAGTAAGCAAGATGAGGGACTAAATGAGGGGGCCACTCTAAGCACATCTGCCCGATCGCATTAAAACAACAGCCCTACATCACCACTAGCCATACCTGATCGCTCATATCACCCTTGTGTTCACCCAGGGAATTGTCGATTGACATGTTCTCCTCTTTTGCTACCCTCAGACTTATACCACAAGGCTAGAACTGGCACTAATCGCCAACGTCAGTGTCTCAACGGATACCAAAATGATGGCACAAGGAACGCTCTTGAACGTTTGCCAGAGGGAGTCCGCAAAATTCTGACAAAAGAATAACCCTGGAAACTTGTGCGACACATTAGGTCACACGAGGTTCGTGGGCTATTCGTGGGCTAACCGCAAACACAACACCATTCATGAATGTCATTCTACCGCACGACTGGTCTCAATACAAGTATTGTAATTATGGTTTTTGTAGGGTGCCCTGAATGTCAATATACTAATTTCGTGATAAATATACCTAAGTCAATTGAAGAGTCATTAATTTTACAGATAATCGGATATATCCGGAATCGAATCCTAAATATTGAAATCCATTGCGGTTCTTCTCGAGCACAATCAGGTAAAATAGGCTACTTTTAAGGTTAAAAGATTCTAGTTTTCAAAGGAGTAATGCATCAATTTTCCTTCTGTTGGATAAGGATTGATACATGTGATTTACTTCATTTATCACGAAAATGATATTGGGTAAATTTTTATGTCCTACGATGAAGACGGAGCAATTGACTCGTCATTTTAATTATCATCAATTTAATTGTTTAATTGCCTTTGCTACAAACAGGTGATGTTGTCTCAAGGATAAACTAATCTAAAGGACATAAAATTACTTTGCTCAGATTGAGTCACTTTGATCTGCATTTCCGAAGGTGGTGAACTGGTGGGATTTTCCTCAACCACACAGGGGAAAGGCTCTCCGATAGTGAACACCATTGACATGCAACGCTCTTGTGGAAATAATCAACATTTAGTTCAATTTGACTAATCTTTTGTCGCATAACAGTCACCAACAATTATATACCTTCTCCAACCTATATCAGGTTTGCCAGTGGAGTCATCAACAATCATTCTCAAGCTGGAATTAAATATCAAACTGGCTTAAGCCTACTTGTTTCTGACCCGAAGTGGTGGGGAAAAATCTGTCACAGTTTGAAATAAATTCCAAGCATATTATCATCAGTCAAAATTTTTCATTCCAAAAATTCCATAATTGTTTGAGAAATTCGATTATATGAGCTATAGTGTTAATTTAATAAATGGTTACCTACCAATGTAACTGACTATGGCGAGAGTTTAGATGAATTGATAAAAAACCTATAAAATGAGTAATAGAGATTGTAAGGTTGTTTTATTAAACACAAAAAAGTCATTCATATTAATAAAATTCACATAATGATCACTATTTCCTTTTCTATCCTCGCGCAGGAAAAATGATGAACCACACTCGACAAACTCTTTCTAAGATATAATAAATATAGTAAATTTTGCATTCAACGTCGATTTTGCCAAAGTGAAAAAAAATCTATGAATTAAAATTAAATGGCCAAAATAGGCAATGGATGAAACAGTACCCGTTCCAATTTTCCGATAATCGGACTTCAAGTGAATAATTATTGTGTGAATATTTTGAGAGGGAAGAAAGGAATAGATATTCCTTCTATACGAGGGAGTAAGTTTTAGATTCATTCTTATTTTAATCCCTAATGAAAGCACCATCAAAACATTTAATATTAATAACATTTTAGCAAACATTTGCATTACCAACTGTCAAATTTCTTACAAAAGTTACAAGTTTTTTGACAAAATACCATATTCGAAACTTGAAACCGAGAAATACTGAAAACAATAGTGAAAAAAACTGAAAGTTAAAAGCAATGCTACCACTACTCACTTTGGATTTAAAATTGTGACCTTATCAAAATTAGCTTCATTAATGAGATGCAAATCGAAGCTCTTGATGGACACCGTTGTACCAATTCATTTTAGTAAACGGAACAAAAAAATGTGAATCGTTGTTGGAGGCAGTGGCGAGTAAAGAATTATGGAAGCATATTTTTCAGTTTTCAGTTTCAGTCAGAGATTTTAACTGCAAAACAGTTGACGTACACCTAAGGACCGATTAAACTCTCAAAAAGATTAATATTACAGTTCACCCAACGTCAACTCCTACGAAATCGAGTGATTCATTTATCATCCAGCCCCAAAACTCGACCCATCGAGTAATGGGCAGGAGAATTTCGACTCATCGAATTAATTGACGAGCCCATTAGCGATGTAGAGGGCCTCTCTTTCCAGTACAAACACTATTCAAGACCACTTTGCCAAAAAGGCCATTTACATGAATATGTATAAACAGAGATTATAGGAATTAGAAGAAATAGGGCCGTTAAACTCCCGGGAAGTGAACTTTTCAAAGCCAGGCTCTGAAGCCCCACCAACAGCAGTAAAAGAATAATTTCCCGACAAACGGTCTAATAATTATTTCAGTGGCCGTTGTGAGATTTTGGCGCTCCAGAACTTCCTGGGAAACCATAGCCGGCACAGGGAAAGGAACTGGCCCCCCTTCCCTCCTAATGTTCGAATTTCACATATCATCGACCTTAATGTGGGTGTGGATATATAAACTATATATATTTGTGTGTGTGCGTGTGTATATATATATGTTAACCATAAACACAGTAATTAACCCGAAGGTCGGTTTGGTAAGTGATGGTAGAGTTCACCCAGTACTAATCCTGACGGCTGGGAAACCATAACCGGCACAAGGAAAGAAACTGATGTGTGAATGTCACACGCCACAGTGAAATTAATATACATTTCACAGTAAAATTAATATAAACCATAAGCACAGTAATCAACTCGAAGGTCGGTTTGGTAAGTGATGGTAGAGGTCACCCAGTACTAAGCCCGACGGCGTGTGAAATTCACACATCAGAGTAGGGGGGCCAGGACCTGGTACCCGAAAAATTACGTAGCTTGGGTGGAGCAGCAGGTGCCCAGAGTGCCTTGCCCAGGGATTGAACCTGGACCCTCCGGTCAGTAGTCCAACGCTCTATCGCCTGGACCACCGTGACCCACACACTACACATATATATATATATATATATATATATATATATATATATATATATATATATATATATATATATATATATATATATATATATATATACATATATACATATATATATATATATATATATATATATATATATACACATATATATATATATATATATATATATACTAAATATACATATATATATACATATATATATATATATACATATATATAAAATTATATATATATATATTTATTTATTTATTGTTTGTGGACGCATCAAGGCGAGGCAGTAATTGGTAGGGGGTTCTTGGTTTTTGCTGCTAGAGATCAAACATTGCATCATTTCATTTGATGGCTATCCCATCGTGAGCTTATGCATAATATAATTTGATCATTGTGGCAGTCAGGTTAACATTCAAAATTTGTAGTTTTAGCATTTACAAAGCTGGAAATAAAAGAAATGATAATGCAAGGCCGTAGAATTTTTCAGTGGCAGTTTTATAAATAATGATGCAAATTTAAGGTAAACTTTTAAGAAAATAATCCGATATCATCGATTATTGCAGCAGCTGTTACTAGTGATAGTGTCCGAAGCATCTGCCAAACCGCCCGCATAAATTATAACATTAGTATGTAAATTACATAAGGGATAGATAAAGTATGTGAAATTTTCATTTATGTTCCTCAAAGTAGTGATTAAATAGAAATATTAATTCTGGTTGAACCATGTTCTGCTATCTGTGTGTTAAAAAATAACTTTTTTATCAAGAGTTTTTTTTCCAGTATTGACATTTTGATCACAACAATTTCCATAGAAACATTCAAATTTGACTGATTGGGCCTATGGAATGTTACTTAGTGTATTTTTATCCTTTTTATGCAAAAAATTAGAACCCTACACTCCATATCGTCTTCGCGTGATGTGTCTCCAAACAAAACTTTTTTGTAATTCGTTTTCAGATGTATGCATAAATATATAATAAATATATACAGGTATATAAGTATACATACACACACATAAATACATATATATATATATATATATATATATATATATATATATATATATATATATATATATATATATATATATACATATATATACATATATATATATATACATATATATAAAATTATATATATATATTTATTTATTTATTTTTTGTGGACGCATCAAGGCGAGGCAGTAATTGGTAGGGGGTTCTTGGTTTTTGCGTTAAAATGGTTGAAATTCCGAAAGTAAATAGGCCAGTTTTTACATTGAAAAAACCAGTTTTGTGAAAGGAAAATTCTTTTTTTCCACGCAGGTGGCAGCAAAAGTTTCACTCTGAATTAAGATTTCAATTTATTCACTTTGATAATGTCGTATACTGATGCTTCCTGAGCTGCCCAGACGGCCATCCGTACTCCCGGTGGCCTTCTTCTCAGCCCGCGTGCCACTAACATCGACTCACTCCCATATTCTGCTCCAAACCTTGGAGAATGAGAAATGTTTCTTATGTAATCAATACGTAAGAGCTGATGGCGGACCTTCATTTGCCTACTTTACTTTATACTATATGTTTGGATTCGATGTCGACTTATACGCGAAGGAAGTTAGAACATAATGGGTAACAATTTTAGTCTTCGTTCAAAGACTCACAAAACAGGATTATTTTCCATCCCAAAAGTGTATGTCTCAGCTGGCGAATCAACGTGTACCATATCGACCGTGACAATCAAATCTAGAGTAGTTACCCCCGTATAGATTTACCAGTTTTATTCTCAACGCCTCGAGGAAACTACCCAAGTACATAAAAAGGCCGAAAATACGAATTAAATCTAGTTACAGTTGTCTGTACGGATAAATGTAATTGTGTGTGTGTGTTTGTGTGTGCGTGAGTGTATATATATATATATATATATATATATATATATATATATATATATATATATATATATATATATATATATATATATATATATATATATATATATATATATATACACACATTAATACACAATTAAAGACACATACACACTCTAGTAGGCATATGTACCTTTATGCACGTGTTAATTATAGTCAAAAGAAAAGAAAAATATGAACCAAAACGAAAACAACTCATTTCGCTGGCCCCAGGCACCTTATCCGGCAGGGTACGAGGAGTTACTCTGAGGTTACTCTGAGCCACTCTGAAGGTGGCTGGGGCCGCCGATTTATTGAAGTAGGATGTTTTCCTTTTTGTCAATCAATTTAGTTTTCTTTTAACAATAATAAAATGCGCATGAATCAACAATCAGTAAAAGCCATTACGGTGGTATTTGCACCATATATAATTATATGTATATATATAATTATATATTTATCGTTTAAACATACCTATATTTATGTGTGTGTGTGTGGGTGGGTGCATGTAAGCATTACTCGTTCGCCCCAGTCAGCCTCCTACCCCCTATTCTCCCGAAAAGCTTCCCGCCGCACTCCTGTTCCCAACCTCCTTTGCCGCTCACTCCGCCTCTGTCTTTTGGCGAATCCACTCCCAACCTTCAACCTGGAGGGCACACTCGAACAATTTTCACCCTCCAGCACGCCTCCGGGAAGTGTCGAGGACCTCTCCACAGCTCCACCCCTGTACTCCACCCCCGCCTCCTCCCCCCTGAATACCGGAAGAAAAAAGATGGAGGCGACCCAGTACTCCGTCATCTCATTGGCCCCGGGGCGGAAGACTCAAGAGGAGCAAGTGTGCGAGGGAGGGAGACCATTGTCGGCGCACGCCTCTCACAACTTGAAGAGACCTCTCTCATTTTAATGGGGAGCGCTGGTGATGGGTGCTGGAGGAGAGGACGGGGTGTGGGGACGACGCTTGTTGGTGAGTTAAAATCATCACCCCTTTACGGAACGATAACTATGAAAATATAAGATGGGAGGGTGCGCTCCAATTATCGCTGAAGACGGAGGGGCGGTGTTCGTGAGGAGCGGCTTCGAGGAGGTCGGGGAACGAATGCGGAAAGGGGGGGAGGCGAAGAGTGGATAACTAATGACGAAGGCGGAGAAAAATTGGGACAATTAAACTTCATTAACGATTCATTATGTTTGGCGCTTCCACCCATTCCTTCTTTCCCTTTCGATCAACCTCCGGGGCCTCCCAGAATATGTCCACCCTGTCTCCCCCCCAGCCCATGTCCCAGGGCCTCTATCCCTCGCCAACCATCCCACCTCCCTCCCGGTCCCGGCCATTAATTTGGTCCCGTGCCAGTCTCCGCGCCCTCCCTGCTCCGCCGATGCCGATCCCACCCCCATGCAGGGCCTTTGCTGCTCCACCCAGCGGCACTTCTCGGCCCCTCCCTCCCTTGGGTGACGCGGGGCGGAAGAGTCAGTTTGGTACGGGCCCCACCCACCCGGTCCACTTAACATGCCTTCAACTCGGCCTCATTTTAATACTCTCATGCGTTTTTATCTGTTTCCTATGCTGCAAACTATAGGCAGTCAACCACGATAATTAGTCCTTCACATGAGTTTTTTCTACGACTGAATACGTGAATTCAGTATGGTAACGGGCGTGCCGATAGAGCAAAGAGCACACGATAGCAGGGCACAATTTGATTTTTTAATATTTCGGTAGGATAACTTTTTAAGTGAATGGGGGAGGATGGAGTGCAAGAGTTCAAGGCGGGCAGGGCAGGTGTGGGAAAGGATAAAGGGAGATAGGGGGGTAGAGGAGTTAAGGGGAGGGATGAAGTGTGTAAGGGTCGGGGGAGGATACCCTAGGGTATGCCAGCCCGGGCCACAGCATGCCCCGAGACCCAGAAGGCAGCCGCTACTGGGAATCCGGTCTGTAGTGGTGTGCTTGAGGGTGAGAGTGAGGCGATAATTAACGTTAAAAAAGTCATTGAAAGAATCATTTTGGAGGAAGCGTGTTCGGGAACTGTTTTGGGGGCCGATTGCAACCGATTGTACACATTGGACTATGCTCCACGACCCTAAATATGAGCATAAATATTACCTCACCTCCTGTTCCCTCCCTTTACAACAGTCTATGGGGCCCTTATGTAATGTGTTTTTCAATGACATCTTCAAATTTAATTATCGTCAATTATCCACCGCTCAGAAGCACCATTAAATTCAAAATTCTAAATCCTTTCGGGGGCGAGTATCTGACTCCTAGGATTATGCTCGGACCGATATTTACCCATGTGTATGTATGCCCTCGTACTGTCTCGACGCAGAATAACTATAACGCTAAAAATCCACGTTCATGTACAATGTTTGTCCAGAAAACAACCAAGTTTTGTAATAAATAGTGAACGTAGTGTCAAGAAATAGTTTTATTATACGAGTATAAATTGGAAAGGTACATTCTAAATTTAATGTTTTATAGTCGCCATTATAATTGAGGCATTCCTCGTACCGATACTCAAGCTTTTCAATTCCGTCTCTGAAGAAATCCACCGCCTTACATTTTAACCATTTGTTTACACCAGCATGCCATTCCGCGTCACTTCCAAAGCGCTATATTTGCAGACCACGGGTAGCAAGAGATCTGCAATCGTATATCGACGATTTTCACGAATGTTTTCCTTAATCTTCACCATCAGTGCATCTGCCACAAGGCTAGGCCAACCGTTGCTGCCCTCGTCGTGAACACTAGTGTGGCCATTGTTAAACTGAATGCATTACTGCCAAACTCTGCCTTCACCCATTTTTCCGTCTCCGTAGACTTCACAAAGTTTTTTTATGAATTTCAATTGGCTTTGTAATTTTTATCGGTAAAAACCTAATCACAGATTGCACTTCACAACTCACGACATGTTCTATAACAGCGCACATTTTAATAGTTACAGTAACCAAAGGAGAAGAATCAGTCTGCGCACTGCTACAACAGGATACGTACTGATTATATGGACGTTTAGACAACAAGCTGGCTGCTCTAACCCTGCCCAAAATGGGTTACTTTCGGCCACCCCTCGTATATACGATGGCAATTTGAAAAATTCGCTGAATGCGATCAAAATAAACCACTTAACTCACTAAAACCTTTTCATGAAGGGCATAATTGCGTGCATTGTCTTGATGAAAAACTAATTTCTTCCTTGCCAAATCTGGCCTTATTTTGGGTTAATTTGCGGTAGTTGGTCCAGGAAGTTAGCGAAAGTACTGTTGAGTATTTTTTTTACTGGTTGGAAGATCATTT
Source organism: Hetaerina americana (assembly GCF_022747635.1). Lineage (NCBI taxonomy): Eukaryota > Metazoa > Arthropoda > Insecta > Odonata > Calopterygidae > Hetaerina > Hetaerina americana. The sequence continues at coordinate 1,936,390 of NW_027286403.1, forward strand.
ATCAGCAGATTTTTCCTTTCAGATCACCTTTCTGGCCGACCGTATTGCCTTTGCTTTTTTGGTGGTGGTGAATTAATATGATTCCATTGCCCTGACTGCTGTTTTGTCTCTAGGGTATAGTAGTGGACCCATGTTATACCTGTGGTCAAAAACTGGCGCAGAAAATCTTGTTGGGAGGTCTTCAAACTTGTCAAATATTTTTCGAAAATTTCCATTCTGTTGCGTTTGTCATCCTGCATCAAGAGTCGCGGCACCCATCTAGCATATTTTCTCATATCCAACTACTCTGTTAAAATGTGATATGTCCGTTCAAATGACATCCCTACAGCATTAGAAGTTTCTTCCACTTTCATTCGACGATCCTCCCTGACCCTTTAATACACTTTTGCAATAATTTCTTGGGCAGTGGTACATTTTGGACGACCACTACCCGGACCATCACCCAAGCTGTCCCGACTACACTTAAACTCGTTTTTCCACTCGACTACAGTTGAATATGAAGGAGCCGAGCTCCGCAGAGTGTTCTGAAAGTCAGCATGAATTCCCATTGCTTTCATACCTTTCTTTACGAAGTATTTAATCAATGCTCGAATCTCAATTTTTTCAATCTTCACAAATAACTACACGGGTACAACAACAGAGACGCGTCCGCACCACATATCTCTTTCGAAAGCACTGACACGTTACGGTTTTACTCATGAATAATTACCTATTACTACGTGGGATACTGGTTGCGCAGGGGCTGATAACTGTTGGGGATTCCGAAAAGCTTTCAGAACTACCCTCGTGTGTGAGTATAAAAAATGGATATATATATCTATAATATTCTAATTATATATGTATAATATGACACATGCCAGCGGCCATACAGGCCTCAATTATCCGTAAAACTTTTGATGGATATTATTCGTAAATCAGCACTTTTTATGTACGCGGATAAGGTGACGTATTGTCCTTTTGAAAAAAATGCATAGTTATTAATAAATTTATCGCTACTTTCTAATATACATTATGATTCTTAAAGACTGCTATGAGATCAAACATTGAATCATTTCATTTGATGGCTATCCCATCGTGAGCTTATGCATAAGATAATTTGATCATAAGCAGTCAGGTTAACATTCAAAATTTGTAGTTTTAGCATTTACAAAGCTGGAAATAAAAGAAATGATAATGCAAGGCCGTAGAATTTTTCAGTGGCAGTTTTATAAATAATGATGCAAATTTAAGGTAAACTTTTAAGAAAATAATCCGATATCATCGATTATTGCAGCAGCTGTTACTAGTGATAGTGTCCGAAGCATCTGCCAAACCGCCCGCATAAATTATAACATTAGTATGTAAATTACATAAGGGATAGATAAAGTATGTGAAATTTTCATTTATGTTCCTCAAAGTAGTGATTAAATAGAAATATTAATTCTGGTTGAACCATGTTCTGCTATCTGTGTGTTAAAAAATAACTTTTTTATCAAGAGTTTTTTTTCCAGTATTGACATTTTGATCACAACAATTTCCATAGAAACATTCAAATTTGACTGATTGGGCCTATGGAATGTTACTTAGTGTATTTTTATCCTTTTTATGCAAAAAATTAGAACCCTACACTCCATATCGTCTTCGCGTGATGTGTCTCCAAACAAAACTTTTTTGTAATTCGTTTTCAGATGTATGCATAAATATATAATAAATATATACAGGTATATAAGTATACATACACACACACATAAATACATATATATATATATATATATTATTTATATATATACACACATATATATATATATTTATATATAATATAAAAATATGCAAATTTATTAAATTATCGGAGGTGTGTGTCAGCTTGGAATTATGCCAGCAGTCACTGAGTTTCCTCTGGGTAAAATGGGTAACTCTTCATCTCGGCTTTATTCTTGTCTCGAAGGGACAACCCGTTTTCGAATTCATTCCAGTTTGCTTAAGGCTGAAAAGTGATGAATTTCGACAAAAAGCCTTGGAAAGGAACTGGAGATGGAAAGATTTTGTAATTCACCTGTGGCCAAATTATGGGGGAGAGTGCCGATGTGTAACATGTGGGGGGAATGTGTTCCTATCACATGATTAATGAGAATGGTCAGGTGTTGGATATGAAGGGTACTTCACCCCTTTAGGCATGACATGCAAATCTGGAAAAGGAAGGGGAATTTTAACGAGACAGTTGTATTTCCTCGATGAATCCGAAAGATAACTTTCTCTCTGGGTATCGCATGTGCATAATAGTCGTGTAGACATTCGGCACTATCAACGGAAAATGGTTTTAATGATGAATGGAGAGTTATCGCTTGGGATAGTATTAATGTCGCTAGTAATTATAAGTAGAGAGAACCGACAGAGTCATTGGCACCGGTAGGGATAGGTGGATTATTTCGTAGGTGTAAAAGTGACGGAACATGGGGAAAGGGTAGAGAGAAACCCGGCGTCGGCATTAGCCTACTATTTACTGATAGGTGCCAAGGGGTTCACAGTTGAACGAGCCATCCGACCCAAAAGGCCCTCCAATTGCATTGCTCGCCACATGTCACGTCAAGTAGAAACCAGGTTACCTCTTAAAACCCGGCCATAAATTTATCATGTCTTACCGTTTTTAGTAGATTAATGTAAACTAAAAATAGTCCTTTTTAACTTATACTTGTAATAACGTAGTGTATACTATTCAATAAAATAAAAATAGAGCGTTGGACTGCTGACCGGAGGGTCCCGGGTTCGATTCCCGGGCAAGGCACTCTGGGCACATGCAGCTCCAACCAAGGTATGTGATTTTTCGGATACCAGATCTTCCTGGGAAACCATAACCGGCACAGGGAAAGGAACTGGCCCCCCTACCCTGATGTTTGAATTTCACACGCCGTCGGGCTTAGTACTGGGTGAACTCTACCATTACCTACTAAACGGACCTTCGGGTTGATTATTGTGTTTATGGTACATATATATATATATATATATATATATATATATATATATATATATATATATGTATATGTAAATATATATGGACGCAGGTATACATGGAAAATGCCAGGTGACTCAGAAAGGTATCAGCTAGATTATAACCTGGTTAAACACAGGTTTAGGAACAATGTGAGAAATTCGCACAGCTTCCCGGGAGCGGATGCGAGTTAGAAAATGGAATGTAGAAGCATTAAATGGTTTTAACAAGGAAGGAATACAAACATACGGTAGAGGAAATCATGAAGGATGGTAAAGAGCTAAGTACTATCGAAGAAAAATGGCCAAGTATTAAGAAAGGGTTGTCTAAAGCCGCAAAAGACACTATTGGAACCGTTAACGCTAAAAGGACTAGGAAACCATGGATCACGGATGAGATGTTACAAATATGGATGAGTGGTGAAAATGGAAGAATATAAATACAGAATTAGGAAAAATGAAGTACAAAGAATTAAAAAATAAATTGAGGCGGGCAACAAATAAAGCAAAAGAAGCATGGTGGAAGACGCAGTGCGAGGATATGGAAAGTCTGCAGAGGAAAGGTGAAATCGGTGCGCTGTACAGCAAAGTTAAATCTTTATCGGGAAGTAAGAAAGGGAGATCAACGATAGCAGTTAAAGATAAGGAGGGTAAGGTAATAGTTGACGCAGGGAAGATCCAAGAGAGATGGAAGGAATATATAGAAGAACTGTATAGTAAAGAGCATAGACCATCAAAGTTAGACATAGAAAAGGAACATGACGTAGAGGAAGACAGCTTAGGTCCAGGCATACTAGACAATGAGATAGAAAGGGCATTAAGGGAGATGAAACTAAATAAGGCGGTGGGGGTGGATAATATTCCCGTGGAACTTTTAAAAGGCTTAGGAAAATGTGGGAGGAAGAGGCTATATGGGCTGATCCGTAGTATTTACGAGGAAGGAATCTGGTCAGAAGACTTTGTGAGATCAGTTTTAGTTCCCATTCCGAAAAAGGTAAAGGCTACATCATGTGAGGACTACAGGGCAATAAGTTTGATATCCCACGCAGCTAAAGTTGTTCTCACGATCATAAATAAAAGGACAGAGAGTAGGGCAAATGATTACTTAAGGGAGGATCAGTTTGGGTTTAGGATGGGGAGAGGTACGCGTGATGCCATTGCAGTAATGAGATTATTAATCGAGAGGAATATAGAACACAACCAGGAGGTATTTGCCTGTTTCGTAGATTTCGAAAAAGCATTTGATAGAGTGAATTGGGAAAAACAAATGAGTATTCTGCAGAAAATAGGATTAGATTGGAGGGAAAGGAGGCTAATCTGCAACCTGTACATGTCTCAGACTGCTCAGGTGCGAGTGGAGAACGGGGAGTCAGGATGGGCAGTGTTAGGAAGGGGTGTAAGGCAGGGTTGCCCATTATCACCGTTGCTGTTCAACCTGTATGCTGAGGAAATGATCAAAGAGGAATGGGAAGAACTAGAGGTAGGAATGAAAGTGGGCGGGGAATTCGTAAAATCAGTTAGGTTTGCTGATGACCAAGCTTTAGTTTGTCAGTCAGCCAAGGGGCTGCAAGCATTGCTTAGTGAATTGGAAATTCAGTGCGAAAGGTATGGGATGATAATCAATATTAATAAAACAAAGGTTATGCGATTTTCTAGATAGAAAAAGGCTATGCTAACCATTAAAATAGGAGGGCAAAAACTAGAGCAGGTAGAACAGTTTACGTATCTCGGTAGTACGAGTATTTTGGACCAACACGGTCAAAATAGTAAGGAAGTTAGGAGAAGAATTGCCTTAGGCAAAGAGGCTTTCACAAGGAGGAGGGAGTTGATGACGGGGACGTTGAGTAAGGATGTTAAGAAAAGACTCATAAAAACTTTGATATGGAGCGTAGCTATGTACGGCACGGAAACGTGGTAATTGAAGCAGGAGGATAGACGTAGACTGGAGGCTTTTGAAATGTGGGTGTGGAGAAGAATGGAGAATGTGAAATGGACAGAGAAGAAAACAAACGAGGAAGTACTTGGTATGGTGGGCGAAGAGAGGGGTTTGTTGGGAGCAATCCTATGGAGGCAGGAAAAGTGGCTGAAGGGGGTATTGACCGGCAGCGGGATGTTGAAGACTGTAATTGAGGGGAGAATGTTAGGCAAACGAGGAAAGGGAAGGAACAGGATAGGGATGTTGGACGGGATGAAGAGAGAAAGAAAGTACTCAGAGCTGAAGGACCTGATGTAGAGTAGGATGTTGCGTTTTGCTAGGGGCCACAAATTATTTAATTAGTAATTACGTCCATCCATAAACCTACCTTAACCGGTAGATTGCCTAATAATAATAATATGTAAATATATATATATATATATATATATATATATATATATATATATGTTTATTTATTTATATACATGGAATTATTTCTTTTTTTGTGTGATTATAATTCTGGTGCGTTTTTACCATAGGCCAAAATATATTCCCAAATAACTATCAATCAGCTCAAATCTGAAATCAGTTTCCACCTCTTAAATGGAAAGCCAATGAGATGCTTTATTAACAATCATAGGCATCTGATGGTTCTATAAAAATTCACAGGATGTGAATGCGACTCAACAACTTTCTTTTCTTAGATAAGTAGACCGTATAAGATCAATCAGGTGTCTTTTTGTTTCTTATCTTTTGGCGGCAAATTGTAATCTCATTTCTCGAACGTAATCGAAGGGAATCCCTAAGGAAAGCCAGTAATTTTCGAGCTAAGGTTCAAAAAGTGATATCATCAAAAACCAGTTCTAGATCTCGTAGGGAAAAATTATACGGAAAATCCCTTCCTTTCCATTGGCTCTAAATTACTGAGTCGCCTCCACAAACCAAACTTCCAAAAGTTAGTGGATGAGAGCGATGAAACTATGCCATCGGTCTCAACACGTGTCTTAGCTCGGCAGCAAAGTTAGGAAATGTGACACTTATTTTAACGATCTTACACTTATTTCACATTTCCTCGCCCGGAAGGGCTACAAATGACTGGTGTTGCTGTTGGAACTCCATTTATTGAGACAAAACGCCACCACTTTGGTATGCGTCAGGGATGTAAAAAATATTGCGGCTGTTTCCCCCCCCCCCTCTTTTCCCCGCTTCGACCTCACCCAAAGAGCAGAGTCATCTATTCTCCTCAGTCGTAATCACCTCCTTCCTCACCGACCTCGCCCGTCAAATACCCATCCTTAGAGCAGTTATTACCAGTCTTTCCTTGTTCCAAGATTTTTAATGCATGGGAGCGACTAAGTGGGGAAAAGTATCGGAGTACACCCTTTCGCAGCCAAGTGAAAAAGTGGGACTATGCCTATGGGAAAGCGGTGGAAGTGTTTTCCGTCAATTTACGACGAGGTGGAAGAATTGAAGAATACAAACCAAACGCAGCCGCGAAAGATTTACAAGTGAATGTACCAGTTGTGAGTTAATGGTAATAACCTCAAATGAACTCTTGGAAAATTTACGTGCATGAAGCAATTATTTCCGTGAGAGTTTAACCTAGGTTTCAATTGATAAAAGTAAAAGACGCAATTTTCTCATGCGTTGCACAATACCATAGCATAAATTAATGGACGGTCTTTATATTTAGCGAAGAAAGAGTCAGATATTTCTTTATTTGTACGCAACGACATCTCAGGCGATACTTCCTTAGTATTTCTATGAGTTCCTTGTAGCAATTCACGAAAAATAAAATTCTAAAATATGTAAACGCCAGAAGAGCATTGACAAGTATTGCTCCAAGCATAAATAGCAATCACAAGACAAGAAAAAAATAGCTGAATAGAATAATGAAAGAGATAGCTGTTCTCCAGCCCGGAAAAAAAAATTCTGTTCTCATTATAAATGATCCTACCCTCCAAGCCAAAAAATGCAAGGGAGAGAGATTCACGATGTCTCACGGAACTATCTCGCGTGGATTTCATTGCTATGATATCAATTTTTCATGGGGAATGGGACTGGAGAGATGGCATTTTGCCACCATTAGAGTAAATAGTTCTAATATATTAGGCTGCATAGTCCTACAGAACGAGCAATGCGTGTAAGTCAACTGGATGTATATAGTCGATATTTTTAGTTTATCAGTAGGTATACTCTACTTCCTAATTAATATAATCATATGATTTCTTTGAAAACTATACAAAAGAATATGCTTTGGGCAGTAATATTCACAAAGGCTCTCCAATGATGATGTCACCATTTAAAGGAGCTAATTAATGACCGCGACTCACTAAGGAATGCAGCCCGCAAAAAATGGGCGAATGGTCGCCAAACGGGAAATGCTCTGTCAAAACGGATACTCTTTGAGCATATCTCTACAAAATCCTCTCATATCATTAGCCATATGCACATTTTCAACTTCAATAAAACATATTCTCACTCTTTGTACAAAAGAAAACAAAATGGAATTTATCAGCTTGAGCATTGCAAATACTACTCCATGTCACATCAAATTAAAGTTGTGCTGGAATAAATTACTTCCAACCATTAGAGGGTTGTCCAGTCTATTGTGAAGAGCTGATATCTTTGATGGCCACGACCTATTTCATTTTAATGTTGGATTTCTATAAACTAAAAATTGTTGTAATCGTTCCAACGACTATGATCCACTCCTAACACTCTCCTTCTCCTTAAAAAAAAGGCTTTTCAAATAAAGCAACAAATCAATTCTTCTGCTAACGTATGAGCCTCCTCCGGGACCCGAAGCCTACCTTAACCTTAATTTAATTTTCTCTTTGCTCTCATAGCACTATATATCTTTTAAATACTTGTGTTACTGCTTGTTTGTGTGCGTCTGTACGGTGCAGTCGATAGAAGCAGCCTGCCTCTATGATATAAGCGATGACTTGAGGACAGGACACCGCAAGAATATAGAAAGAAAGAATGACACACCCGTAAAGTTTCTGCCCTCTAATATTTTTTCAAGTTGGTTTCGGGGTGAAACGAGGAGTGAAACAAGTAGATTAAATCAAACAACACAGTAGAGGGGAGGTGAATAAACTAGAGCAGATGGAATACTTGGCTCGTTGACAGGCGTGGTATTTTTTATGTGGCGATAAAAAAACTTCCCTGCCATCAATTGAAACCTATAACTAAACCACGAAGCATGGGTAAGCGCTGTTTTATTTCTATTCCTAACGCTTGGAGTACTGTAAAAGTCTTAAGAAAGATACTTGGAATATAAAACTGGAGCGTCATTAAAAATTCCATTAAGTTTGGAAGACTCGTCATTCTACGCCAATGCAACAAAAACAACCAAATAAAAATCACTTCCGCAGATAAGTAATTCCTTCACCGCTAAAATTGCATCCTCCTTGGACTGAGCACACTGGCCCGAAGCGGCGACATCAACAGGATAACGGAACTTGCATTTTTTCCGCTCGGCGGCGTGAGTATTTGGGTTTCAATGAAAGCGGCGCAGCAGTCAGAGAGGGCGCTGTCGCAGTGGAAGAGGAGCGATGGCCGCCACCGTGTAACGGAGTCCCCCCCCCCAAACCCGGTTGCTGCAGGCCTCGAGATTTTTGCTTGCTGTGCGCGACGATCATATGCACGGTGACTTGTCGAATTCTCATTCAAACGACACGTTTTGACAAGAATGACATTACAAGCTGTACCAGCCACACTTTTTTTTAGTATTTCATCGATATCCTTTGAAAAAAATTGCTGTAGTAATTGAAAATATTTGCTCAATATATCGAGTACCCTTGGTGTTACTGATCCTTTACCAATATAATTAGACGGACACGATCTAAAATGTCCTATGTGGCCATGTGAGAAAGTAACGCTTCTTCAAAATTGAAATTACTTCGGTTTTTTTACTCAGTCACTTGAAGTGTTTGATATCTAGACAGTGAACCCCCAACCCGAGTTAAAATTCCAAATTTTTGATAGTTACATGTTAACAATACGTGTTGTTCCTCAATAGCTACAGCTCACAATAACATTTGGCTAGAGTGACCAGAAATCATTTATACAACGTGTCTAAAATGCTGTAAACTCTTATAGTCCGATGTAAAAGTCGAGATGCTGTTTTCGAACAAATGAAAAATAAATAAATAAAATGCAATAATGAGACGAATTAACCCATACTCTTCGTGCTTCAGCGAAGGAAATGGCATATTCAAAAAAAATTAAAAATAATAAATTGAGTACGCAATTTAACATTCGTTATCCTTAATGTTTCTGACATATATAAATGCATTTTACTGTATAAAAGTTTTCTGAGTAAATTACCTCCATTATATTAACTGAGTAAGCGGTATGCACTGAGAAAATTGAAATAAAAATCTTACAGCAATAAGGCTTTCTTCTCGTGACAACATTTATGGCCAAGTTACAGATAATAACACTTGGAAACTAAGATACAACAGGAAACAGATAAAATCTCAACACACTAAGATATCGTAAGATCTATAAAAACTCTATGGAATCGATGGTTATGCCACGTGGAAAGTATGGATGAACAGCGATAATCAAAGAAAATTCTCAAGGCACAGGTCTATAAAAACAAATAAGGGTCGAACTAGAGGGAGATGGATTGATGACGTGTCGGTACTTCTTAGACGAATATGATAAGTGAGAAGGTTATGAGCAAATGGCAAAGGACAGGAAACACTGGAGGAAATTGTTGTTGGAGGCTAAAGCTTGTACTATGCTTTAGTGCCAGGCATGAACGAGAAAATGGAACACACTTTATTTATCAAGGCTAAACACAATTTGAAATTATTTCTTCTTTAGCAAAAGAATGGTTATGTGATTCGCATTAGTGTCTATCTCCGTGGATGTGCAAAGCAGCTATCATCAATTTAACGCCATCCATTAAAATAATGTATTCCTTTCCAGCTCAACTTCTAGCCAATTTCCCATCTTCCAAAATATTTATTTTTTCCTCCCTCACTACCTCTTGCTCAATCTTCTTTATCGTCGCTGTTCACTCCTCATGAACACCCAGACACACATTTTGTCTTCTACGAATTTCTACTACCCTCTCTCCCACTGCCCTTTATCCCAGCTTCTACCATATCTAGTTTAATTTTGCCATTTCTTCCCCGTTCCCATATCTTATAAATTTTTAATCTCGGGTAATTCTACAGAAAACACCGAGTTTCCAAAAGTTGCAATATCATATATGACGAGGTGATGCATGAAGTTTTTTATCAAGGCTTCCACAAATATTTTCCTTTCGGATCACGTAATTTCCTATCATTTCCATATCATTAGGAACTATTCCCTTTTCAACATCGTTTTTACCCTATTGTCTAGTTCTAAAGGCCATTTTAATCCAAAATAATATCCAAATACGAAACAAACACCGTTGCAGCGGCAAAGAATCAATTAGGAACACTGAATAGTCGAGTACTCAATCTTGGAGAAATTGAAGGTGAAATGTATATGAGCTCACCTTAATACGAGTGTGTACATAGACAGTAAACTCAGTGTAGGCAAGAGCAAAAAAAGTAGAATTTTTTACTTTCCAGGGACGTGGAAAATTCCTAAAGCATTAAATGCAATTAAGATTTTGATTATCCATGGTGTATCCACTCACATTCACACTAATCATATTAATTTTGCTTCTAGGTTGGTCTACCAGCTTTTCGTTGACGTCTTCTATAGCTTTGTATTCATGTGGAATGTTGCAATTATAACGATCTTTCTTGGTTTCATTCAACCTTTATTTAAGTGAATCAATGATCCTGTATTGAATGTCTCACACAGAGGCACGATTTACGTATTGAAAACGATTAATGACGCATGATTATAGGTGTAATTGAGTATCTTTGTTAATCGCCGGAAACATAGCAACTCTTTTCCAATGGCGAAATATATGGCACATTACAAATCAAAGTGGCTTTTACTAGCAGCATACTACTACAATTTGCAGTAGCAGCTCTTATGAGATATTTTGCAATTGTTTATTTTCTCGGTCCATGATTTTTTCCATATTTTGATATTGGTCTATACTGATCAATATGTCAGTACATTCAGAGGTGTGGTTGGTTTCACAAGGATGTTTTTTTTACTTGGCTGGCATGATAGCCAGACCCAAAACACCCAACCTGGAATACCATGTGATTTTGAAATGGGTTTTACTTCCTCTAGCCCTTTATGGGCTAACATCATCCTGCAAGGCAGCAGAGCTAGTCCACCTCAAGTATTTCATTCCCACCCACCATATCTAGCGCGGACTCCCCGATAAGCCAGCCACCAGGGGAGCTGCCCGATGAGGAACTACCAAACCCACACATGGTTGACGGACCCCTTATGTCGTATATTCCATGCGCATTGGTAGATGAGTATGTTTCTTATGACTATAACATGCGTGGTAATGGCTTTAAAATTTAGCAGAATGAAATGACTTCACAACAACCTAATATCTAATCTTTCCATTCTATTCCAATCTTGAATCTTATCGTGAAATCGGCGTCTTGCAAACAAGACTACAAAACGGCGAGGTGAACGAATACCATTTAATTTTACCATAATTTCCGTTATTGCAAAACGATGAAGATATTAAAGTATTAAAAGAATGAAATGAATATAAAGAGGTCGCCTTTGTAACGTATTTATATTATGCTTTTGAAACAGCACTTGCCTCTGCCTCCGTGAAAAAGAATTAAACTGCCATCACCCCGTGTGCACTGAACCAGAAAAAAGTAAAAAAAACTTACTCTACATTCATGTGATAGGTACGTAATTGTACCTCAGGAAATGCACGTGCAAAAGCTGGTTTTGGATATTTCTAGTTATATGCACGCCGGTCTTTTAGTCGATGTAACAAATCCAGAGATGACGTTGGCCCCTTTATTATTCACTTCTTTACAAAAATGCTTTCCTTTCAAAAATCAATACCTCCTCCCTGGTTCTCGACCCATTATTTTCCTTGTAGGTTTAATTTAGTGTCATTTAGTATTAGCACATCTCAAAGGCGAAACAATCGACGCTTGGATCCATAATGACTGCACGATGTTTTTTATAAAAAAATAACGCGTAATTTGGCTTAAAGTCTTACGCGGGTTATTTAGGCCTCCACTTTGCATTGAAAGCAATTTATCCCTTTCCACAATATTCCGGCCTAACTCCGAGATCCTCTATTATGATATAGGCTCGGAAATGCTATCCCAATTTAATATTCGCACTTGTTTGAACCACTTTGCATAATCACTCCTTATCTCCCTCGCAAACTATACATAAACACAGTAATTTTCTATCATTCGAGTCCCGCTTTTTAAACAACCTATAATTACCGTTTTCTTGTTTCTCTTCACGTACTAAATTACTTCTCTCGGGTGAACTATAAATTCAAAATCTCCCCTTCAAAGTTTCTTCATCATTCGAGACATAAACATGAAACGCTATAAATTTTAAACCGTCACCTCAGGGGATAACCTAACCAACCTCTCTTTAAATTGGTCCCGTCCTCGCTGTCAATCTTTTTGTTCTAGGAGTGGTAGCTTTGACTAGTTATACAAGACCCAATTTTTTACTCAGGTATTCTAGGGAAATCCAAATTGACTATATTCATACCAGTTTAATTAGATAGTTCATCTACGAGGCTTCTGGTTTTATTACCAGAGCAAGAGCGTATTGTACTTTTTGCAAACTCCTACGGTTTGAAAATGCTAAGTTTTATGATCTTAGCGGTGTATATTTGGAAAATTAAACATGACCGTATAGAATAATGAATGCTTTTATTTTCAGAGGTAGTATTAAAAAGCTTTCATATTGTATCACAAAGCACTTACTTAGACACTGTCTGCCTACTTCAAAGGTCTTTTTCTTCGATTTCAAGTTTAGAATGACAGATTTAAAAATTAAGATAAACTGTTATGATTTTCACACATGAAGCTCGTCTTTATAGAACGGCATATTCCGTGCAAACAGCTTTGGTTTGCAGCTTCTAATTCCGAATGTATTTAATTGGTCACCCCTATGAGTTTGGTATAATTTATTTCCGATGCCTCAGCGTGTTTTTTAGTATTTCTGCCGGACATCTTGTTAAAAACTGATTATTTTTTAAAATAAAAATCTAGGTCATAATATTCTTCCATTGGATTTTACAAAACTAAAAATCTAACTAAGTTAATACTCTTGAATTTAAACATAGAATTCTACTAAGAGAAACACATATTCAGACTCGAAAGAGTGCTGATAAAAACGAACCGCAAGAATACAATGCCGCTAAAATGAATGCAGTTGATTGAATAAGCTCCTTTATTTAAAATTAATTATTGAAATAAAAGTGACATTGACTTCTTCGTCGACTCAAAGTAGCTAAAATAATGAATAAAGTAACAAACGTCTTTTAGAGGATCTTTATCATGTCCATGAGACCGAAAAATTGAGAGGTTCAATTAAATATTAATGAAACGAAACTGCAGAACGATCCGGGGTCGGCCGGAGACTTAGGGTCATCTTGGGCTTTACAGCATTCACAACGATGAATTGCCGACACAAAGCATGTCAACAATGTCAACATGCTTTGTAATATCTTGGGCAGCATGATAGATGCCATATGGCACCAGTGTTTCTCTATGTCACTGCAATTAATAAACCCAATCTGGTGAATTCTAAATGGAAAATCATGCGGAATAATAACTCAAGAGATATTTTAGTGTGAAAAAATCTTATAACTTTTATTTCGACCACACCATAGAGTCTCCTAGGTTCACGATTGAGTTATCTGCACTATCCGCAAATACCATGTTTTTGCAAAATCCATGGTCGTTGCGGCAAATTTGCAATGGTAAGATGGAAAAGCCATCCAGCGCTTCCAGGCCTTTGCTTTCTTTTTCTCAATTATGTCCATCTCTTCCTTGAGGAAGGTGGTGTGGACCACCAAAAATTCGAAACCTTGTGTCCTTCCTTTTTTGTGTGTTTCTGTGTTTTTGTCTTTGGCTACTTGTTCTAAATTCATATACATTATTATTTTACGTCCGTGAGAAATATATATATATATATATATGCTTCAGGGCTAACGAGTAACTGCTATAATACTACAAATCCAGTGTTTGGAAAATTTGTTTGCCGCAATTCAACAATTAACATTCTTCGATTTATAAGTAATTAGGAAAACTATTCACCTATCACAATAAAGGAACTCAAGGCATACCAAGTTAACATCCACGGGTCAGGTGAAACTTAAAAGTGTATGGACTCTCAGAATAGTTGCTATCTCTGAGGTAGATGTAAGAAAAACTCGAAAATGTGAAACCAGTATTATACTTAGTATCACGTGCTTCATCGACTCGTGTTCCATCAATCACACTATAAAAGCTTTTTACGTCACGATTACAACATTAGCGCTGCAGGTATGCTCCGCTGCTCCTCGGCCCACTGAATTAATTCATATCTGACCCAGATTGACGTAAGTGGAATAAAATCTCGAGAGCTAGTGATTTTATCCTCCTTGAGACGGCAACTGAAGCATTAAATCAACAATAAACCAAACATTGACCATTATTGCCAGTCACGTACGTGACGTGCAATGAATGCGGGCACTTAAAGAGTCGGGGGTGCCAAAGTACAAAGGCCCTCTCACCTCTCTTCGGCCTGACTCCCTTAAGGCCGGCCACCTTTTCATTTGTTTGACGTGCCTCGCTTGGCTGCCGCGATGGCAGGTGCAACCACGGGGGCCGTCGCCGTCAATATGGATCGCCTTCGCGCACAGGATTCTCTTGATCACCGCTGTCGTCGGAACAGGAATCTTGTGTTCGAACTAACGACGCATTATTACCTCGTAATAATAAGAAAAAGAGAGAAAGAGAGAGTTATTACGGTGAGAATACGTTGGCACAGTAATTTCGAATAGCTTGACAAGACAATCAAGCTTTAAATGAGATACACGACTTACGATCGACTAAGTTCTCGTGAATTTTCAATTGGGTCTCCGTTTCTGTATGCTTTCACTCTAAAGTTTGATCGGTCTGTATAATCGGCTTACTGGTCTAAATCTTCTGAATTCCCCGTGGGTGTTAAGGCGTAAAAATTATGTCCAACAAAATGCCATTCAGTAATTATCATCTCCATGCGTGATGTCACATGGTCTTTTGTAAAGTGTAAATTTTTGTGTTGCAATTATCGTTTAAAAACAACACAATGTCAGCCAATTCCATACAATTCACTAGAGTGCAAAGATTAATATGAATCTGGAAAAATGTTTTTTTTTAATTGCCCACTCACTCACTGGAATACAATCTAGAGCCTAACAATGCCTGAACTAACACGAGCTTCCACATCTATTACATCACAGCACATCGCATTCATTTCAAATGATTTATCGTATCTGAGAATTCTCTAAAGACTCAAAGAAGAAAAGGCTTTATTATATCGTATTAGCCTCAACATTATATTTGCTTCCTGTTTCAAACACTTATATTTAAGCTTCACGCCATCATACCACGCTACAGTGCTACTTTATCTCTCTTAAACAATTTTCTGGAAGAAGCACTTAATCACCACGACACTCGTTAACGAAAACCAAAAAACGTTTCACTACTGAATGCATTGGAATGAACTGGGATGGTATCACTCACATGGTGCGTGTGTTTCTCCGTAAAAATCAACTAATAGCGTGAAAAGGGTATTCGTTTTGATCATGGGTAAAAGCTTCTGGAAGCCGCGACTCCGTGGGCGTGCCGAGCCATTTAACATAGAGACTCTGTCTGCCTCGTGAGAAAATGTAAAATAAAACGATTCAAGGGAGCTAAAAAGGACTCATCCAGCAGGGCGTTTTTAATGAAGGCCTTCACCCACCGCCTCAAAAGAAAAACTATCGACGAGGGATTCTGGAGAGAAGAAAAAACACAGCGGGTCGCCAAAACTTAAGGGGGAAACCATGAGAAAAACAAGACACAAAACGACTGATGCCTACCATTTAGTCGCCCTATCGGCACTTCCCTACTATTAACGTCCAGGGAGTCCATCCCTTTACCAATTCTACCCCATCCCACGCACACAATAGCGCGCTCAATGTCCCTTCCCCCTTCTCCCCACCTCCCTACCTCCGTCACCCCATCCACACCGGCAAGAAAAAAATACGCGAAAGACATTTCTCCGAGACCCCCAGAGAACGGATAAGGAGAGGCACACAACTTGCCTTGTCCAATGTGGAGGTGAAGCGGTGACTAATGGCGTCCCTCAACGAGGATATTGCGTGGGAGACACTAACACCGTGGCAGTGCCACGCGGCTGCCTAGGCCTGGCCTCGGGTGGGTGAGTGGCAGGGAATGTTCACACATTGCGAAGCCAAAGGAGTCGCTGAGATGTGGTGAGGTAAAGTGGTGAATGAAGAGGGGGTTGGGGGAATTGCGGATACGAAAAAAAGCCTTCCATCGGGTCGGGGGTGGGGGGATAGGTACGAAGGGTGAGAGGGGAGGTTGATTTGAAGAAAAAGGATGAGTCATTTGAAAAGGGGAGGTATCGAGGAGGAGATAAACATGGATGGGACGGGCGAGCACCGTAATTTGAGCCTGATAACTCGCGGATTGAGACCTGTTTTCGCCATTTTATGCTCAAACTTTATAAAAACTAGTTGACCGGAGATTAGTTACCAGTAGCAGTGTCAAAATGTTAAATGATTGCTCTTCTCTTGCTGGTAAAATACTGTCTCGGTGAGACTTGTCGAGGGAGGTGGCCGACAGTTGAGGGAGTTAACAAATCAATAGTGATGGCTGAGAGTCAATAGAATCAATAGTTGAAGGAATATTTATCCATTTTAGGCCGATTCAAATAATAGGTGAAACATTCTAAAACGAAATCAATAAAGTAAAATGAACTATATGGTTCATTTTTTTTCAATTTAGTGTGTATTTAACTGAGACTTAAAGCGCGCGCAATTCAGAACTATTTCATCCCTAATTATTGGGCAAATAACAGAGACAAGTAACTTATGCATTTTATACATAGCTAACGAGTTCGTTTCTGAGACGACTTGTCACACATAGGCGTCAATATCACCATGGCAGGTGGAAATCATCATCCAATGGCTTTGGAGGAACTGAATCGAAGTCTCTAGGGGGACGGAATTCAGTGGTAGATTAATTTTCTTTCCGAAGACCTCCCGCTCTTCCCACGTCGCTCCGTTCACACCCGTGCTTAATACGTGAAATGGCCTAGGTAGTCGAACACCTCTTGTAGTAACATACCACTACAATGAGAGAACATAGAACCAAGCGAGTGAAGAAGCATCCAATGGACACCAAAAGCTGGCACTAAGGGCATATAACTAATGACACAAAGCGATTTACTGCAGACGAGGAAATATTTTCATATTTTTCAGCTGAACTGTTTGTGTGCATTTATATTCAACAAATTGAAAAATAGATTACAACAAGCCAGCCAACAGCTCTCTTTCCCTCAGAAAATGTTTTTGGCAGAAGTGTATTTTGAAAAGGAAAATGATATTGGAGGAGTTGCACATGGGAAAAGAAGCGAACTACCCGCATTAACCGACAACCCAAGTTCAAAAAATATATCTCCACATGTATTTTCGGAAAATCTTTTAGAAAACTATTTGTGGGGTTACTGATTGTCTGATGATTTCTTTAAAGGTAGAGAACTTGGTTATGGCAGTTTGTGAAATATATAGCTGACCGATAGCAAAGCAATTGTTGCGTATAAAATAATAAATGTAATGCTAAATGATGCTAGAAACGTCTAAGTACGAATAATTAGTCACATTAATGTGAAAAAATCTAATATAAGATTCGAAGCTTAAAATTTAAAATGAAATGCTAGCATGAAATCTAATATGGATGGATTTTCAACTGGATAGTCACAGAAAAAGGGATATACACTCAGAAACAATAATCCCGAAAAAAAATCACGCAATAACAGAAAATGTTTTTAAAAACTTTTTAAAGTAATGTTTGGATGGAAAAAATTAATAAATATTACAAAAGAAAATAGTGTTATACAAAAAGTGCTTCAAGTAATTTCATGATTGCCCCAGCATTTTTATAGCTTTAAAAACATTTTAAAGTTTTATACGCGAACTATATATTTATAAATATTGATATATATATTTATATATGTACATATATATGTATGTGTGTGTATATATATGTATGTATGTATATATATATATATATATATATATATAATTATGTATGTATGTACCGCTACCCCCATTTACGGGGGTAGCGGTAGTCCAGGGGTAGAGCGTTGGACTACTGACCGGAGGGCCCAATAAATTTTTTTAAATTAATGTTTAATCTGTCATTAATACCATGAATTACGACTTGAAAAGTACGCCGTCCTTATTGAAGGCGTAAATAAAGTGGAGAGTGTTAGCAAGAACTAATTCGCTCAGCAAAAGCACCGATAAACTGCCGAATTCTAAATTGAAAATATAATAATGCAGCTTTGAAGAAACATGTCGAAATATTTATTGCGTAAATGCTCTAATTTTTTAACGTTTTTGAGTATTCGACGTGTTGGCAAGTTAATTTATTTCAATGAAACAAAAATATTGACTGACTTAGCTCTTACCTAAGCTTTTTTACAGCAAAATATACGATGGCTGTCTGATAAGTAATTATTATTATTAACAGTTATCTACCAGATTGGGATAGGCTTATGGTGAACTCGGGCCGTAAGATAGCAATGCTCGTTTCCTCTCACTGACATGGCCAAAGTTTGCCAATACCACAAAATAAAATAACTCAACTCGTCATACTTTTTGCCTCCCTTTATACCAGCCAAAATGATATATTACACAAGTGTTGGACACATCCTCAAGAAATGCAAATTTACTAGTGCATTATGAGGATCATTCTCACCAGCAACTTTGCTCCCCCACGCAGCCATATCCATTCTCATCATTGCCTCTATTGTCAATGAGATGCAATTTGTGGAAAGTAATTACCTAAAGGTCGTCGTATTCTTTCGCTATATCTGCCTCACCTTCTCACTATTCTTTCTTTTATTATCATCTTCAGCACCCAAATGCCTCTTAGTAACCTCTCCATCCATTCATTACGCATTATTCAAAATTCTTCCAAAAGTTGCTTCCCCTCCCTTACAACGCCTAAAACTTGATCATGTTTTCCTTTCAATCCATTTCATTCTTTCCACGCCTACACCCTGAACGCCTCCAAGGGTGCGAAGACTCAGGGCTAGATTAAAGTGAGGGTTGTCTCTCGTGTGATTAATGTTAGTCCAGGGTATGAACAAACTAATATTTGTGCAGGGGTAGGATGATGCGGTTTTGCGTGTGGTTTTATTCTAGTTTACGATTGGTGGCTTAACACCCCCCGCTGAACGCCCTTGCGGCGGCTTGCAGGGTATTGTGTAGATGTACATATATTACATAGATATTAAGGGAGTGGTTTTTCATCCGGCATTGGAGATATAATTAGACGTCCTAATTACATTGGTAGGGTCGACAATTGTCGAAAAATTAAAAAGTTAGACTGTCGAACTAATAGATTCAAGTATTCGTTTTTCCCGCGCACTGTTCGTGACAGCAATAAAAGGGGGAATACCTAAGAAAATAATAGGTGCATGCTGTCAAGAATAGGGTTATACAAGATTAAATTCCCACAAAACCCCAACCTCCAAGTCTGTCGTCTTAACTCCCCCCGCCGTGTGCCCCCTTGCCAAGTGGAGAGTAGGTGAATGTAAATAGACTGTCTGTTGTATTCGTGAATTGTCCATCTGGAATGTGTAAAATACTAACTGGCAATAAGTGTCTGGATTGCATGTGTGCCTGCCTTCTTTTAATGTAGTCTCTTTTCCTCTTTGTGTAGGCACAGGAACAGCTGTTAACCATGTAATACTCGTAATACGTGTGGGCATGTTGCATGAATGGAGTTAGGTCACCCCCTCTCCACGCGGTTTTTGGGTGGATCGTGGTGTGCCATGTTTATGAAGAAATAGAGGGACTATAGGCAGAATAGCTGGTGACCTACCACCTCCTACCATACACCCTGGTGACGGCTTGCGGGGTATTGCGTAGATGTAGATATCTACCCTCTCGATTCTACTACCAAGTCTTCGAGCCATATGAAAAAATCGCTCCAAATTCAACGTTTCACTAGTCTTTTCGTTATCTCTATATTTAAGATGACTGCCATCCACTTCGGCTTCTTTGTAGACGTTCCTTTACCTGACGTAATTTTGCCTACCGTATCCGGACTTCTCCGCCCCTCCTCACAATGCACCGTCTCAAGAGTTTGCACCTGAATACTGCCGGCAGTTTCCCTGGATTTCAAGACATATAACATGAAGAGAACTGTCACTGCAATAGCTGCGGAAGACGGTATGTTTTTGGATTGAAGAGTTGGCGTAGACGGCTGATTTTTATTTTTAAAGTGACGGTGATTTTTCATTCCGACGGAAAGAGTAATGTTGAATTTGCTACATAAGAAGTTGGGATAGTAGTAACTTGTTATTCGTGTATGCCGTATTTGGACGCGCTCGTAGGAACGGTGAGGAGGAATAAGGCAAAAAGTTTATTATTTATTAAGGCCACAGTTTATTTATTGTGTGATAATATTGTGTTTTCCGTGAAAGTAAGTGATTGGTTTTTTATTACAGCATGGCAAGTAATGGCATTAACATTTTCTGAAGGGTTTTGTTTTGGGCCTTGAAATGTCCTGTGAGGTGGGTGAGAGGAGTTTTATTTAGTTATATTCTGCTGCCAAATACTGTGTGTTGCATGTACATCATTTCATACTTTCTTTGCAGAAAGAAATCATTAGTTTTTTCACCACAGTTATTTTTGGCTTCGGACTTGATTCATTCTAAATTCATCACGCCTTTGCCCCTCATACTACTTACGTATACGCCTGCCACAACCTATAACTAAAAACATGGTTTGACATCGAATTTGACACAGTTTAAAACTCTCATTTAAACGCTTAACAGTGATTATTTTTCCATCTTTTTCTTCAGTTCTCCTATTTACTGGTATACAAATGTGTGCACTTACACGCAAATACTTACCTGTATAATTATTATAAACTCTATTCAGATTAATCCTTAGGCTTCCGCGCCGTCTATCTGATGAATCCATGCTGATTTCCGGGAGTTACCGTCGCGTAGTTTAGTTGGTTGACAACTGTTTCGCCCCCAGTCCTGGAGGCGTATTCAGGTCTCCAGGACTGGGGGCGAAACAGTTGTCAACCAACTAAACTACGCGACGGTAACTCCCGGAAATCAGCATGGATTCAAACTCTATTCAGATCAAAAAACGTGATTTTGGTATTGGTAGCATAGATAAAAGTTATAGATGTTCGTATGAACAGGGAAAGGAATATTTATTTCGTTAATGATTGCGTTTTTTCTTGGTGAAGATCCTAAATTTATTATTTCTATTTTTGCAGCGATATAATCCTTCCAATCGACTACTAGCTTGACGTGGTGGAAGTACTTACGCGATCCGTTGGCCCCTAAATCTACTGGTAGAGCCACAAAGGCCAGTCGAGTGGATAGAGTGTTGGGCTACGACCCAGAGGGCCCAAATTCGGTTTAAAATTAAGCTCTTAGGACCCACAGCTTCAACAATTTTGATATTTTGGGCATCAGATCTTCCTGGAAAATGAGCAAGGAAGGGAATAATAGACTTTTAAGTTGGTAAGAAGGCCGACAGAAGAACGAAGAAATTAAGAAAGAAATGCTGTACGACTAAACAAAGAGGATGTTCTGACGAGACCATTAAGTAAATAGCCTTTAGTGACCGTTTAGAAACTACATTTACATAGGTAGACTACCTTAAATAATGAATGCAATGATCTAATTAATGTGTCTATGTGGAAGGATATAGGCCGTCTTTATGCCTCCTTGAGTGATGCCAATAATTACTTGCATTCCGTAAGAGCTTTATGTATACTACCATCATTTTTTAGCAGTAGGATTTAATCTTTTCAACGAATGTTTTTGTATCTTTATGTATTTTAATCTTCTGCTGCTTTTCCCTGTAATCCCTGCAGTAAAACACCCTAAGGCTAATATCAGCTTCTCATTTTTGAAGGCCTTTCAACTTTTCAGTGGTCGCCTCGTGCTCTTAGCCTCCTCGGTCATTGTAATCTCCCGATTATAAATCTCAATCTCACATCATTGAGGCTCTATCAACTCTCATATACTATCTAGTATCTCTATCGGTCGCCCACCTATCCTCCTTCCTCGTGGTGGCCTTTTAACGGAGTCCTTGGCTATGTTTCCTCAACCATTCTTCAAACGTGGCGAACCCATAATAAAACTCATCTTTTTATTCTCTGAACCATTAATTTTCCATTTCCTTCATATTTTTAATATCCTCACCATTTCCTTTCTAACTTTGAGAGCCTAACTCATTACCTTTCAGCCCCCATCTTCACAGCTTGAAGTTCACTATCAAACATTCACTCAAACAGCTCTCTTGCCCATAGGTCATTTTACTCTATACCATCTTTTTCAGGATTCACTTCCTTTATTTCCTTAGATTTGACTCTACTTCAAAGAACCCCAATTTGACATTTTGTTTTCTCCTCGTTTCTGCAGTACTCTGTACTCTACATTCATATTCAAGCCTTATGGATTCGTGTATAATAAAGCTTAAATACCTATTTAAACTCTTTTACTGACGTGACGGTTCCTTTTGGGTGAATTAATATGTTTTCTACCTTCTTCTACAGGGAGAGTTCCAATAACTCTCATATCTTAGACTTAGCATTGACCTTTGTTTGGACAATAAATGCCTGGTTCTCTGCAAATATTAACTAGTGCATTGTTCCATGCAGAAAGGGGACGCCCAAATCTCCACAGGTTTGATTCCAATATTCCAATACATTCTTCACATACATTTTCAAAAGGGTCGTGAACATGCTACCGACTGCTTTAAATCCTTTAAATGTTCATGACAAGGCATAAGCCTCTTTCCTATCTGAGCTATAACTTTGGACTGTTTGCATCTATGTTTAATAAGTGAGGTTAGTCGAGATTCAACGCCGATCTTTCCCACTTTCCACGGTTGACCAGTATGTAGAGAATATTAGGCCTATTCAAGATATACAAGTATCAAATGTACTTCCTAGTGCTTACCATATGAATTCTCAGTTATTTGCCTCAGAGTAAAAATATTATGTACATACAGGATCGTCCCATAGCAAAGCGTGCTTGCTATTCCCCTAATTTCACTTCCATTTAACATTCCAACCTATGCTTAGAATACTTCTTAAAGATCCAAAAATGTATATCATTGCTCCCTATAACCGATTAGGTTGTTCTACTTATCTTTTTATAAGAGGCAAACATGCATGCATTGAAAACTACTCTTTCAGCATTTCAACACCTGAAAGAATCTGATCAAAAATATGAATGATAAGATCTACGTGTATCAGCTGCGGAGGTCCGCAATACCATAAATCCCCCCCCCAGTCACTTGGAATTCCATTGCTTCTTAGAGTTGAAGTGTGTTTGTACCCCAAGACTCAATTATTAATTCTGTTGTTTTCATAGCCTTTAAAAATATCCACATGAATGAATCCAACTAGTTGAACTTGCCATTTATGCAGATGGCAAACTTTTTTTAGAAATATTAATGTGAACTGCTGCAGTGCCGAGTTAATTAAACTCTATGTAATTTGTTGCAATTTTCTATTCATAGCGCCTGTTTCACTTCTTTCTCTAAAATTGGTTCTAAGCATCGATTTCAATCCCCGAGTCATTATTTTTCCTCCAGTTTGTTCTCTATTTTCTCAACTGTTTTCCTTCGTAGTGCTGTTTCCACAGCGCCGTATTCACACACATACATGCTGTAGAGCTATTGCATGATTTTTCGTAATTTGCATAGCTCTCATCATTTACAAATATTATGCAAATCTTCTATATCCCAGTGAACTATCATTCAACCCACATATTCTTTCGCATGAGTACTCCATATATTAAAAAAATATTTTCCCATTTTACCTAGCTCGTAAGCCACCATGTACCTATCTAGATCTTCATCCTTCAACTCTCGAATTCAGCCATTTCTAAAAAAAATTCTTTTTTAATACACACCTTCCAGTACATCAGTGACCATTTGAATATTACCTTCTTTCGTTATTTCTATTCTCTTTTCCGAAAACCTTTTTATATGCTTTTGTAATCGTTTAAATTATGAAGCCATATCATCCCTTATCATTCAATCACTCGTTCACTGCCAGCAGTCTTTGCATGAATGCCAGTCAATTAATTCTTACCGTTGGCCTTTCTTTTTGTTTCTGTCATTAATAGAATATACACTCCCAATACACTCCCTATTTCATTAGTTATTGCCTCATTTTTCTACTCAAACCCCATACACTCCCTGCTCTATGCATTACGGCGCTTTTACGTAGGCAACATCGTTGTCGGATAATCTGTCCAGTTTTATTTTACTAGGGATACGTAAAATCATTTTTACCGGTTGGGAAAGCAGATCCCTCTCCGCCGGACCCCTATTCTGGATGCCTCGGATTTGGTTTCAGGATATTTGCCCCATTGGGTGATTTACTTCAGCATGCCTTTAGAGTGACCCCCCACCCTTCTTGTTGGGGATCACTTAGAATGGCTCCTCTGCCAAGGCCTGTCGGACCTAGGAAGCCCTTTTTGTAACTACGCTACCGCTTGCAGAGACCTCAGCTTCATTAGACCACGCACACCCCTCCGCCAGGCACCGAAGTTGCCTTCGTTAAGGTGGTGTCCCTCGGGAGGGACAGTAATGTCAAGATTAATTGAATATTTTCCCCCAGTTGACTGCAGTAAAATATGGATGAGGAACTAACCCAATCATTGTTTGCATGGAAAATGAAGAAATATTGCGACAAAATGTAACTGAAGCAGATTAACTAGATGAAATTTCATTTGATACTGCCTTGAAACACAATTTTTATGTACTCTGCTTCTTTAGTTTTCCGTTGAGTTCACCCAATAAATATTCGTGTTTATCTTAGAAGGGAAGATTCTTAAGGCCTTTCATCTCATCATAAAATTCTGAAGCTGTATGCTCTATTTGGAATTTCATAAAAGTTTATGAAGAAACATATATAATCTCAGCCTGATTTGAAGATAAAATTAATTTCTATTCAACCTGAAGTACAGTTGTTATGCAATGATAAACAACAGTCTCACATACGTACGATCTCTTTTCCTTTTGATCTTAATTCATAAGATTGGATTGCGAATTTCTTATGCTCTAAAGATGCATTGAAGTGGGATTCAATAAACAGATAAACAATGAAATTGGATGTTAATACTGTACATAATAATTTTATAGGCGTGCATATGAAATATATTAACTTTGATTATTTATCGTGCATTCATCGGACGTGCAAGAAAAGTTGTTCCGTTTTTAAATGATCTACTGGGATTGAACTTCATTGGGTTCGTATCTCGGTGGGAGAAAAAGTTATTGATAAAATAACTAGTCTGGTAGGGCTAATATCTGGAAAGTTTACAATAATCGGTCAACAAGATCACCAAATTTGACAAAGGTTGACTTAAAATTTAACCCACCCTCGTGAGCAAAGTTTGCTGTTTCTTTTAGCTAAGATAGTGTCGATAGCTCAAGAAATAACATAAAAGTATTGCATCTCCATTTGAGCCAACTTGCAAGAGTTCTTGAGGCTTCTCTTGTTTGCGCACTTACTCATTATTGAAGGCGTGGAATGACAGCAATTAGCAACTGCAGTTTCATTGTACCATATTAATCACTATGTTCATTTTACCACCGTGAGTAAGTTATAGATACATATAAGCATTACAACAAATAAGGGAAATTAATGCTTTTTAAAGTGAATTTTATATCAGAGAGAAAAAATGCCATTATATCAAATTGTTTTGTACACTACATGAATTATGAATCAATAGGGTTCTATGAATTTTGGCATTTATGGAATGCACACATGTCGCGATCAAGACTCTCGGGGATTGTTTGACTCTCCATGTGCACAGGAAATAATATCCTACAGTTAACGCATAAATAGTAATATATCATACTATCATAAAGGAAGATCTAATTCACCATGCATTTGCTACAACTGTGCAGAAAATATCAGTAATTTCTCCCAAATACATAACCTCAAAACAAACAATCACGCGGCTGAATTCCCAGGAAACACGTCTACTACAGCTGGAACCATTTATATAATATATTGGCGGTATATGTGGATGTGAAGGAATCATGGGAGTGTAGTGGTTAAAGTGTTGTCAACTGGGAAGGTAGGAGTCAAATAAAATTACATACAGTGGATCCACATTTAATATTATTCAATACCAGGCAGATATTTGCGCTATATTTACTTGTATTCTGACCTCATGCAAGCCTTTTAATGTAAACTTTCTCACTAACTCACCCACTGCCTCGCCACAGACTCTCCACACTACATATTCAAAGGCTATCTTCGTTGGTTCTGGTTTGTATTGAAGTTAGCTAGGTTCACAATGCATTGAAGTTAGCGAATCGGAACTACCATTCAAGCATCATACGAGGCAAGAAAAATAAAGCTTTTATTGAAGATAATGACCACTAACGGGAATGGGTCCACTAGCAAGGGAGCTGCAGTACGCGGTTCGGAAGATTCCAGTCTCGACAGGCAGTCAGCCGGGTGACACGAATAGAGGTGATCCTATCTGACGCAGAGACCAGTGCTGCACCCCTAGTCAAGCCAAATTGTTCCTTTTTATTGTTTGCTATATGTACCTATTTCACAGTTCGCTGTACAAACAATATTTTAAGGCAAGGAACACCCGTTATAGGCCTCAGCCTCTTCGGTTTGGGGAATCAATTTAATTTAAAAAAGGTGGAATCAGTTGTTGCATGCATTTATCAAATCTACCCCATCGTCACCTACCAGGACTTTGCATGGTCTGGCAATTGCCCATGGATTTGCGTTGTTAGATATGGCAAGAGTTTATGCACAGATTTTTGGGTCCAAAGGCCAACAACCATCGGCTTCCCTGCCGGTCCCCGGCCGAGTGTCTACACTGGCAGGGAGAGGAGATGGCCTGGGAGGCTCCCCAGCCATACTCTCACACAAGCACCTGCACATTGTCACTGGCTTCTCAAAAACGTACCGAAAATATGAGCATGATCGTATTCCTTGTTACAATTGGATTGAAGTTATATCGTTATGAAAGTTATAATTGCTTCATATGGTCAAAAAAAAGCACCTTTTCATTTGAACTTAACATAATGCAGGCGCTTAAGGATGAAGTATGCATATTAAAAACTATAATTACTCTTGGACACTTGTATGCCTCCGTATAATAATTTCGTTACTAAATTAAATATTTCTTTAACGCTGAATATTTTTTTGTAATTATGACTATTGTAGGTGATTCAGGCTATCCACAACAGCCGTTGCCGTAGACTCCTATTCCGAATGTAATGGAGGGGTTTCCAGAAGCACAGTACACAGGATATCACATCATGGCAAGGAGTGGGTTGGAGAAAGACACTGCTACACAAAAAATAAGGTACATGTGCCACTTGCAGCACCGGGTATCGGAGTATTCCCCGTCGAAGCGAATAAAATCATAAAGGTATGCCTGCTGCATAACCAATATGTACAATGGGCATGATACATCAAAGGAAAATGAATGACCCCAATATGCTGCTACACTTTTACTCTGATGCAATGGTAGTTCAACAGACCATTGTAAATCACCAACAAATATAGTTGTTTTGTTCGTGGGCATGCAACGAACATTGTTGCTTGATAGAGTGAGAGTGTATGTGACTAGCAAGGATCACTGCTGCATAGTACATCCAAGCTAGAGAGTGCGTGATTATTTTGCCTTTATTATTATACGTGTGACTGACGGGCCACTGGCGCAGAGGGAACCTCTCCTAAGCCCTGATTGAAGGTGAGTGCCTGTGACTAGCAAGGATCAATGCTATATAGTACATCCGAGCTAGAGAGCGCGTGATCATTTTTCGTTTATTACGTATATTTCTTAATTTTATTTCAATACGTGTGATTGGTGGGCCCCTGACGCAGAGGGAAACCTCTGGTAAGCCCTGATAGAGTGAGAGTGTATGCGACTAGCAAGGATCACTGCTGCATAGTACATCCAAGCTAGAGAATGCGTGATTAATTTTCACTTTTTTAGTATTCAAAAAAATTAATTTTTTTTTATTTTTTTTTTTTACTACGTGCGTTTGAGTGCTTGAGACTAGCATAGATCAATGCTGTATAGTATATCCAAGCTAGATAGTATGTGATTTATTTGCAGTCCTCCATTTCATTGTTCTAACCGTTTGCGGTATTTAAATATTTCAATTATTTTCAGTTTTTTACTATATTTATTGTTAGTCTTATTTTCAGTTAATTATTTAATTTTATAATTTTTATCGATTTACTGTTTCTATTTTCTCCAATTTCCCCCACCCATCCTTTGCCCATTTATAAGAGTACGGCTGGGGTGAACTCTTCCCATTATATTTATACGGCCGTAGTTACCGTTCGCTTTGTATAAATCTTAGCCTCTACTGACGATTCTCAGGGACTCACATAAAATCTCTGAAGCCCTCCTGATCCTTTTGGTCAACGAGTTAAGGGACGAATCCGGCTCCTAACTTGCTGCAGCTTTCACTCCCCACGCTGCTACCCCTTCCTACATCCTTCAGATCTTGATCCTGCTGCTCTTGGCTCTGTATTACAGTGAAAAAAGGAAGACCGCTGGATTATGACGCGAAGGTTCTGAAACTGGTTGAGGTACATTAGAATAAAATGGCATAGAAAACTATGATTTATCTTTATTTTCATTGAAATTAAGTGAAAGTGGACGCGAGTTTGTTTCATCGGCCAAAATTCACCAGTTTACTCTTTAAGCGTTTGCTGTCACTGAGTCATATGGTAGAACGTTCTGTATTCTTTACTATGGGTTTTAAGACGAAGATCAGAAGAACGTCGAATGCCTTCCCCAATTTTCTTTTAATTTGTCGTGAGCAAGGCACGGCAGTGGACCGGCATCAGGCTGGCCTAGCTACAAGCTTGAACGAACGCTCGTAGGCGATTGGCGCTTTGGGCAAATTTAACGTCAGACCCCCCCAACACCAATCCTGCGCGCTAAGACGCACAGTCACCTCAGGAAAAAATGGTTCCCTATGCTTTTTATATTAACCTTGTAGTCATCAAATGAATCAAAGTCAAAGAATGTGATTCGGATGCCAGGATTCCAACTTAATGAAACGAAGTCTTAATGAATTTATTATTCGATTTCCATAGCATAAATAACATTAAGGCCAAGTTAATCCTTTCACATTCCGCAAATGGGATTAGCGCCAATGTAAGAGGAATTCATTACTACCGCTGATTGTCACTCAAGTATGTCGGTGAGCCCGGCGAGCAGGAATATTTGGTGATCCTTGCCAGCGGCAGCGACCCAGGAAGGGTGTCTTAGTAGGTGGTGCAAACGAGAAAGGTTTTGGCCCAAACCTGGCTGGTCGACCGATTGGGAAACCTGGTGCCTTTACTAACCCGGCATTTGCTTCTAGTGAAGGGATTCCGCTGTGTTATTTGCTCCAGGGAAATGGTCTTTTGTCGGTCCAGCACTCGATTATGAGTGGATTCTACCGTGTTATCGAAGTGGTCCCTCCAAGAAGGAGCCGCAAATTCTACTAAGCGACTTATTACTCCTTCGGGGACGTGACGAAGAGCTTAAAGCAAAGCCCGCCAAAACAGCATGATATTATCAATGGAGAAAAACCTTGTCTCATATCCGGCAAGATATCATACCCTTATTTCTAAGATAAAAAATATCAAGCAATCAGGAAAATTTTTTATCTTTAACTTAGAGCCGGAAAAAACATCAGAACTCCACCATAATTCAATTAGCATTTTGCCATGAAGTATTACAATTCGGATAGTATAAATTTCATCAAATCACCCTGAAGATCAAAATGTTTTTAAACTTATCACGGCATGGATGTCACGTTCCGTGGTATATCCTTTACGTTAACTAAAAATATAATTGGGAAATTATCTTCAATTTCCGCTAATGCATAAATATTTAATGCTGAGCATAAAATTTGTTTTCAAAAATTGCGGAATGGCTTCCATGCCGACGATTATAGGTGAACAAACACCCCTTGCAAAGAGGGTTCATTTGCCTAGCAATAATGTCACGGCAGGTGATATTTGATACCGATCCTGCCATATCACTCATTGTTCATCATTCTGAAAGTACGTGCCAGTGGAGGCTAGTTCTCCGCCAAGTGACTGGCCGCAAATGAACGCAACCCGTACAGACTAGGCCACCAGCTTTCGGTGGGCATCAAAGCAGGACAGAGGGTGGGAGGGGAGTGTTAGGAGGGCCCCAATCTCGGGGACGACTGCGAAGAGTGCGGGGCCGGCGGCAGGCCAGGTTGGTGCGTCGTGGTGTGGGGGAAGTGCCGTGCTTAGTCATTGAGGGCCGACTCGAAGTCGTAATCACCGTCACGGCCCACTCACCCAGCGGCCGGCTTTATGGTCCGCTAATGTGGGGTGCGACGTACCAGATTACGATTACCCTAAGCTGCCGGCCTTAATGGCACGGCGCTGGGGAAAAGCGGCACTAAAGGCTAGATACGCATAGTAACCCCCTCTCTCTCTCTCTGCAAGCCTCTTTCCGCCACCATCGCCAAGCATCATCGACATCGCCACGGCCCTTCAGGGCCACTCTGGGGAAAATTGCGGCCGGGTCGCTTTTGCCCGGACCGGGGCAGTAAATCCCTACCAGAGCACGTACGAGCCCCGTGCTAGGTCACCGACTGTATTCGTATTCCTCTCTACCCAGCCTACTCTTCCCCTCTCTCTTCCTCCCTCTCTCTCCTCCTCTCCCTTCCTCTCCCTCCCTCGACCCTCTCTCCTCCACCAACCTCCTTCATTTCCGTGTAATATCACTTTTAACTCCCATGTTTTGTGTTTCATTTAACGAAAAAAAATTATCGAGAGCCGTCTTGAGGCCGTCAACGTCAGCGATTCGGACAGCTTTTTTGATTTCTGTGGACCTCGTTTCCCGTGGAGCTTTTAGAGGGTCGAGTTGCGCCTTTTGTACGTCCAAACGTAATTTTGGCCTACTAGTTGAGTGATGTGAAATGGTGTAAATGTGAGAAAGTGAACAGGAGGCTAATAACAGGAATCGTGATCCAGGGAGGGATCGGATGGATTTCTCAGGGCAGCACATTTTATTGCTTCAATCTCAAATCATTTTTTTTCAATCGCGTGAAAAGTTCAGTTAGCAAGTTTACCTTCTAACTTTCGTAGAATATGCTAAAAATATATGACCTTATTTTTCAGACGAAGCGCGTCTCTCCGTGAAATCTCAAATTTTGCTTGTTATGTCCGCGAGTGAAATTAGAATGCGCGCCAATGATGATATAGGAAGCTATATGAAGATGGGTAGTGGGCATCATTCCAAAAACCTTTTATTGAGAATATACGTGCATTTCTCAAAGTATTTAATTAGATAAGTAACATTCACCCAAAAGGGATTGAGAAAATTCTCACTCATAATTAAAACAGCTCACTGCTCCGCTGGGATAGAACATAAGGTTGCTATTAAGCCCCACTAGTTTCCATTGCGAAGTTGACTTCAGTAATATAATCCAAGGCATTGGAATATCTTTTCTTTTCAAAAAGGATGCATCAAGATGGATGTAGTTGGATGTTCGTAGGAAGGGGAATACATATAATAAATCCCTTTTATAAGCCCTTTCCATGAAGTCAGGACACAAAAAAATTCTAAACCCAGTATTTTTATTCCTTACGCTATTCCATACATTTTTTTCCTTCGGCATTCAGTCCCCTGAGAGGAATGGTTATTTATTGGGAAGACCGGTTTTCCCTATTGCGTGGATCGTAACGCAGAATGCACTCGTATCCGATCGCTTGGGTAATATCGGGTGTATAAGTCTCCAAGGGCAATTTATAGACCACAAATTGTCATTCTGCTGACGGGTCTACAACCTGTGACCCAATGGCTGAGTTGCGGTCATATAGACCAATCGGTTGAACTCCAAGCCAGGCTTGTGCGTATGTAGCTATAAATAATGTATCACAAAGTAAACTGCGCTATTAAAGTTTATAGCTCCAATGTAAAATGCATTTGACGCAGTGAATATTATTAGACCGACATGCCTACGATAATGTGGGTAAAGAGCGGAAAATCGTGCATTGAATTTTAGGACTTTCTGCACACATTTTAGTATAAAACGAATTCCGATTTGACAACCCGCGATGATTAGAAAACTGGAATATGCATATCATGCACACGCACTTATTCATTTGCTATCCGGAATCCGTTGGAATCGAATCAAATTTGAGCACGAAGCAAGCAGCATCATCGTCGTCAGGATTACCAGTAAACTAAACGAGTTGATATGTTATTTTCAAAACTACCGTGAGATGGATTATCCTTCACTATAATATTATCTTCATGTTCTGCGTGTTTAAATTTTAATTATAAATTCCACATCTTTGTACACATTTCCAAAATGTAGGTGTACCATTTTGGAATTGTCGTTGTTGATGAGGTAAAATGATTTTTTTGAGTGAAAATCAACGCCGAATTTCTCGGCTTCTATATCACAAAAGAAGGTATCTCCGCTCTCTTTATGGCGTAAAGAATCTGGAACCTCTGGTCCAACATGAATCTTCAAATATGAAAACCTCGGAATAATTGAGATATTAATTAATGGTTCACTCGCAAACACATTACATTTCTCTCTTCAAAATTACGTTGAACGTCAAACGCTGGAAATGAAGAAACAATCATTTCCTTCCGCAAAATTTTCACTTGAAAATACTGGCAGATCAAAATAAAAAGCTATGGCTTAATATCAATGACTTGATGGCATTTAATTTGGCAGTGAATTTTTTTCTAAAAAATATTTTATCGTCAAAGCTACTCGATATAATTAATATAAAAGAGGGGATAAATTTGCCTTCTTCCTATTAATAGAGTGATTTTTAGATTCGCTGCTTTCAGATGATACTGCTGAAATAAGTAATTTAAAAGGCCTTCATGAATGAAAACTATAAACTATGAAGTATTTTTTGGTAAAATGATGCTCCCTATTAAGACAGGAATTGAGCAATTTAAAGCTCTCATTATAAAAGAGATTCAATGGAGCGCAGATTATCATAAAAATACACGCGGCTTCAACGTATTGGGTAGAGAGTGGAAAATGGTGGATTGCATTGTCTTCAAAAAGCATTCACTAGGAGAATCCACCATATTTATCTTCTTTCACTTAGAATAGAGCTGGAAATTCTTTACCATTTTACTAAGCCCCTTGATTCTACTTGAGTGCTGAATAATAAACAATATATTTTGGTTAAACGCTATCATTACATATTGCAATACAATTGAGCGATAATTGAATGTACATTGCTTTAAGCCCATTCAAAAATGTTATCGAAATTAAATGAAATTTTGTTGCACCCACTTTTTGAAAGTTTAAATTCAAATTACGAAGAGAAAATAAGAAATCTCGAACTCTTGTTTTAAAAAAATTCAGCTCTCGGGTGTGGATACGATTCCTTGACATTTTAAACCGAGTGAGGATCATGGAATGAATGCTAAGAATTTCCATTGAATCTACTCTCTTATCTATCTTTCTTGTATCAAAGATCCTAGTCCTGTTTTAATTTTTTTGTCATTTCCAGTATGATTTTATGAACATTTCAGCTTGAAACGTACCCGAAAATTTTTCTGGTATATCAGTAAATCGGGCTATTAGAAGACCTGTATATTAAGATACATTAAATCAACATGCAACAGTGAATGATGCTGAAATTTAGTCACAGCCATTGTGAGAGAATATCGTCAATTAACGTCATGAACACCATCAGATACGATACAATAAAATTTTCATTATGTGCCACCCACGTCCTCAGTGAACTTACGTCCGTGAGAGAAAACTTGCATTTTTCACGTGTTTGTGCGCAGTGGGTTACGAGACTGCCCATACGCAAACGGGTTCCGAGGACGCATTGGTCATACACAAAAAACAGGATGTGAGCGTTTATGTTTTTTGTAGTTGAAAATGATGCTAAATGAAGATGAGAAGTTTATTTAGATGTTCAAACAGGGTTACATCATTTTGATTCTGAGGGCAAACGACAAATTTTTGAGTGAAAATCCCCAGCACTGTCACCACTAAAATTAAAGCGAACAATTGGCTTGGGGAAGGCATGGTGACATTTTTTCACAATACTCAGAGAATTGTGATGTAGCATCTCACACCGATGCACACAACTGTAAATGAATCCATAATATATGGACTCTACCAAACAATGAACAATTTCAGTCTCAAAAGCATTCGCCTTGAATGATATAGGCGTTCCCGGTCATGGCGAATCATTTTTACAATTTCAAATTGTTGCAATGAAATACACATTCACAAATGACTCCGTTAAGAGTTATTGTCACGACATCTACCGCAGTTTCTTTGAATTTGACTTGACAGAAAATTATTCAAGGCCTTATTATTCGTAAAAGGTTTCGCAAATAAAAATTCGCAAAGCAACAGAATGGAAGCTGGACCACGCAAATGCACGTCGGCACATTGAATTTTTTTTTCTGAATATCCAATGGAAATTAACGGAGACCATGTTTCTGTCGTTTTAATAGTCTAGATGAAGTCCCCATGTGACTTATTCCTGCTCCTCAATGTGAAGAAACACTTTTGGGGAAAGCATTCTTCATCATCAGAATCCATGGTTAAGACTGCGCAACCGTGTTTAAGGACTCATCAAAGAAGAGTCCAATCATTCATTCAAAACCTCTAAAAAACTCAGGTTTTTACAAACAGCATCTGATACAGAAAAATTGGAAAGCTACATAAAAATTTTAAGGATGAGTAAGGGTTAGCTGTCAAAAAAATAATCACAATTCATAAATGCCCAACCCATGAAATACAGCCTTGATGCAGTGATTGAGCTTGCGTGTCTCCACCTTTGTAGAGCTTTGCTAGCGTGAGTAACAATAATTGCTTATAAATACTATGTCGATACAATGTCAAATGGTACAATAAGACAAGTGGATTCTTCTCGTGAAGCTACCTGACAACGTCTGCTGTTCATTGAGTCGGCTGCAAAGAGCCAAAGGGAGCTACCATATGAGCGATGGAGTCATATTATTAACACTTGACGATGAAAACAGGAAACTTTCTCCATTATTTACCCCAGGAAATAAAACTGGAACATAATATGAAAATAAATACCATGATTCATAAATTTAATTGCCAAAACGCACGATATATGTACACGCACATAAATACGAGGTGAGTCCATACGCAATTAGTTATAGTTAGTAGAATGAATTTAATTTTTTATCGGGACTGTTAGTAAGTAGAACGGTTGGACAGAGTTAAAAAATGCGGGGGCCATATTTATTTACCCAAAATGTTAATGACTGCTCCTTGCAGCTAACAGCGTTCGCACATCTGCCGCTAGAGTTAGGAGCGTTTTGAAGACTCTAATATGGTGTCCCTTGGTCTGCAAGAAAAATAGCCGGTGTGACAGTTGGAAGAAGTTCAAGCATCTATGCGTCTACATAAATCCCCGCGATCAACCGAAAAGTTGTGTGGTAGGGGGTCCAAGCACTAGTAGAGCAAACAAGTAGGATAGGTAAAAGGTATGGAAGAGGAAGCGAAAATAGTAAACACAATAACTAAAAAACTCAATAAAATATTAATATTTACATTCATGCTGGAGGAAAACTTAGTTCAAATCAAGTGTTACTTTCACCCAGAGAAATAGTTCTTTTGAATACGAAAAAGAAGAAAATAAAAATCAGCCCCAAACGATTTATATGATAGGTCATAATATTCCGTCCAACATCGTGTGACAACAAACCGGGAAACCTCGAAACGAGTTTTTTCCAATGGATAAACGGAAAGACCCTTACAGAAGCGTTCTTGGTGTTTATGGAAACATGGAATCAGGTTATAAAAAAGTGCATCATTCCGGCGATAATATGAAGAAGGAAACGAAAGATGATAGGAAAGAGTCAGAAATGATTTTGTTCCTGGTAGAATCGTTGCACATCTTCCTTTTTCTTACAAACCTCTCAAACAGATAGGGCAAGTAACAAGTGGTTAAACTTTTGTAGGCTAAATTTATAAATTAAGAAACGATATCCCCCGTGCATTTGAGCCAGTTTATGTGTGCATAAGTGTATCTTTCCGAAATGGATTTTCTGCTGTTAGTTTAGGTTCAAGTGGAATAAAATTAGTCGACTAGAAGATTTTGTGAATGTTATTGTTCAATTTTGTTCTTGATTAACAGTTTCAATAGATTTATTTACATATCAAAGTTATGTGTTGTGCAAAATGCATATCAAATTTCAATGCAAATCTGTGGGACCTTTTTTTTAAGATTAAACGATATTTAACAAAAAAACGAGCGTGTCAAAAATAGATGCTTGAAATTAACCAAAAAATCATACTAGTTTTCAAGTCAACATAACAAAAATATTTCCTTGAATTAATAAGTATTTCTAACGCTTCGATTTAATGGAGTTTTAATCATGAATATAATTGAAATTGGATAGGTTTTTATCTTACCTTTCAGTAAATGAAAACTTTACCCAAGATTCGAGCTTACTACCAGAATATAAATATTTTTGGCACCGAAACCTGCATGGTCAATGAGAATCTGTGGTAAAATTTCAACGTCCCCAACACCATTCTCTTGTAAGTTACGACTGCCACGTGAAGGCCCTCAGGCACCCTTTTCAATGCTCGCTTGCAGGTTCCCGCGGCGTATATTAGGGAATTTATGCACGTTCATAAAGCTCTTATCGCGTTCGTCGGATGAATATTCCTGTCTTCCAGCTAGAAAAAACTGTTCTCAAGCTAAGTTAGCAAACGCCGTGAAGACCAGAGAAGTAATCAGATTCCAGAATCCTCTACATATACATTGGAAAGCAGGTGAGAAAAATATGTAAAATAATAAAAGAAGTTTAGAAAATATATCCTTGCGTTATATTTGCACCTAGCGATATTAAAACAAGTCCAAGTGATGAAGGAACATTTTTACATACTTAATGAGGCATGCTGGTATTAATGAATGTCTTTTGTCCCATATTTTGTTTTCAATGAGAAATGAAGATAATATATTTTCGAAATTAATAAACTGGCCCCTCAAGCTGAGTTTTGGGGGAGATTCAATTAGTTGAAACACAGTGGAACCAAATAAAAACGTGTGAATTTGAAATTATAATCAATTTTGCCTCACGATACTTACGCCAATTTGCTCTTAGATTAACGTCAAAAACCGTAAAACCTTGAGTCTCAACGCAAATAATACTATCAATGAACACCGCTGTTTTTATCTACAAATGTGGCACTTTCTGAAATGGCATGCAAAGTCTATAGGAGAGGAATGAGTGCATAATCCTCAATGATGCCCTAGGTTGTTTCTGCTTCTTCTACCGCTCTCCCTGGAATTCTAATGGCATACATTCATATCAACAGTGATTATAAGTATTTCTGCTGCTCAAGCCCATATTTAAAGCGGCAACTCACTGGTGTTTGTATTTGCCGAGGATTCCGTAGAAGTATGAAAATATATTTGAAGCGAGTTCGCTATCCTATGGACAGAAATGTAATCCCACAAATGAAAAATAAGATCGCCAGAAATGTGTTTTTACACCGAGAGGGGAGTGAAGTGGTAGGTAGGACATTTTCCTCCATAAGGAAGCAAGCAACGTCCATTTCGATTTCCTTTGACAGCAACGTCTTTCTTTCTCTGGTGTCTCATGTCATGCTCTCGAACCTACTACATATACTTGCACAAAACTAACAAGAAGAGGGAAATGTTCTGTGATGTTTGGAAATTTAGGAAGGTAGCAACATTTTTCTGTTCCAAGAATTTATATTATTTTCTGAATGACGTACGTACTGTGCTTAGATATAATGTTTGCTCTCCATTACTACGCCGTATCCAAGCCTAACACATTTTTTCAGCATGTATTCCGGTTTCTAGTTCAGCAAGCTTAGTAAATAGCTAGGGATTTGCCATCAAATGCTAACATAATGATTCCAGCAGTATTTGAGGATTGCATACACATTAGACACAACTTTTCAGGTAAACATTCAATAAACTTGATATCGGAATATTTATCAACAGCTTAAACCTGTGTTCAATCTTGCCGAATCAAAGATGATACGCATTAAATCTAGCCATCAACAATACACATTGATCCACCCGTAACCTTTTTGCAAAAATTTGCATTTTCCAAATTTGCAGCCACCATCTCTGTCGATCAATCTTTTAAAATCCTCAAAAATTCCATATTCCCTGACAATGGAAATGTTGTTCATACCTCACTCTCCTGTCATTATTTCCGTTAGCTAAGTTTTGCGGCGTTAGATGAAAAGGAAATAAATCTGAAGAATGAATATTCGGCGGACTTGGTTGACATATAGAAGGAAACATAAAAAAAGATAAAAAAATCTGAAAAAATTTTCTGCACAATGAAAATTAATTTTAGAAATTATTCTAATTGATTGATCTTTGATATAAAATAGTTATACTCCTTTTACACTAACCATTTATCATTCCTTTAAGAATGCATATTGCCATTCTAACTACAGGACAGCACCCCCATTATTTTAATTTCGTGAATTTTATTCGAGGGTAGTAATAAATACAATACCTACAACAAAGCAATTATAATAGGCAATAACAACCGTATTTCTTCCACAGCGAACTTGAGTTAAATTCTTAAAAGTAACTAAATATTTCCTTGAGCACAGAAATTACAATCAACCTAAAATATTTAACATGGATTTAATTTCCCATCATGCAAAACAGCGAATATGATACTAAATACTACTAACCCTACCTAACTTCTAACCCTACCTAATTTGAATATTTCTAGCGTTTAATGACATTTTGTTCGAGATATATACTTAAAATTTGACTCAACATACGCGTCGTGGCCTAATTCTGTTGATTTGCCAATGCATTTTATCAAAGGTAAGTGAAATAATTTTGAAAGAAATTGAAGCCATCGCATTACCATTAAAATATTGATAGAAAAAGAAAAATAACAAAATAAATAAAGGATAAACCAGATTTAACAACATTTATTCATAATTTTATTTCGAAAAAATGGGGAAAACTGAGAAATCAGAAGACCAATATATTTCAACATATACAAGAAGAGTAATAAAGATACTGAAACAGCGATGTAAAACTTTTTCTGATCAAAATTTCATCAAAAATGATAGATAATATGTGATATATTCCTTAAAAATTAGTTTAGGCAAAAGTAATTTCGGAAACTCGTCATTAAGAGCTTTTATGAAATAATTGGAAGCAATTGCGACCAAAGACTCTGGCTAGAAAATTGTATTATTCCAGCGTTAATTCCCATTCCAGAAAGGGAAAATGCAATCATGTGAGGACTGTAAAACAATGAATTTAATTTCGCAAGCATTTAAAGTAGTTGTGGGAATCATCTCTAATAGGATGGAGAGGAGGATAATTGAATACTTAAAGGCATGACGAGTTTGGGCTCAGGAATGAGAGAGGCGCGCGTGATGCCTTAGCAGTAATGAGATCATTGACATAGAGGGACATACATTAAAACAAGGTGGCATTTTTCGGTTTCTTAGATTTTGAGAAAGTGGTTGGTGGAGTGAATTTGGTGTAATTAATGAAGGGTCAAGAAAATATGAGTAGGTTGGCGGTACAGGTGATTTATCCGCGACCGGTATATATCTGGGACTGCTCAGGCGCGAGTGGCGGATGGAGAGTCCGGATGGGCAGTGTTAGGAAGAGGAGTAAGGCAGAGGTATCCGTTGTCCGTAAATCCAAAAACCAGTTATGTTTGTGGATGATCTAGCTTTAGCTTGCCAGACGGCTGAGGGGTTGCAAGCATTGTAAAGTTAGGACGAATGGTATGTGACACGAATAAATGCAAAGAAAAAAAGTTATGTGGTTTCCGAGAAAAAGTGAAGCTGATTTGCAGGCATGTATTAAAATAGGAAGTCATAAACTAAGGCAGTTAGCACGGTTTATCTATCTTGAAACGCTTTCTGACAAAATTGGTCAAAATTACCGGGACAAAAGGAGTAGAATTGGGCTAGGTGAATAAGTATTCAAAAGTAGGAGAGAAGTGATAAAAAGGGGTTTGAGTAAGCGTCATGACAAAGATTGTTGAAAACTTCGATGTGGAATGCGTTTCTCGACGGCTTGGAAACGTGGTAGGTTAAAACAAGTAGATCGGCATAGATTGTGGAGACTTTAGAAAAGTGGGTGAACGGAAGGATCGAAAAGGTTAAATGGACCGAAAGGAAAATAAACGAGGAGGTGAGGAAAGTAGGGAAAGGAAGGGATTGACAGGAGAAATCCCAAGGAGACATGAGAATATGGATGGAAAGTTCTGATTGGCAATGGGATGTTTGATTCTGCTATAGAAGGGTGAACGTTAGACTAAAGAGGATGGGTTAGGGAAAGGATGGGTATATTGATTAGAATAAAGGGAGGAAGTAAGTATGTGTGTGGTGGGCTCATGTTATGAGAGGCGGATTTGTTCGGTTTTGTTCCCTAGCAAAACCTACCCATATGGTTGACTAACTAATTATAATAATCTGAAAGTGGGCTGAAAATTCCTAGCCAGGAATGCCTTCATGAGGACCGGGAATATATCGATCTCGGATAAAACAGCGTAAAGAATAAACTTAATTTTTATTTTTATAATTCAAAATGCAGAATATAAATTTTATGTTACTGTTTTAACTTAGTGTATTGTATAATAGCTACGTTTCATCGCTCTGAATTTGTATTGCGCCAGCGGTAGCCGTAACAATTTGAAATAGATTTGTGTTCAGCTTTCGTTCGCCCGCTTCTAGTAATTATAAACGCTTTCTACAAATATGTTCTTCACATTGGGTTCAGGAAAAGGTCACGTGGTGCATGGTGCGGACTATGAGAATGGTGAGGAACACGCATCGCCAAGACTTTCGCGAGAGGGTTTAGGAAAGTTATTTGCGATGCGTGGACGTGGATCATCGAGGTTCATGTTCCAGCCTGTTGTTTTGAAATCTGACCCTGAGAAATTGTTTTTCTTGGAAAATTTTCATAAAATCCCTATATTATGCTTCATAAACATTTGTGCGTAGCATTACGAAATGATGATTCAATATTCACGAAATATCTTAAAATGACAAAAATTATACCTTTTCCAGCAGTTTCCATTAATTTGGCTTTTTCATCAAAAGTGGTCACCACCGAATAAAACCCTTGACATCACCTTCAAATGCAAACAAACCGAACAACGTGAGAATCCTACTGTTCCGGTATGAGTAGTCGGAGAACCGAGAGTTCTTTCAAGTGCAATTTTTCTATATCAAACATATGAGCGTCCTATGATGTTTTTAATATTTCTGATTATGTTCATAACGATATTCAACGATTTTTATCCCAAATGGGCAGCGGATTTAATTTTTACTTCCGTAGGAGCTACAACTATAGCCATCGATTTCTTCCCTCTTAAACATATAAAATATCTTATTTAGGTTAGCTTTAGGTTGGAAAAAATTCTCCGTAACCACCCCCCCGAGGGATTACATAGGCTTCTGCTTAAGATTTGATCAGTAGAAAGAAAAATTAAAAAACATTGTACCGTGTTACCTTCACCGCTGCCGAAGGTGAATTGAATTCCAAATTTCATTGGCACCCGGGGATATGGTAGTGGAATGAAGTCTATTAGAGTTGTTCCACACATAAATTCAACTCACGTCCCGTATTAAGCTAATAATATAACATAAAATATAATTGAAATGTAATGAAATAATTGACTTTATCAATTAATAAAATAAAATAGAATATATTTAAAAAAATAAAATATAATGTTTCCACCATGAATTTTATATGATAATTTTTTTAGTGATAATTCTAACCTAAAAAAGGGACAGACTTCATATCAGCATTCGATAGCGTATCTCATTCATTATCAATCAAGAAAAATAAGTTTCAACAATTTTTTTCATTCTTATTGTAAAATAATCATGAAAGGGAACTTTTTTACTTTAAAAAAACAAATGAACGCATCGAAAACTTCCACATTTCTTCATTGAAAACGCATTTGAAGTGGTAATTTCCTTGGTAAGCAGCTTCAAAAGTAGTTGACCTATCCTACCATAAATGATCACTCATCTAAGAAGAAAACTAGTCGATTAAATACCTAACCATACTCTTCTTCAACACACTCTGTAAAAGCTATTCTATTAAAATAAATGTGGCATAAAGAGACAGGTTTTGGCAATGCCTCAAACGCCACCGCTTATAATTTCCTGGATCTGAAAACCCTTCTCCTCATCACCGAGTGACTTCTCCGTGAAAGCAATTCGGTTTCCCCGGAAATAACGAATCTCCCGATTCCTTGTCGTGTGTCTTGCAATAAATTACAGTTGGAAAGCCGATCCAATCCCACTCCGGACGGAATCCCACCTTCCCCGGACGCATGGTTTGGTGGAGCATTTTGCAACCCACCTGTAGTGGGAACGTCCGCAGTTCGAGTCCGGGTCGAAAGTCGAATGAGTAATGAATGATTATATCAGCCGTAGTGAGTTCATCGTGTGCGTGACCGCGTCACATTTCCCGGTGTGGCGAGCTTCCCGAAGACCGCGTTCACTCCATATCGCCTCAGAATGATGATGGGTCAAGGGGCGGTTGGGTTCACAGTGAGACCGCATCACACGCTCACGCCCCTTGGCGCGACTCAAGGCCCGCGCTGCGGTGGGGCACACGAAGGGCCCGTGGAGCCGAAAGCGTAAACAGCCGAGCAAACCACAAGCCTGCAATCTCCCCCCCCAACGCCGGAACACTGGAAGAAGGATCCGCGAGGAAGAGAATGAGACCTGGGCACACTGGCGAGAGTGGAAGGGGGGGGAGTCTGGTGCGGGGATCTGGGGGGGGGGAAGAGATGGATTTCTCCCGAATGTGAGGAGGGACGGGCCGGAGTGGAGTGGAGGCGGGGCGGGGGAGGGGAAATGTAGGAAATGGGCGCGATCAAGTACAGCTCAGCGCACCCCGTCCCCGCGTCGACCCCCCCCCCGGCCCCCGGCAACCACCCACACCGCCCCCAACCGGCTGCCTCCCTCCCCCGACCTCCCGCCACTCCCCATTACCTCCACGCCCACTCGCCCCCACACCCCGACGCCCAAGACCGCCGCCCGGATAATAAATGAGTTTTCTTTTCTATCAGTCACAAGTGATTGATCACGGTGGATGGGGAAACGTGCTCGATCTTTAGTACGTAGACACACACACTCTCGCACACAGACAGGCCTGAAACTGATGAATCGCGCCGCCGGGCGCTGGGTCATTAATATATGTCAGTTTTGAGTATTGAACCCGCCACTCTCATGCACTGCCTCCACTCCCACCCTCTATTACCCTTCTACCTCCGCCACACCAGCCCCCCCTCCTCTCCAGCCCTCTTCAGGGCTTCCACACCCCAAGACATCCGACCCCTCCTCCCCCCCCAACCCTTCAGAGAGGGAGAGCCTCCCCCTTTCTCTCCGCTCAATCTATCGTTGCCTTCTGCCTTAAGTTCGTGGCCGAAGATGGATAACCTACCCCGACCTCCAGACGAGCGCGTGGGAAAAGGGGCCGCCTGGAATAAGCCGGGGGTCGAGTTGGAGTAAAGGAAAGAGAAGGCGTGCGTGGTGGAGGGGGGGTGTCGAGAGTGTGTTTGTGTATGCGTGTGTGTGTGTACAAGGGGGTGCGGCGGAGGGTGGGGGGGTGCGGGTGTGGGAGCCGCGGGAAAGGTGGGGCGAGTGTTGATTTATGGAAGGTTATGAGCCGGCGTGGTGTAGGCGGGGGCGCCGTGAGAGGGGTGCGGGGTGGGGATCCCCCTCCACCGAGGGGGAGGGAGAGGCGGGCGGGTTAGGGAAGAGCGCGGGCAGCCGGCAGGAGAAGGGTGCGATGGGCGAAGAGAGCGCCGCCGCAATTGCCTCCTTTCCTCGAATTGCAGGGGAACGACGGGATTGCGGGGGGGAGGAGGGTCGGGGGGGGGGGGCCGCCCCCGGAGGTGGGCCGAAAAAGGGCATTCCTTTAACCTCGGCGGAAGGGCGCCTTTCTCTGGAGCGGGGGGGGGGGGGGAGGGCTCGCGCCGGGGGGCATTGTGCGTGAGTGAGTGTTCTTCTCCCGTGAAGTGAGAGTGGGATTGGCTGGCGGGTTTAAAGAGAGTGAGCGAGCGCAGGGGGCGGACTAAGGGTAGGGTTGGTGGGAAGGGAAGAGAATGGGGTGGGCGGTTCGGAGGGAGCCGGAGGTTTTCTTCGTGCTAACCACTTGTCGAGGAGTTGTCAAGAATGAACTGTTTGCGTTGTCGGAATTTCGAGGAGTGAATAGGTTTGAAGATGAATCCGGTTCCATTCTAGGTCGTGAGTTGAGGTGGGTTCATGATCAGAGGTCCCACGGTAGCAAATGGGCCATTTGAGCTTTTCCTTCGCACCTTCTCTCTGCCGTTATAACCACCCGCCCATCTTAAACTCCTCGAGGCAGACATCTAATCTTAACTGGGAACCGGTTTACATCGTTTTTCCATTTCAGAAAAGCATTTCGCCTCACACTATCCTCGTATTCTATGGATTAATAATCTTCCAGACAATCGTGTTAATGTCATCGTGGAGTTCGGCTTGGATTCCCTTATCCCCCTTTTAAAGCTCCCATGACAAGTTCATTAAGACCATCAATTCTGAAATACGATTGCCTGAAAGGGAATGTGAAAG
The DNA here is from genome assembly GCF_022747635.1 of Hetaerina americana. NCBI lineage: Eukaryota > Metazoa > Arthropoda > Insecta > Odonata > Calopterygidae > Hetaerina > Hetaerina americana. The sequence goes on from NW_027286403.1 coordinate 1,981,053, forward strand.
TGACGGGTCACACGCATTGCATTGGCGATAAGTTTGATCAACAAGCACTCTAATCGATGTCAAGGGAGCGAAGCCATCGATGTCGCGACTTCCATTGCTTTTAATATTACTGCTTCTGAGACGCATTAAACATTATAAAATATATTTACTTATAAATTAAAACCATCATGCATATCATTGTTGAAACTAATTAGTCAAACCATAAATGCTCATTAATTGGAGGCTGCATGGATTCCATCTTTCTCGCTTAAGAGATTAAAATATTCTCTCCCGAGTGCAATCATCGCAAGATCTATGAAATTAACTGAACTACCGGGCCAATCGTATTGATTTCAAGCAATTCCTCGGTCAGAACTAAAATATTTACTAGTCTTGAAATCACTTGAACCTCTCTAAGTTGCGTCGGGAAAATAGGTGGAATAAGTTTTTCAACAAATTGTTCGTATTTTGGAAGCATTTTGCTTTTATAATCCTTCACTAATATATCCATCATTTAATTCAGTTTTTGAGCATGGTTCAACCTGTGGTCACGACATTTACAGTGACTTCTAAGCTGGAATATTCAAAGTATTATAGGAAAAGTTCAGCTGGCGGTATTAAGTTTAAGGACTCCCCTCACACTTTGGAACAAGCTGTCCTTGAATATGTTGCACAATATTCTTGGTTCTATATTTCAACCCGTGTGCGAAACGTCAATCTTTCTGATCGATAGGGGAATTATAAAAATAACCAACGCTTCAGAAGATAAACCAATCTTACCGATTTCCCTGTTGTACGTTACACCTATCAAAATGTCATCAATAACTTTCAAGCAACTCAACTTGACATAGACTGCGCCATTAAAACTTCCATCACCTTTAGGCAGACATTAAAAAAGAAAATCCGTTTCACAAGTCGAAGCAGCACACTGAAAGATCGTGCGTGAATATCTCTTTCCTCCACAAAATGTACGTACAAAAAAACAAAGGTATAAGTGCGAAGTTAAAAGAGAACAGCTAAAGAGGTGTCTTGTTGAATATTGAGAAGCTATTCATGTTGGGGGATACCTTTATCGACACTTCTTTGTCTAGGATAGTACAAAATACACGAAGAAGGTAGATAGGAATTCAAAAAGGTTCAACGTATGAAGCATAATTACCACAGAAGGAAGTAATTCCCTTATCAATCTCATGTCAAAACTGTTCAGCCGTTAGGCATGCTTTCCAATTACTTATATCTCACCAGGACGTCTTAGGGTATGTTTCGTTTAAACATATAAAAAGGAAAATGTGACCTTTAAATGGCATAGAAAAGGGAACTCCATTCGAAATTCACGACGTGACAACAGATGTTGCGACGGCTTGTCTGTGCCCGAGTAACCGGTTTGCTGTTGTCAAGAGATAAGTCATATATAAAGACACTGTATTTCAGTTAGCTTCCACATATTCCGGCTTCACTCGACAGCTCTCGAATCAGATGGAAAAAATCCGATAAAAATAACTTGACCAGTATGATCAACCTACAAGTTTTCAGGTCGAAATAATTGACAAAGAAAGTAGGTACCTCATGGAGAGAAATGAGAATTATAAGTAATTAAATACGCCATTTAAAAAGCACCTAAAAATGACGGGTGGGAAAACTTAATTTAATAGAGATACATCAAACTAAGAGATTTTGGCGATTAAAGGTTTTGACAGAATGAAAATCAAACACAACGCTATGAAAGTCATGGACTTGTGAGGTATAATGATGAAACTCACCTGACTAGAGCAACCTTTACGGACATTTAACTTATTGAAATGAAACTGGTCCAATCAAGCGTCTTCATTAAGGATTTAGATGCTGATCTAAACTTATTGTGGCCGCAGATCATTGCTCCATATCTTCATCTGCATCTTTGAACACCCCGCAATCTGCCGCAAGGGCACGTAGAGGGGGTCGATGTTGAAGGAGTAATTCATAATTAGTAGCTAATGAGCTAGAACTCACACACTTACGTGTACAAAAATATGTTTATATATATATATATATATATATATATATATATATATATATATATATATATATATATATATATATATACATTCAAACACGAAATCCGAGGATATGTAATTTACCCTGAGATCCGTGGGTCTTATATGTCGCCAAGCGCCCCGATTCTTTAGCCAAGAGATGGCGTCAGGGGGCTGTTTCACCCACCAAAGGAGAAATAGACAATACACAAGAGGAAAGGATCATGGTTAGAATTCATACAACATCATACAGGAAAAGAACAGTGCGTTTCGTGGCACGCATAGCCAGAAGAAAGAGATGAGCCACATTGGCCAAATACACATTCAAACACGAAAATATTAGAGTATTTATTCGCCGTTTGGCGGGATTTCGTGTTTGAATGTGTATTTGGCCAATGTGGCTCATCTCTTTCTTCTGGCTATGCGTGCCACGAAACGCACTGTTCTTTTCCTGTATGATGTTGTATGAATTCTAATCATGGTCCTTTCCTCTTGTGTATGATGAGGGGCTTGTTGGGAGAAATCCTATGGTGGCAGGAAAAATGGATGAAGCGGGTATTGGCCGGCAGTGGGATGTTAAAGACTGTAATGGAGGAGAGAATGTTATGTAAACGAGGAAAGGGAAGGAACAGGATAGGGATGTTGGACGGGATGAAAGGAGAAAAATTACTCAGAGATGAAGAGGGACCTGATGTAGAGTAGTATGCTGGATTTTGTGTTTTGTTAGGAGTCACAAAGTATTTATTTAGTAGCTGTGTCCATCGAAAACCTACCTTAACCGGTAGATTATCTAATATATATATATATATATATATATATATATATATATATATATATATATATATATATACATTTATAAGAGAATATCTGCCGTTAGGCATGCTTGTATTGAACGATGTAACGATGGAACGATGTCTCTTACAGATGACATCCGACTATCCATGGATCGCAAAGAGGTGACAATAATGACTCTCCTAGAGATTTACCAAAGCCTTCGACTCTATTGACAAAGATATTCTCTTAGCAAAACTTCAAAATCTGAATTTTTCTTCCTCGTCTTTACTGTGGATTCGCTCATACCTAAGTAACCGATTCCAAAGAGTCATTAAACCTAATTCATCCTCTAACTGGCTTCAAATACTCAGGGGTGTTCCACAAGGATCCATTCTTGGACCCTTGCTTTTTTCCCTGTATATAAACGATATTAGTAAATGCATTTTAAATTGCAGTCATCACCTTTATGCCGATGATTTACAAATATATCACCATTCCCGCCTTCAAGACCTACCTACAATTATAAACGAAATTAATGCAGATCTAGCTGCTTTGTCACTATGGGGAATAATAAATGTATTGAAAATAAACCCAATCAAAAGTCAATTCATTATAATCGGATACCATAAACTACATTCGGAAATAAGTATTGATAAACTACCACCACTAAAATTTCAAGGATCTATCATACCATACCTAAGGGCAGTAAATAATTTAGGCTTAACCATAAATGAAACATTATCTTGGACTGATCATACAATTGCTATCTGCAGAAAAATTAACTCATCCCTGCATTCACTGAAAAGGTTAAAGCACATTGCTCCCCCCTCCTTAAAGATGCTTCTTGTGTCCTCTCTTCTCATACCCCACTTTGATTACTGTGACGTAGTATACCAAGACCTTTCAGGCGAACTGAAAACCAAACTTCAGAGGACCCATAATTCCTGTGTGCGGTTTATATGTGATCTTAGGAAATACGATCATATTTCCGACTCATTTAATAGAATATCCTGGTTAAAGCTAGAAGGCCGCAGGCATTTACATATTCTTTCACATTTCTACGGAATACTTCCAAACCACACACCTAAATATTTATGCAAAAATTTCCTCTTCATCAGCTCAATCCACAACAGAAATACTAGGGGTAATAATAAACTTCTTGTCCCACACCATCGCACGGAAATCTATCACAAATCTTTTCATGTTACAGCATGCCGTCTGAGGAACTCTCTCCCAGATAACATAAAAAACTCTTCATCAACAACAACATTTAGAAGAGCACTTCACAAGTTCATTTTCCTCAGGTACTTAACTTAACCAGTATACCCTCCATCATTCCACTCAGCTGTTATACAGATCACCGTGTCTACATTTTTTTCCCTTGCTTTTGTGTTTTGTCATCTCAAGCGGTAGGAGTTCGCATCATTATTTTTAGAAATATCACGCTTCTCGTTACTCCGCATGTGTCAATGTATTTAATTTCTCCAATTCAATTTCAGTAACTTAATAATATGTGTTTTATGTAAAAATGTTTGTTACAATGTACATGTATCTTTCCTCTAATTATTGGGGTTTTCGCAGGTTTTTCACACCCCCCTTCTCTTCGTGGGTGTTTTTCCTGCGTGGGTTTTTACTAGTTGAGCAATGCAACGCTCTCCCTAGATTTTCCCACAAACCTCATTCTTTGATTAGACTTTCCTCATTTTATCGTATTCTATCGTCACCGTCATTTAATTTGAGTATATGTAGGTGTATTTTTAATTTATATATGTATATGTATGTATGTATGGGTGTATATGTGCGTAAGTATTTCTGTATGTGTATGCATGCATGTATATATGTTTATGTGTGTAGGTGTATGTGTATGTGTGTGTGTGGATATGTATGTATATGTGTAGGTATGTGTATCCATATGGGTATATATATACTTTTTTCTTTTCGATGTGCAAATCTGTGCTAAATAAATTGATGTCTGTCTATATGTATTTATGTGTACATATGAATGTAACTATAAGTTTAATGCCTAATATAATATGTATACGACGATGGGTTAAATGGAAGAAGGGACCATTTGTTATCAATTTCGCCCAAATAAAGACCTCTATCTATCTATCTATCTATATATATCTGTTTCTACATTATATATATATATATATATATATATATATAGATATATATATATATATATATATATATATATATATATATATATATACACACATATATGGAAGAACTGTATAGTAAAGAGCTTAGACCAACAAAGTTAGACATAGAAAAGGAACATGACGTAGAGGAGGAAAGCTTAGGTCCAGGCATACTAGACAATGAGATAGAAAGGGCATTAAGGGAGATGAAACTAAATAAGGCCGTGAGGGTGGATAACATTCCCGCGGAACTGTTGAAATGTTTAGGAAAATGTGGGGGGAAGAGGCTATATGGGCTGATTCGTAGTATTTATGAGGAAGGAATTTGGCCGGAAGACTTTGTGAGATCAGTTTTAGTTCCTATTCCGAAAAAGGCAAAGGCTACATCATGTGAGGACTACAGGACGATAAGTTTGATATCCCACGCAGCTAAAGTTATTCTCAGGATCATAAACAAAAGGATAGAGAGTAGGGCAAATGATTACTTAGGGGAGGATCAGTTTGGGTTTAGGAAGGGGAGAGGTACGCGTGATGCCATTGCAGTAATGAGATTATTAATCGAGAGGAATATAAAACACCACCAGGAGGTATTTGTCTGTTACGTAGATTTCAAAAAAGCGTTTAATAGAGTGAATTGGGAAAAACTGATGAGTATATTGCAGAAAATAGGAATAGATTGGAGGGAAAGGAGGCTAATCCGCAACCTGTACATGTCTCAGACTGCTCAGGTGCGAGTGGGGAACGTGGAGTCCGGATGGGCAGTGTTAGGAAGAGGTGTAAGGCAGGGTTGCCCATTATCACCGTTGCTATTCAAACTGTATGCAGAGGAAATGATTAAAGAGGCATGGGAAGAACTGGAGGTAGGAATGAAGGTGGGCGGGGAATTCGGAAAATCAGTTAGGTTTGCTGATGACCAAGCTTTAATTTGTCAGTCAGCCAAGGGGTTGCAAGCATTGCTGATTGAATTGGAAATTCAGTGCGACAGGTATGGGATGATAATCAATATTAATAAAACAAATGTTATGCGATTTTCACGAAAGGAAAAGGGTAAGCTAAACTTTAAAATAGGAGGGCAAAAACTAACGTACGTATCTCGGTAGTATTTTGGACCAACACGGTCAAAGTAGCATGGAAGTAAGGAGAAGAATTGCGCTAGTCAAAGAGGCTTTCACAAGGAGGAGGGAGTTCGGGACAGCAACGTAGAGTAAGGATATTAAGAAAAGACTCGTAAAAACTTTGATATTGAGCGTAGCTATGTACGGCGTGGAAACGTGGTCATTGAAGAAGGGGGATAGACCTAGACTTGAGGCTTTTGAAATGTGGGTGCGGAGAAGAATGGAGAAGGTGAAATGGACCGAGAAGGAAACAAATGAGGAAGTATCTTGTATGGTGGGTGAAGAGAGAGGTTTGTTGGGATCAAGGGAGGAAGAAAGTACTCAGAGATGAAGAGGGACCTGATATTGAGTAGGATGCTTGATTTTTTTTAGGAGTCACAAAATGTTTTATTTAGTAGCTGTGTCCATCGGAACACCTGCCTTAAGGGGTAGATTACCTAATAAAAAATAAATAAATAAATATATATATATACAAACACACACTCACACATATGTATATGTCTACACACACACACACACACACACACACACACACACACACATATATATATATATATATATATATATATATATATATATATATATATACACATATAAGTACACATATTGATATTTATTTATTTATGTAAATATTTTCCCTGAACTTTGTCATTAATATCTAAAAAATGTTATTAAAATTTGTCCTGTAATAATATATGCTCTGAAAAATTAATTTACTAAACCTCTTTAATCATGAAATTTAAAGTACAGTGATTTTGTTTTATTTCGTTTCCTCAGCTACATTTAAATTTGTATGTAAAGGTGCTTTTGTAGTGCAATTTTTAAACACATATGACTACTGAAAGCTTTTCTGTTCATACATTTAAATCACAATCCGTCACTTATTATAAACGACATAATGGAAATATTGACCAAACGTTCTACCATTATGCTGTGATAAAACCCTGCTGTATGAAATAAAAATTCAAAAAATCTGAATTTTTTTATAGTCGTGACATTACCTATTTCATTGAAACGATTACTTCTAAAATTTAGATAATTTTAAGCAAACTAATTGAAAAAATTAAACGTTTGTCACATTAAATTTTGAATAACATAAGGGTATTCACGGTACAACACGGTATTAATTACTTTAATTTTTCCTCAAAATTAATTTTATAAATGACACAGTCTCCTAGGTGCATACTTTTTCCACCCGAGGACCGGAAAATAACCATCGTTTCAATCGAAAGCCATATCAAATTTGGTTTTGATGAAAAACCTAATCAAGACCGACGTCATCTAACATAACCACTCCAACTGTAGCCCTTGGAAATTCAGTGCGACAGGTATGGGATGAGAATCAATATTAATAAAACAAAGGTTATGCGATTTTCTAGAAAGAAAAATGCTAAGCTTAACATTAAAATAGGAGGGCAAAAACTGGAGCAGTTTACGTATCTCGGTAGTGTTTTGGACCAAAACGGTCAAAGTAGTAAGGACGTAAGGAGAAGAATTGCGCTAGGCGAAGAGGCTTTCACAAGGAGGAGGGAGTTGATGACAGGGACGTTGAGTAAGGATGTTAAGAAAAGACTTGTAAAAACTTTGATATGGAGCGTAGCTATGTACGGCACGGAAACGTGGTAATTGAAGCAGGAGGATAGACGTAGACTGGAGGCTTTTGAAATGTGGGTGTGGAGACGAATGAAGAAGGTGAAATGGACAGAGAAGAAAACAAACGAGGAAGTACTTGGTATGGTGGGCGAAGAGAGGGGTTTGTTGGGAGCAATCCTATGGAGGCAGGAAAAGTGGATGAAGGGTGTATTGACCGGCAGTGGGATGTTGAAGAATGTAATTGAGGGGAAAATGTTAGGCAAACGTGGGAAAGGAAGGAACAGGATAGGGATGTTGGACGGGATGAAGGTAGGAAGAAAGTACTCGGAGATGAAGAGGCACCTGATTGTGAGTAAGATGATGGATTTTGTGTTTTGTTAGGAGTCACAGTATATTTGTTGCGTAGCTGTGTCCATCCAAAAACCTACCATTACTGGTAGATTACCCAATAATAATATATATAAACTATAAACACAGTAATCAACCCGAAGGTCGGTCTGATAACACACGTTATAACTTGTGAGTGATCTTTTTATGTGTTTCTATATTGTTTGTTGCTGTCCAATTTATTATATATATATATATATATATATATATATATATATATATATATATATATATATATATATATATATATATATATATATATGTATGGGCTTATATACATGGAAATTGATATAAGGAGAAGGGATAGGAACACATATAATAGACGGGAAAAGGAGAGGTGGGGAAGGCGGAATGATGCAGATCAGAAGAGCAGTAAGGCAATATTTTTTCCACTTGTGATCTGTTCGATTCCGCCTAGTATTCTAAAATTAAATGAAGTCGAGTATTCATTTACCTATTTTCCGTATCTGGCATTAGAGGGAAGATGCACATCATATCTCGATAAATAAGAAATCAAGCGGCTTCGCGCAACAATGAAACTATTATTTGACACTGTTCTGGGTTAATGAAGATAAAGCACTTACCTATTGCACAGACAATCTATATATATAAAGGAGAGTGTTTGTTTGTATGTATGTAATTTGTTTACTTTTTTGCTGTCATAGAAACAGCATTTTTCCAACTATGCCAGCAGGATACTTTTGCAAGAACACTATTGTATTCAGAATTGCCGAGATATTATACGTGGAATACATCAAGGAAAGTCTTTTGTAGAAGAAAAATGGGCAACTTTGATCCTGAGAATAATATTTATTCATGTGACGCATTGGGCCGAGTCTACACAGTCCATCCTAACAACGCCGAATGTTTTTTTTTAAGAATGCTTCTACATACCATTAGAGGACCTCGCTCATTTGCAGAATTAAGAACGGTAAACGGAGAAATATGTGAGACATTCAGAGAAGCTTGCCAGAATTTAGGGTTGCTAGGAGATCAACACTGGGATGACTCATTGCGAGAGGCCAGTTTGATTTCTCTTCCAGGACAAATCCGAATTTTGTTTGCCATCATAATAACCTCCTGTAATCCATCTAACCCAAAAACATTATGGGAAAAATATAAAGAATCAATGAGTGAGGATATACTGGCTAAAGTTCGAAGTGAAAATCCTACATTGGATATTACGTTGAACTCCGACATTTTTAATAAAACTTTGATTATTTTGGAGGAAAAGTGTATCACCATGGCTAACAAGACTTTATTGGAACTCGGTCTTTTTGCACCTGTACAAGATCAACAGGGTGTATTTTATCCAGATTATATACGTGAAACTAGCTACAATGTCTTAGACTTAGAAGCATACATCGCAGATAAAAAGTCACTTCTTAATGAAGATCAGAAATTCGCGTACGAAACAATAATGGATCAAGTAGATAAACAAGAAGGAGGTATCATTTTTCTTGATGCTGCTGGTGGCACGGGAAAAACATTTTTAATTAATTTAGTTCTCGCTGAAATCAGGGTTCATGGAGAAATTGCTCTAGCCGTTGCATCTTCAGGTATTGCAGCGACATTAATGGAAGGAGGAAGAACAGCCCACTCTGCCCTTAAGTTGCCACTTAATATTTCCCGACAAGAAAATCCCACATGTCATATAAATAAAACAAGCGGCCAGGCACAAGTTCTTATAGAATGTAAATTGATAGTATGGGATGAGTGTACGTTGGCTCATAAAAAATCTCTTGAGGCCCTCAACGCAACACTTCAAGATCTTAGAGGAAACTGCAGTTTAATGGGAGGAGCTCTGGTATTCCTGTGTGGAGACTTACGTCAAACTCTGCCTGTCATTCCAAAATCGACTCCAGCCGATCAAATTTATGCCTGTTTAAAACATTCTGTTCTATGGAATCATGTCCAAGAAATTAGCCTTAAACAAAACATGCGAATCCTCTTAAGAGATGGGAATGCTCAAAATTTTGCAAATAAACTTTTGGAGATTGGAGAAGATAGATTAGTTATTGAAGCATCTGGTATGATAAAATTGTCATCAGATTTATGTGTATCGGTGAAAACTGTCCGCGATATGATACAAGCAGTCTATCCTAAAGTTAATCAAAATTATAAAAATTTAGAATGGTTGCGAGAAAGAGCCATTCTTGCTCCTAAGAACGATGATGTTAATGAAATTAACAAGGAGATACTAGCCATGCTGCCAGGAGACGTGATTGAATATAAATCGGTTGATACCGTAGTGGATGCTGACGAAGCCGTCAATTATCCAACGGAATTCCTAAATTCACTTGATCCAGCTGGATTGCCACAACATCGCCTTATACTTAAAGTAGGATCTCCAATCATTTTATTGCGAAATTTAGATCCACCAAAACTCTGCAATGGGACACGATTGTGTGAGACAAAATTAATGAAAAATATAATCCAGGCAATCATTTTAACTGGAAAAGGAAAAGGTGAAATAATTATTATTCCACGGATACCTCTAATCCCAACTGATCTTCCCTTCAACTTTAAAAGATTACAGTTTCCAGTCCGGCTAGCTTTTTCAATTACCATTAATAAATCACAGGGACAGTCTTTAAAGTTTTGTGGTGTTGATCTAAGATCGCCATGTTTTAGCCACGGGCAACTTTATGTTGCTTGCTCCAGAGTAGGTTCGCCTAAAAATTTATATATTCTTTCTCCTGGATATGAAACAAAAAATGTAGTTTATAAACAGGTGTTAAATAAAAAAGATTCTTAAATTTGTATGAAGTAGTGTATTATTGTACTTTATAATTTGTTGTTTTTATTTATGTAGTATATTTATATTATTGTTTCTCCCTAACCCGTGCAAAGCCGGGTATTCAGCTAGTATCCAATAAATATCAATATTTGGATTTCACTTCCAAATGTCCCTCAAAGGCACTTATTGAAGAGATACACCTAAACATGTGCGTAAATACTATGTCTTAACTGGCGGCGTTCATCAGGCAAAAGAGCGAAGTTCAGGAAACTTCGGACTTATCGTCCAGCTTTATAGATCAATTTTTTCGCCTCAACGCCACTGAAATTTCCAGACAAAAGGTTTGAATCGCAACGAGGATCCGTCCATGGGTTACAGGACCATTATCGTACTTTACGGTGCTGAGACGGCCATAAACGGAGTATCAACATATGCCCTTGTGGAAGGTGAAAAGCCGCGCAGAGTTATACTTGGAGGCTATACTTGAAGTAAAATCTTATAAAGTTGAGTCGACAGACAAGGTCCTTTCGCACCATCCCCAGAATAATATCAAGGAATCATTTACACCTATTTTTGTGCAAAGTACAAAATTTTTAAGCGTTAAGTTTAAGAAAAATTTTTCTTTCATTAAGAACTGAAATACATTGTGTATAAAACACATTTCCACCCAAAATCTTGCAAAAGCCTCCTCATATTCCGTATTTGTTATAATTATTATACATACCATGATCCCATTAAATTTGCTCAAAAACCTTTCTTGCATAATTTGATTACATAAAATGGAAGTTACACGGAAAATGTTCATATGTAAATAATAACTAAAATTTAAGGGGTTTTTCAGCATTAATTCCATGGGATACGTCGCAAAAAACGCCTGATTATATTAGCTTGCTCTAGCGGCTTCGTCCTCAGAAAATATCCATGTTCTTATTTTGCAATATAAAAATGTTGCCATGGTCACGGCAAATTTTGTAATTTCATCCAATACATGCTTGTTTTTATATGATTGCAACGGAAGAGAGCTGACCAATTTTTATGGTTTCATGAGCCATAAATTACAAAACCATAATGCTTAATTTATCACCGGTGAATCAAAAACCAGTTTGGAGATTAATAGCCATGTGTGGTGTGATTAAGATAACGCCTTGAACTTTCCAATGAAGATGGAACATGACGACACAGAGCTAGTTCAGGATCACGTGGAATAATTCATTTCTTTCGTCATAATTCCTAACCCACCCATCGGAATGAACATTCATAAAGTAAATATGTAGATATGTAAAGTTTTAAAGATTCCCCCCGCAATGAAATGTATTAGTAGATCCAGGGGTGGAGGCCATACGAAATGGCAATGAGCCACAATTTGTTTAGAACGTAGGTTTTTTCAAGCTACTAAATGCTGCAGGTTAAGGTAAAATATTAGGTGTGTTTACCATTGCTTCCTTATCCTTTGTTAGCTTTTACCTTCCAATGGCGTAGGATGAAAACGCTGATATAATTACATCTTTGCATGCATGTGAAATAACGTCTTTTGTAAAATTGATGATCGTCATGTATTTTTTAAGTACCTTTAATCTTTCTTAACTCGATTAACAATTTTCCTTCTGTATTTCTAATAGTATGCTCGCACTCTTGGCAGTCTTCACCTTTCACTAGAATGCACCCAATGATTCTCTCCTGTCTAAAACTCTTCACATCCCTGAGCTTCGCCTTCCACTGCGTTTCCTTTACCATATTAATATCCCCACTTATCACCCTTCTTTTTACTTGTTTCTGTCGAATTATATGCTAACATTCTTCAAGATCCTTCATTTATCGATCTTCCTAATTATATCGTCGGTAATCTATCGTTTTGCTAATCCTTTTTTTCTGTTAATTCTTCCTTCGATTTTGTTTGCGGCATTATACATCTAGCCAGCAGGATGTAAGAAGGCACAATCTGTGTACATTATCAAAGATAAGAAAAAGATAATATTATTTGACACAGGAAAGGTTTCAGTGCAATGGAAAAATTACATTGAAGATATATGATAAGTACTTATGAGAGATTAAATCTCAAAGGCCACTTGCGCTCCGAAAAAATAAATTACTATCTTTCTTGTAACTTGCTCCTCTTTTTATACTGGCGAATGTAATACCACCCTTTCCAGGCACTTCAAAATTGCGAAACATTCCACTTCCCACTATCATATCCTATGATAACTACTCCTGTGGCATTGTGGAAGCGCTCCCTGCATCAGTAGGATCTATTAAGGTGAGAACCTGGGAGTAGGCAAATGTTTTACTTCAATGGGCATTTTAATTGGACGGGCTAAACCAATCACGCACAATAGCAACCATTCCCTCTCCATCGTCACTCCGACCCTTCTCTACCCCTTCCCTTTGCATTGAACCCGAATCCATCGCAAACCGACTCCCTTTCACGTCACTCCGATAATGCCTATCTTATTTCTTAGATTAAGGTGGTAAAAAGATAAGGGGTTCCCTTTAATTTGTATATGTATTTTAACAGTATACAATATATATTTTTTCTGCTCGAACTTTTATACATGAGTTTATAGTATATTGCTTTAAATATTTTTATAAGTAGAATATTTTATGATAAGAAATTAAAATTAGTTTTACATTATTAATAGACCAAATATTGAGCACAGCTTGGTCAATATAAACGTTGACAACTCCGGAGATAATTTTGGGTCATAGAATTTAGCAAGTATTGCAATTTTTTCCGAAAAATTTCATCACCTACAAATAGATAGACGTAACAGAGCATGGTGACAGAGTATTTATCTCATTAAACTTAAAACTGATAGCGTTGTCGAAGCAACGATAACGTTAGAGAAAGTATTTAATGCAACACTATGGATCATAATCACAGAAGCTTTTTAATGTATTTATTTAATCATGCCTCATGTTTTTTTAAGTGGTAATCCTCTAAATATTCTCGGTTTCCAAATTGTTAAGCTATTCCGTGAAACAATATATCATTCCACAAAACGTTGCACTGAATGCCTAAAAATTACGTAGTTTTCATAGAGTTAATATTTACATTCAGAATTTGCATACATTATTAATATGCTTACCTTCAGACTCTTTGTTTCCAAAATCGATGCTCTATCAAGCTCGATGGCCATACTCTTCAACATTCATATTAACCATAATATCCCTTATGGATACGGCTGCATTATCCATACTTTTCAAAATCCATAACAACTGTATATTCAAAAACTCCGAATAAATTTTGAACGGTCGACAAACATTGGATGGAAATATTTTGCAAGAAAAATGGGAAAATCGTGTTTAATTTCTAAAAAGTCTGAATCTACTAGTCAAACGCTCGTTATAGCAAGTATTTAAATCGTCGACAGAAGATTAAAGTATTTGTAATATATTTGCTATTTCTCTTTCTTGCTGACAACTGGCGACAATACAGCACGATCCATCAATATCATGATCATTTTAGAACATACGAATTGCTATATTCGTAGACCTGAAAAATAATAACTTTCAAATGATTAAGGAAAAGGGTAAAATATCAATAAAAGTTTTTAAATGAGTGTAAGGGAAATCAAAACGCGAACTGCAAACATTTAGGCTGAATACTAGCGAAGCTAACAGAACACACTAGAAAAATGAATTTTACACGTGATGGCTTAAAGAAATTTGTTCTAGAGTGACTTAATTGTGATATGAAGAAACCAAGATGGTGCAACGGAAGAGAGATAAAAATTAGCATTACCATCAATTTTAAATTTCTTAAAATGGCAAGAACGAAAATCTAAACAAGATCTCTGAAGAGCAACTCATAGAATGCTAAGGAAAAACAAAATTTTGCATGAACAGCTACTGACGAACTTTTAAAAGGTAAACAGCATAAAAATCTCCAATATTCAAGAAAAATATTTTTCAAAACATCCGCAGAATAAATATTAGCTCATAAAATGAAGCCTCGAAAACATCTGAAGAGCTCAATAGTAACCTTACACTTTGAGAAATACCGCTAGATTTGTTGAAAATAACTATGAAAAGATAGAAGGTTTCATTGTTATTTTGGAAGCACTAGTTTGGAATTCTCTTGAATTACAAAGAGAACAGAAAAATTTAAGATTTTTTTAAACCACGGAACACCTGAGTTTTCTTGTGACACTGAGAGAATTTTTATGGCCTCAAACTATATTGTTACATTAGGTCAGCTAGATCAAAAGACTGATAGACACCTTCATCTACAGATTCCATTACAGGTTCTTCAATCGCCCGAAACGCAATCATAACAAAAGCGAACCAAAATATACAAAACCTTTCACGTAAAAATAAAGTCAATTCATCAAACAAGCTAATTATTGACTGATGTATCGTAGATTAATCTATGATAAATACTACTAAGCTATGACGAATAGCCAATATGGCATTGAGTGACAATATGATCGAAGTTTCAGGGGGCAAAGAATATTACACCCTATATTTAAATATTTCGATCGGCCGATACACCGACCAAAAATTGTTTTAAAACACATGCAAAAAATGTCAAGTAAAAACAAAGAAGATAAGGGGCAAATTCCAATGTTTCAGTGGTAAAGTACTAGGTGGAGAGAAACTCAAATCACTTCGGTCCTATATTCGAGAAAATAAGGGTTAGTCTAATCTCTAAATAGCACGAATGATGAAATTGTCATAGACCGTGAAAATAAAGCAAGTATATTAAATCAGCATTTTCAGGGTGTCTCCACGAACAAAGCAATTATGTCGAAGTCCCTTGGTTAAATTGGTCGTGGTTTTACTCAGGACAGTTGACCGTGGATAGAGTTCAAATAAAAAAACACGAAAGGTATTTAAAAAGGTAATGGTTTCCATTTGCAATCGGAAAGGAGAGGTAAAGAAAGCGATGATTCTTTCTCACTGTGATTTCCTCAGATATTTGCAGGTGACACACAAGTCTGCAGTGTTATCATCGAGAATCGGGACCAGGAAAAATAAGATAACGGAACAGGATAAACTGTAGGTTGTCGCAGTTGGAGCCTTGGTCTCCTGGCGTGCTTTCTACTGGGAATTCCCTGGACTCCAGGAAGTAATCCCCTCTGAAATGGACGCTACCACTACAAAAGGCGGTTGTCCTAGTAAAGAAAAGCTTTTCAAGAGGAGAAATAAATCTATGGTGCATTGGCTCGGAAAGTAACCAGTTTATAGTCTAACTTTCTCCGTGAGATAGACGCAGTCGGTAGGGCTTTGCTCCCATCCAGGAATTCGGTGTGTGGTTCGATGATAGCAAATATTGCGAGCACACCGGGGAAATCCGGTGGTGCGGGAGACTCTGAGGACTGGTCATTACAATTCAAGATTGTATTCGGATTCTATGAGCGGCCCTTGGAGCAAAATACGCTAGACTTCGTATCTTGGGAAACGCTCTCGCCAAGTATTGCGATTTTCCGACGGAGAGGCAATAGGGCGGCATTTTGATCCAAAAGAAGCGAGTGAGAAGGAGAGGCGCGATTCTCCTGAACAACGTGGAGTACCGGGGAAGACATCACCACCTTTGCGACCGACTCCGGGCGCCTCACTCGGCGGGCGGAGAGCCCTCTCGGCCTGAAATGGGCTGGCGTGCGAGACCGCTTCTTGAATGGACTTGACGGGAACATTTGCATGTGGGACCCGCCAGCCTTGAGGACGCCTTCGGAGTTGTTGCCGCCGTGAAGGAGGTTTTTGACGCCTTTTGGCGGAGCCGTGAACCGGACATCACGCATATAGGGTGCATTCGAAAAGTAATGCAATTAATTTTCAAGTAATTTATTGAAAAAATTTGCACAAACACTTAAAATGCTTCAAAATACTGTCCTTGGGCCTCTACACATTTTTTCCAGCGACCCTGCCATAACCGGTACCTGCCCTGGAAGGCGTCTTCAAGGATCTCTCGCAAGATTTTCGTCACGACTGATTGGATCTGTTCCATGGACGAAAAGCGGGTTCCCTTCAGGGCTGCCTTAATCCGAGGGAACAAAAAGAAGTTTGCTGTGGCGACATCAAGACTATAGGGGGAGTGGGGCAGAGTTGGCACCTGGTGTTTGGCCAGGAACTCGCGGACTCGTAGCGCGTCGTGGCAAACACCTTGGGCACGAGCTTGACGCACACTTTCCTAATCGCTAAATATTCAGTAACAATGCGAAACACAACAGAAGACGACAAGTTCAGTTCATTGAAAACAATCTTGATACTCAATCGACGCATCCTGCATGCAGTGGTGCCGGCGACTCTCACCGAGGGACCGGGAGGAGTCGGTGTTGAGGGCCGCGTGAGTAGGCGTGGAACAATCGCGAAGACAAAGGGGAAGAGAGGCCACGCAAAGACGGGGTCCAGAAGCAATGGAAGAAGTTCTTGAATTCTGGCACGAAGTCACTGTTTCGGGTGGCAACTTCCGCGGCTTCGCGTGACGAGAAAGGGGAAGAGCGTAGCGAACAGCATCGACGTCGTAGGTTCTCCAATATTACAAGCGCGGGATGCCACAGTAGCGGTGGAGGGCATCCTAGGAGTCTTTAGCATCGGAGTGAAGGCGGTATGGTTCAAATCGGTGCCCCTGGTACGAGGATATTTTTCGGGGATTCCTGACGAGATACCTACACTTGTAGATGCGGGAGCGGCTGTGTCTTAGATCTCGGAATAGGTCTCCGAAACAGCACCGATAATTCGAAGTCATCGGCGTGATAAGTCACGTGACGAGTTGGCGCTTGTGGAGGCGAATGAAGAGCCATTACCGATTCTCGGGAGGTGGAAACATGGTGCTTAGTATGGAAGGGGAAGATTTCTCGTACGAGTTGCTCATTGCCCCATCTATAGCCAAAGGATGGATATTTCCTGAGAGAATATCAGTGTGATGTGACGCTTTCCCGCAACTGACCGGCTTAGCAGAATCAGAATGAGTATCCAATTTCTACAAATCTCAATTGATACTCATATTGTACATGATGAAGACAGTCTGTAAATGCCTTTTGGATTGAAATGTTTAATTTTACTAGATGAATTAATAATTACATTCAAATGTGTTATTTTCCGTGGTAAAGCTGTCTTGTCAGGAAAAGACAAGCGTTTACTATGTAGACTTTGAAAGAGAACACCATTATGCCACAGTCGCGAAGTGCCTAATCAGCACAGATATCGAGCTTAAAGTAAAATCACGGGTAATGGGTCTGAATTAGAAAATATTAAATCGATATGGCGTGTTTTCTGCACGCCTTCTCCCTAGATTGAACGGCTCCACGGCGCCTAAGTTTGAGTTTTAACCCATCGGCAGAGAGTGTGACTCTTTATTAAAGCAGACAAGTGGGCGCAAAACCGGAGTGTGATGCAGGAAAATGGGACCTATGCAACAATCTGCTTTTCAAATTTTAGAACGCTAACTTACCGCAATATGCTCGGTATATCATTGTTTCCGTCAGTGGAAGAGGCCCTTCCGAGAGGTTGTCACGGATGTTTTTAAAAGAATAAATGACGGAAAATTGCAGCTGTTAGGGTAACGCAACGAGAGTGCCTTCCAATAGGTGTAGGAGTCTCAACGGTGAGTCTTAACATCTGATTAGTTATTGGAGATTTGGCTCCACGCGAAGGAAATCTCATGCTAAATGAGCCAGAGCCTTTTTCAACTTGATGGATAGGATGTCCATGGAACTTGATATGTACAATGGTATTTAACAAAAGAAGTATGGCATATTTTTCCCGGATAGAAGGCCGGACGTAAGGACAGGTGGCGTTTTCTCTTGCTGGGTTCGAGGGAGAGGTGTCTCAGGAAAGGCTGGTGGCCGGTGCCAATTATTTCCCAGCTTTTGGGGAGTGTAGACCGTGCGTTTGCGAAACCTTTATAACGTGACCTCGTTACATTGCGGCATGAAGTTGTTATTGGAACAGCGCTACGCCATCATATTTAGCATGAAACTGGAAAAAAACGATAAGAGACCCATGACATGCTCAAAGCAGCTTATGGTGATAACACCATGGGTTGATCGGGTTTTTTGAGTGACGCAAGTTGTTTCGGAAGGGTAGAAAAGACTTTGAAGACTCCGAACGCTATGGACGCTCTTTGGCCTAAAAAATTTATGAAAATATTGCAAGTGGAAAGGCTTGGTTGGACACACAAAAGGAAACTCGCATGCGGATCTGCCAAGTGCTTATTGGCCGTACCTCAGTCACTATAAAGCCCTGAGGCTGCCTCACCAGACTTCTTTCTCTTCCTATGCCTCCAATTCTTGTTGAAAGGACATCACCCCGGCACAGTGGAAGCATTAAAACAGATCGTGAAGAGGTAGCTTAGCAGCATTATGGGCGCCGCATTCCAGAAGGCTTACAAGGCGTGGAAATACCGTGTTAACGCACAAGGGAAGACTTTTGACTGAATGTATCAATTCTAGCACTAATTTTTTTTATCGACCCAGTCTTTCTGATTTTGGGACACTTTTTATGGGAGGAAATGACTAGTGCTGCTATACTCGGGGACTAATCAATCGGAAAACAACCCAAAGGTATAACATTTAATTGTAACTTTAGGTATCCCCGCTCGAAAATCGCTATTGGAGTTGGCCGAAGGGTGTAATTTCAATACTACTCGGTGTGTTAATATACCTGTGAAATTAAATGGCACAGTTTCAGTAACGCAACTTGATATTTTACTCAATATGGCGGGATTTTTTGCATTGAGGACTTAATCTCTGCGACAATTGGGTGTATGTCGATTTTTTTGGACTTCGCAGGCAAAATCCCAAAAGAGAGAATGGCTCGTATCACGCCTGGAGTAGGTGTTTAGGAAACTTTCCCTGCTGGAGTAGCGAGGTTTATTAATGATAAGAGACACAGTTCTAACGCGTTTCTCATATGAGGAAATGAAACAGTAAGATCCGGTGCTTTCCCGGCGAATTTGCTTGGTGAAGTTTTCTCGGGCCTTCCACCGGGTCAGGGGTTCCATATTGGCCGACGTATCGATGCTCGACTCGGGCATCGTCCTCAGGGTAGATAATCTCATCGTCCTCATCTGCCCTGAGGACAATGCACGAGTCGAGCATCGATGCGTTGGCCAATATGAAACCTCTGACCCGGTGGAAGACCTTAGAACACTTCATCAAGGAAATAAAATGTCTCGAGCATACCCAGAGTAGGACGAGTTTAATGTAAAATCATCGAGCTGGAAAAATTGCGTTCATCTTGCAGAGGTATTACCACAAGTTACTCAAGGCATTAATTATCGGCAAGTGCACAAAAAGGTCGCAACAAGTTATTGTAAACTTAGTCATTAAAACCTCTCTGAGCTCTTACTCAACTCATCCTCCTCTTGGTCTCAAAAAAGTAGGAGTCGAAGCGTTTTGTGGCCTACCCTCGGGAAACTAATTACATTCGTAATAAATATTCCTATCACTTATCATATAAATTAAGTATGTCAAATCAGTTTAGATCAAGGATTTTGCTCCTATCCTTGATCTCGAGAACGTGCAGTGGCAGGTAGAACTGGAGCCAGAAAGTTTGGAAATAAGGTTAATCATTATGCTGGGAAATGTATTTTAACATTTCAGTGCTTAGCCATTTGCAATGCCAATGACGAAGGCAACGTTACATCACCTCATAGACAAAGTATTGGGAGCAGATATGGAGCCTTACTGCATCGAGTGAACGCCTTGATGATATCATTGTCGCGAGCGGAATATTTTTGAAACTCTTTAGAGTAAGAGTTAAACAAGATTTCGGATCACAGGTCTAAAATTAAACATTGATAACTGTATGTCCAGAAAGTAGTGTCTCAAGGTCTTGGATTATTGGATTGGAGGGCGACGGTGAACTAGAGATGGACCCAGACCCAGACACCTTGTCCGCGGTAGAAAAATGTATCCACTGCCAACGAACGTGACTGAATTGCGACGGTTTTTGGGATTAGCTGGGTTGTATTGGAGGTTAATACCTAATTATGTGACTATTGAGACTGGACTTTAGTGAAAGCTTGTGAAAGAAACGGAAAATATTCTTAGAAAGTGGATCATTCAGCTTTTTCCTTAAATAAAAGAACTTTGGATTTAGATTAGAAAGGATTTATATTTATTCGGTACGAAGCCAGTAATGTCGAAGTAGATGGCGTTTTGTCACTAATGGCAAGGACATAATTGTTTACTGTTCGGATACGTTCAATGCGGTGGGGCGAGAATTAAGTATCACAAAGCGAGTATATCGTGGTGCTCTTTTCAGGAACCAAAATCAAACCTTGCATAGAAGGTCTTAGGTTTTATGTTATTACGGACCAGGCAATTCTGATATGGTTGTACGGTTTTAAAAATCGTCAAGCTCGCCTTGCTAGGTGGTACTCGCAACTGCAACAAATGACTGCGAGGTGGTCCACCTTAGAGTAAAAAATCACGTATTATAGAGGCACTGTGGCGAGCATCATGCAGCTGGATCGATTTAATTCACGGCCTTATGGAATAAGCAAAAGAAGACCAGAATACCGAAGAATGGAAGCCACCTGCTCAGACCTCAAAAAGCCTTTGGTCCAACACGACAGCCGGACGGGTAGGGCGAGATAATTAATCGTTTCAGGCGTAACTTGGCGGAATTTTTCAACGATGAGTAATGACAAAATAAAAATTTTTAAATCGGCATACATGTAATAAAATTTAATGCGACCCAGGTTTTACTTGACCCAAATGTAACTACTTTGCCCGATGACAATGCAGCGCAGTGAAACCTGGGTCGATTTAAAGTTTATTTTATATAATTGAAGTTAAAAAGTTTTATTTTGTCACTATTTATCAGAGCGAGATAATATTCTTAATTTCATTAACATGAATTTCCACAAGGTTGAGCCAGAAACAATTGAAGCTGTGATGTTTTCAACAAGTTTCCCTCTTATTTTAATGGTCATTTCTTCAGGAACTGAGACTTTATTTTTATATTTCGAATCTGTCTCTCTATACCTTTCTGGTAAAATGTAACACCGCTTTTTAGCTCTTCATGTGGTTGGGGAACATAAGACCTCGTCTAGTTGGATGTCCACTTTGGGTAGTTCAAAAGATTCATCTTATAAAGGTGTCCACCGTGCCATCCATGCCTTATAAAAGGCCAGAGGTAAATCGAGGGGCACTCTTCAAACTCCCTTCAGTTAAACTCATTCGTGGAGAATTCCATTACCCTGGGTATCTTTCGGATGATAGATGATGCTATTTAAAACAAAGTTGCTCCTAAGGTATTTCCTTCAGAATGTTTCTGATGGTGGAGAGTCGCAGTACGGTCCAAAGAGTACCCCAATGCTAGTATTAGTACAATCGGCCGTGGATTGCCAAATAGTTTAATTAGCCTGACATTCTTTGGAATTCGTACTAACTCAGCATGGTTCAGCAAAGGCTTCTACTAAAGACTTATTTGGGTAATAACCGTGCCTAATGTCATTTGGAAATTGTAAATATGAAGTTCCCGCTGAATCATGGCAACTTTTTAAGGTAATCATTTGGCATTCCATTGTGACTAAGTTCATTTCTATTAAGTAGATTTTTTATCACTGAGATCAAGTCCTCCAGTATAGGTTATGGTTTTTTGCTAGTCTACTTCATTCTGATTCTCCGATGGTATGGCAGTCGGTGTACTTAGCCCTTGGAAAAGGCGTAAACGCTTATTCATCGCCATTTTAGTCGGCCTTCCAGCTCTGGTGATTTTCCTAGTTGGGCCGCCCTTGAGGCTCAGATTGGCCAATCTTACATTCCATATATTTTCCTTCCGCTCTATTGCCCCTCACTGATAGTAGTTTTGAGATATTTGAGATCCTTATTTTAGTAAGGGTTTCTAATCTGTTCGTACTTCTTGCGAATGTGATTTCTCTGTCTAATGAAAAGGTATACCGTCCTGCCTTTCGTCTTTATTAGGTATGAGTTCGTTTATGGCCGTTTCTATGATATTGAAAATACTTGAGCCATTTCCTCTAGTACAGTGGATTTGTGGTCTCTTCCGGAACCTACGGGAGCCTCTTATTTTTTAAAGAATGCAGTCTACCAGACGGCGGCTCTATGCATTTTCTGTAGACCTTTTTTAGTAGGAATACATAACCTTACATGGAGGATAACTGGGTAGTGCTAGCTGCTTAGTCTCGTCGTTCTCGCTTTTTTTGTGATCCCACTCAAAATAATGCATATGTTGTTGAATCGGTTCATTTGGCGCTGTAATCTCATTTTTCACAACTGAAAAATAAAATAAAAATTGTTATCAGCAAGTCAATTCCGTCCTAATTGTTTGGCATTGTATTTTCCTTCGGTTACAGTTGGAGCCCATGAATCCTATTTGGGTCACTGGCCAATATTTCTCTGTTCAGGGGTAAGTATCATATCATATCTCCACTTCTCGAATGTCCGCCATTATTTCTGTGCCCATGAATTCTAAGTGATGGATGTCGTGCTCTGTTGTCAGGTTGACTACTATTGGAACACCGTGTAGGAATGCTTAATCCTCCTACTGCCTTTTGTCTTGTCTCACATACCTTTCTAGGATTTTCTCAGTACGGTAAAATCGTGCATCTCCCAATTTACACTTGACCAAAAGTGCGTCGGAGGTATTGAGTAAATTCCCACGTTCCATTATCAATAGAATAGGATTAATTCTTGCCCCATACTATTTAAATCTCATATGGCACTCCATTGTGATAAGGCCAGTACACGTTTTTTTGGTTTTGAGAGTTTGAACCAGCCATACCTTTCAGACAGAACATTCAGACATCCCTGGAGAGATCAATCCTGTAGTTTTGAAAAGAATAATTTATTCGCCCACATTTATCGGCGTTTTAAATCACTCCTCTATATGGTTTGATATTCAATAGTTAGGTGTTAAGTCAATTAAAACAATATGAGACAATATTGGCCATTTTTTTAACCTAAACAATTATTATTCAATTAGATGTCATAATAATGGTAGATACCTATTCTCTGAAATTATTGAATAAAAATTATATTTTTATTGGGAACTTTCCATCGCCCTACTCATGGGTTAAACGGTGTTACCGAGAATAAGATAGTCTTCCTTAACATATCTAGGTAATGAAGCTGCATGCTACCCGGTTAACCGTGTGTTGCTACCTGCTGACAACAGTTTCGCAAACGTAAGACCTATGAGAGTTTTGTATCTTGTAATTGGATTACAACAATGACTGTACCTGGGATTACCAGCAGAGATCAAGTATAGGGCTAAGTCTAACAAACCAACTAAGAGCATTTGCGTTTGCAAAGGAAAAAAGAACGAGGAAAAACATTTCATAAAAAGGACATATGGTCCTGTATAGTATCCGCCGTCACTTTGTGGAAACGATTCATAATGAATAAGAATTACTTAATTTTTCCACACAAACTTTTATTTTTACGACCGGGTTTCGACGAGGATCGTCATCATCAGGTGACCTATCATGACATATGGTCCTTTATTTAGGATATTTTTCCAATGAATATAAATTGCGGTTTGTTTCGATTTCCCAGCCTTACTCAAAAGTGAAAGGTTAACATACGTGGGGGGAGCGTTTTTAAGTAATTATTATTAATAAATAACTGGGATATCTGGATATATTCTGCATATTAAGTGATCCCTTAGTACATAATATTGCCAATTAAAAATATTCATGTCGATTTATTTTGTTTCTGGAAGTCACAGATTTAAGTAATTCCGCAGTGTGGAGAAGATAAGAGTCTCGCAGTGTGATTAAGTTTCTTAATTTGAAAGAGTACAGAGCCCGGCAAATCCACGTTATGGGAGTTATATCCAGTCACATGACACATTTGTGAAGTAGAAATGGAACATTCAAACTGGCCGCATATCCCTCACAGACGATGCGAGCAGTGGAAGACTATCACTTACGGACGTCACTGGCGCAGTGAAGAAAGTTGAGGGCTTTTTCCTGTTAGAACGAAGAGCAACCATGCAAATGATAATCAATGAGACTAATCCTTGTCGGATCAGGGTGTGGAGAATTATTCACGAAAAACTACACATGCAATAGGGGTCAGCATACTGGGCTCCACGAATACTGAGTCCTTTACAGAAGCAAATACGGCGCGACCTGCAATCAAATCCATGGATATAGCTACGTAATTAGCCACCATACTCTCCCAATCTACAATAGACCCAAGCGACCTTTTCTTATTGCTATCGTTTTTTGCTTTAAACTCGATAAGAGTTGTGCGGACACTACTAAAAAAATACAGAAGACCTTTGGGAACGATAGTATGAGCCAAACAAAGACATAAGTGTGGTGCAGGTGGTTTAAATATTGCTGCATGCCTGTTTACGTTCTGGCCGACCATCGAGCACAATCGAACACCGGAAAATATCAAGTGTGTGCGACTTACAATTGTTGAAGACGGCCTTTTGACTGAGGACGAACTAGGAAGTGATCTTGGAATTCCAAAAAATTGTGATTCGAGTATTCTAACCGAGAATTTGGGAATGGCGCGAGTGAGTGCCGACGGACTTCCTCAACGCTACAATGCGCCAGTGCATTCATCTAAAGTTGTGCAACAGTTTTTGGCAAAACATGAGACTTCACATATCCAGTCTCCGTACGGTCCTGACCTGCCCCCCTTTCGACTTTTGCCTCTTCTCAAGATTGGTAATTCTTCTCAGTAGGCATCAGTTTAACGACAAACAGGTGATTCAAACGATTTCTACGAATGCATGGACGGCGGTCATTCCGAGAACTAACTTCCAGAATTGCTTCAGGATGTGGAAGCGCCGATGGGAGCGTATTGTTCAGTCGAATAGGGATTACTTCGAACGATGTCAAAAGCCGGATGGCGAAGAATAAAGCTAGTGCGGATTTATGAACGTAGATCGGGTACTTTTGGGACACACATCGTGTATAAATAAAAATGTACAAGGCGTGTGCAAAAAGTATCGGTAAAATCTTTTTTTCTGACGTGTTTGAGAAGTGTTAAACTCAGGCCGTCGGTTAAGTGTGCGCATGATCATAGATGGTGTTGGCACTGATGAGATGATAATGAGCACCATTATCACTGAAAGCTTGACGATGCGAAAAACCCAATGCAATTTGGAATTACGAGTCATGAAATCCCGCAATATAAAACTAAGTCTCTACTGAGCAATATGAAAATTCACGTGACTAGGGCCACTTGTAGGACGCCTTGTTACGCCATCCATAAGTTTCAAGTTTTGACGACCATTCCGCCGATGCAAATTTCCGGCTCCAAATATAAACGCTCCCTTTAATTTATCCCTTCGTAGGGGGGAGGGGTGACGAAAGGTGCTCCCGTCGGACCGTTTACCTAGAAAGGAGAGTTAGCCATGGCATTTCACCCGCCTCTCACGCAGGTGTCGCCCACAAGTGCGTGACTATGGCTCCCGGTCTCCCACGCACGTGCCGGCCAAATGCGCATTACCATTGTCCTTAGGACAGCTCGCCCCAGAGGTGTCTTGAGGGGTATTGTGTAGACGTGGATCATTAGACCATAGTTACATATATATAGACATTCAACATAGACATCACCCCTCTTTCAATATAGACATGTATCACTTTCCTATTCGTTTAGACTCCGTCCATATTCCACCCACGCAGGGTTCCTAATTGCTACTATTCATTTCACCTCCCACTATCTCAATTCTCCACGGAGAAGGTTTCAAATTTTAAAACACAGCCTCTAACAACGACCTACCCCACAGACACCTTCCAAGGATTTCATATTCCACAGTTCATATCTTGTAGTTATGGTGAATTCATTCGAATAAAACAATTACATCCGTCTATGGATTAAATTCACGGCGATGCGTACAATATTGACTCCATCATGTGTTATTCTTCTTCCTCACCGAATTTGAGTGTCCGTTTCTCCAATCCCAAATGTTAGAACTTCTCGTCTTAGCCCTTAGTATCGATTAAATTTCCTTTCCTTAGCTCGACGCAATAGAAAATGTATCTCCCTTTATTTCAATCCTCTACTCCTTCTATTGAAAACGTTTCACTTCTTACAAATTAGCTTCAACATAACAACCCTGATCATGCATCGTGAGATCAGAAAGCTCAGTGCCTATGCCTACATTGAACCAGCAAGCCAGCAACAATGCATACACTTAAGCAGTTGCCTACTATCGCACGCGAGGTGGTTTGTCCCTTTTTTTCTCTCACACTGCAGTCATTGCATTGGTAATAGCGCCCATTTCCTCCAGAAATATTTGAACAGCCACACCATTCCGTTATTAAACGCAAGCTTTCAGATAAAATTTTTCAAAAAATCTTCATCCTCTGCCCAGAATTATTCTCGACAGAAGTAGATTTGCAGATATTTTACGGGACTGTCTGCCAAAAGATACGAGGGTAGGATGAAAAGCAATTCACACATGCTTGTAGAGCACGAATAAAAACAAATAGCAAGATCGGCCAAAATGTGCAATAAATTACAATTCTTCAACTTTCAAAATCATACATTTATCTTTCAACTCAGTCACCGTAAAAGCTAACACATTTCTTCCAACGGGTAAAAAGTTTTTCAATTCCATCACTGAAAAACCCTTCCAACTCTTCTTGAATCCAGGACTTGACTGCTGCCTTAACCTCATCGTCCGAGTGTAATGATTACCCTTGATGTGTCCCTTGAGTTGAGGAAAAAAATAAAAATCGCAAAGCGCAAGATCGGGAGAATAAGGAGGGTGTGGAATCGGGTCAAGTATAAGGTTTCGAGCCTCTCCGGTTGCGCGCGAGGTGTGTGGACGAGCGTTGACATGTTGCAAAGATTATTGGCGCCAGGCTGCCTTTAACACGGATCACGTCTTCCTTGGACATTCCAATATGGTTTGCGATACGCTTTTGAGTGATTCGCCGGTCATTTTGCATAGAATCTTCGACGAGTATGCGATGTTCATCGTCTGTGGCAGTGGTCGGACGTCCGTTGCATGTTTCATCAACAATTATGGCTTGTCCAGGCTCGCAACCACGAAATTTTTCCATCCATCGATTAACAGTGGACCTATCAACAGCATCGTTACCATAAATAGCCTTTAATTGACGATGAATCTCAGTTGGAGCCACTTTTTCAACAGTTAAATTTCGATAACAGTACACTGTTTAATGCCCGTTGACATAGTACTAGAACACGTTTCCATACTTCCGCTCCTCGAAATACACCGGATGAACGCAACGACCTCAAACGTGCACATGTGCACTCAGTGGGAATGTTATTTCCACAAGTCACCAGGAGTGCTTCTTAAGGATATTATGTTTGTGGTCTACCAGCATGTGTGTATTAGTTTTCACCCTACTCTTGAAGAACTGAAGTAGCTAAAAATGTCCTACCACATAGCTTGGTCATTTTTATCGGTAATATGTCAATCTGGTTAAGTGAGGTTTCATAAGGACACAGGTTAGCAAACTGTGCTGCAAAAACTTCCCTGCCTTCCTTAACAAAACGCAACCTGACATCCAATGCTACAATAAGCTCCTATTATTCAGACACGCCTTCCTCCCTTCATTCCATCCAGAATCCCTGTCATATTCCTACCACGTCCTCGTTTACCTAACACTCTCCTCATACATGAAATCATACCTGAATATGCCAGCATCATTCAGGTGAGAACGCCAGAGAACTTCTTACTCACTTATCCCCTATCGCCTTCCCCTCGTTTTTCTCCACCCGTCTCTGTCTCTGCCCCCTAATCACTCGACAAAAGAAAATACTTCATCTCTATTTCACTGAAAAAGGCGAACAGAGCAGCGAAAAACTCATTGCGTGTTTCTATATATCATGCTCGTGCTAAAAATTTGCATCTAGGCATTAAATATTGGGTGTCAATAGTCGACAGTATTTCCTTATTAAAAAAACTATTAAAAAGGCTATTCAAAACTTTAATTTGGAGCGTGGTTTCGTACTGCGTGGAAAAAAGCTCATTGAAGCAATATGAAATTCATATATTTGAGGCTATTAAAATGTAATTTCGGAGACGGTTGGAAAAAGTTCAATTGACTGAAAGGGAAAAATATACGACGTGCTAGGTATGGTGAATGAAGAAAGGGAATTGTTGAGACAAAACCGATCGAGGCAGGGAATATGGGTGCAAAGTAAATTGATAGGTAATGAAATGTAAAAAACTGTGATAGAGGGGATAATATTATGCAAATAAGGAAGGGGCAAAATGAAAATAAGGATGTTGGACGGAGTGAAGGGAGGATGTGATAATGCGGAATTGAAGAGAGGTTTATTGTAGTCTTGGATAAATTTACGAGAGGCAAGGATATTGCAACTGTACCGTTTGGTAGCTTGGGTCGACCAAAATACATACCTTAAGCGGTAAATTATTGATAATATATGCATATAAAAGGGCTGTCAAGAAAGTAACTTACATTTCGGCCTAGCTTGGTGGTGAGCAGGGCTAGAGGCACCATACATCTTGGTGTCTAAACGTCCCTGCACTCAGTAAGCATCCTGCTCTACCATTGTGCAGAATTTGGTTCTTCTACTTAGCTCGCTACCTATTGGTAAACTTTGCGCTGCAGTATAAAAAAATCCAGAGTAGTTTAGTGTGATCTGTGATTAGGGTTTTACTGGGAAAAAACCACAACTCAATTGAAATTCATAGACAACTTTGTGAAAAGTACGGAGACAGAATAATGAGTGAAGGTGGAGTGAGGCAGTGGCGTTTTCTGTTCAAAAATGACCGCAGAATAATTCACGTGGAGGACCGAAGTTGACAGTCTAAACTTTTGACAGATGAAGTAACGGATGAAGTAACGGTTCTTGGATATGACGGACAATTGTCCGTTCGATCATAAAGTAACAACGTCACTGACGTACAACACCGTCACCCATTACTATTTGGTGCGCAGTACTAATATACCGATGAATGTCAGCAGCTTTGAAGTTTATTGCAAAGTATATATCTTATCACAAAACTGATTTCACTTCAACGGGATTTCCCATTGTAACATTCCTTTTGACTCGCCACGGTAAACAAACGAACTGTGAGGCCTTCCAAACCCTGTAGCTCGAGGCGTACTAGTGTTTGTGTCAAAACAGCACACATTCGGCTGTCCCCACTACTTCGCTCTACACGAAAATGGGGGTTACTTTTTACACAGCCTCGAATATATGAATATGTGTGTGCGAATTTCACACGCCATCGGGCTTAGTAGAGGGAGTACTAAATTATCACCTACTAAACCGACCTTCGGGGTGATTTCAGTGTTCATGGTTTATACCTGTATGTATATCTATTAATAGTTAGTCATTCGTGGAATCTAGGATTATAAATTAAATTTGTCAATCAAGAAGATACATTACAGATTAGTTTTAAAGCAACGCTTTGTAAAAGTTTGCTCAAAAATAATTGCTCTTCTTCATATATACTTTACCAATTTTTTTAGCGTTTAAAAATTGTATGATATAATTTAACCAGCTAGAGATTTGATTTACTACCAGATTTTTCTAAAACTATTCTTTGAGCTGATAAATCTGTTCTCATAAACAGTACATTTAGCTTATTTATCTCCCAGGGCATTTTATTTCTCCACCTCGTACATTCTTATAATAGTCTTTATTGGTAAGTTAATATCTTAATATTTTAAACAACAGATCCTGACTGCTAAACAGCATCAGCAGATACTTAATCCCATCTAGCTCTCTCCAGCGAGGAAATGAATCCCTGATTTTTGGTTTCGACGTCGCTTTTTCATATTTATTAGCACATATCATCATGAAATATTTCATATATTCTTGAAACTAAATTCTTTAAGCTAATTCCAGTTGGTCTCAGAGATATATTTTCCAATAATACCATTATAAACAAGAGTACTTCCACAATGATTCATACTGAGGACCACTCTAGGTGAATTTCGATAAGGAAATTCAACACTTGAACCAATCATATAATAGTAAGCTCTTTCAATTTTCAAATTAAAGCTTTGAAAAAATTCTAACTTTCTTTCAAAAAAATATAATCAATGAAGAAATTTCTCATTTCACCACCAATTCCTACCTTGTACAACCCATAATTAAGTGGAGGTAACCTAGGAATATCATTGTATCCATGTAATCATTTGACGAGAGTAATTTATTCCATTTTTAGTTAAAGTTTAATATCATCTATTAACAACACATTATTTACAATAACTGCAAAAATAATAATTATTAATTTTTATATCACCGTTTACCCTAGTACGGTCGTCAGTCACTTTTGAATGCCGCAGTCTTTTTAATGCCGTAAAGGTGGTAAAAGTTCCGCCAGGAGCTCAATCCCAAATTCAATCGCAATACATCACAAGACATATCAATTTACGAAGGCCAACTAAGTGCCACTAGAGGCACCACCATCCGTAGCATATAGTGCAACCCTCTAAAGTTCCCCACCGATGCCTATGAATCATCAGTTAATAAGCATAAAACTGTGAGTTGTTTGCGAGAGAGAATATGGATTGGGAAAACTCATATGGCGAGGAAGAAGAGTCATAGTCCATTTAAGAACGCGAAACCTTGTAGCAACATTATCCCGGTCTTGCTAAAGGCACCATTGGGACCAACGATATAACTTCTTCCCCGTGACGGAAGACGCAACGCACTTTGCATATACTCCATTAAAATTCGAACTTAATGGTACGTCATTCTACATCAATAAAGCACGAAACTCAGTGCAGCTCTATTCTCGCCACACTATCACTTCATCTCGCTCCCAGCCTCCCTTACACACCTCCTTAATGTCCTGTTTCTCGCCCCATCTGACTATTGGCTTCCACGCTCCCCACACCACCACCCCCACCAAACCATCCAGCCACTGTCCCCCCCCCCGGCCTCCTCCCCACCAACCGCTATCCAACTCGCACCTGCCTACCTCCTCTCGCTTTTCAACCTCACCCCCTTCTTCCACGAAAGAGACAGCCCCTCCGCAACCACACCCACCCACCCACACCCGCACCCCCTCACCCCCCTAACCCTGCCCCCCCTCTATCTCCTCCCGTGCACCACCCCATCCATCGGACCGTCTTACCCTCGCTCCCGCGTAAATCTACAGTCCTGAAACTTCGACGTTCATGCCCGTCCCACGCCGCATCCCCGGGGAAGCATTAGCGCCCCCTCTGCCTCTCCGTCTTCCCTCCCTCTTTAAATCTTTTTCCCTCCTTCCTCTCAACCTCCAGCTCCACTCTCAGCCAACCCTTCCTCAAACCTTCCTTAAAATACTTGCGCCGCTCAAGTCTCTCTCCTCTAGTCGATTAACGAGCGCCCTTCCCCCCACATGCAATGAGCCCACCAATCTCTCTCATTTATCCACCCAATCCTTTCGCCCTGCCCAATTCCTTGTTTCTAGCATTTCGACGTCTATGTCGCCCCATCTCTCCACCCTCTCTATACCCTTTACTCACGTAGTGAGTGCTTCGTCACCCTTTCATAGTTTAGAGTGGAGAGGCATTTCTCCCGCAACCTCCGAACCGCCACCTCCGGTCACTAATCGCCTCGCTGCACTTCAACAATCGTACTCGTTTTGACTGCCCTCTCATTCATGTCAGGAAGATTTTCATTACAACCGTTGCAATTCTTTGTCTCGATTTTTAACTCATCTTCACCTTTGAATCCAATTGTTTGCGGAAAAAAATTATTTTAATTTCCTCCACCCTCTCCGTCTACGTGAAATAATTTACCTGACAGCATTTCGAACCTTGACATCAAGTACTTTAGATAGCTCCGACTGCAAAACCGGAGCGTCCTCCTCATAATAAAGGAATTTTATCATGTTAAGTCGATTATTTTTATTTATTTTAAAAATTGGAGTGTGCCTTGTTTATCGAAGGAATGAGCCGATTCAAGATGGATCAAGTAATTAGATGAATTCTTTGTCTCTCTTTTCCTCTTTAGTCGCCACTTCAATAGCAATCGCCCTCCTCAACCCAACATTTCCTTAAGGACAATCCTCCCTTTCCCACCGCAAGTCTATCCTCGTCCTCCCGCCCCACACAAAGCTTTCCAGGCCAACTACTACGCCCGCTCCTTCACTCCATATACACCTTAGGCCTTAATTCTTTACGCTTCTGACTCTCCCTCCAGCACCCCTGGATTCTCTGTCCCGTACACCAGCCCAGCCCCCCCCCGGCCCTCCTCAATACCCTTATCTTCCCTTCCCTACCTAATTCCCCCACTTCCCCCCTCCCAACCGTCCTCTTCCCCCCCCGCTCCCCGCCATAACCTAGACTTTCGTCTCCCCAACTCCTCCTTCTCCGTTCCTCTCCCCTCCCCAAACCCTGACAAAACTTTCCTCGGAGGCGATTCTTCCGGACTCCGAGCCCCCTCCCCAGGCGCCCCTCCCAGCCCCGCCCCCCCGCCCCATTATTCATTCCACCCCTTCCAGAAATCGCGCGTTCCCTCCGCCGCCCCGCCAGTCTTCCCCCAGCCCCCGTTCCCTCCCCCATTCCACGGACGGAGCGCCCCCCCACTTCCCCACCGCCAACACACCAGCCGCCCCCATGCCTCCCATTCGCCATGCGCCATCATGCCGCGAAGCCAGGGACCACTTTATCATCTTTACGAGTGTAAAGAGCAGAATAGATGGTCGCATCTTGTAGATAGGCAGAGCGGATGTCGTACATTCAAGAAAATAAGCTTATTTTATCTTCGCCCATAAAGCGTTATTTATCGTCCTAGCGGTGATGAGATCGTCCTCTCCCTTCCAAGCTCTTTACCACTTCCCTACCTTCCCCCCCTCTCTCTCCCTCTCTCCTTCCCTTCCTCCCTCCTCCACCCCCCTCCGCGTCTTCCCCCTCGACCCGACGCCGCCGTGCCTCTCCAAAAACCCTTACCGCCCGCCCGCTCCCTCGGCCCCCTCTCCCCCCCTCGTGACGATACTCAAACTGCCTCCAGAGGCCGGCTTCTTGTCCGAAAGTGGGAGCGTGCCGGCCCTGTATCGCATTTGGAGCTCACCTTCAGGGAGATCTCTTCGCCGGACCCTAAAACTACTCGACCCTCTACCTTCGCACGTTGCAACCAGAAAATTATCATGATAAATGCGATTAAAAAAAATTAACGTAGATTGTGGCAGGGGCATATTTCCCAGTTTAAGGAGTAGTTAGATCGATATAATGAGTTCATCAAAGTTCACTTATGGTTGGACTTGAATGTTTTGAATTCCATTAATGAAACAGTTTTTTAAAAATTATGTGATCGGTCCACATGAGGAATAGAGCAGTGTGGGCTTTACAGCCGATGCGGGATGCATAGCAGTGAATATATTTGTAGAGAGTTGCATTTTCAATGCACGAAGCCACAAGATTGGGCAGATACGCTTTTAGTAAAGCAGGTTTAATACGCAGAGGAACATTTATTTCCACAAATGATTTACCGAACACTTTTAGACCACTTGTAAATCAAAAGCTTGATGAAGTTCTTTAATTGAGCTGGATTGCAATGGGAAAGCGCTCGAAGACAACTGAAGAGTGAAAAAAGGACCCCAACAAAATTAGTGCTTTAATTCCTCAATAATTATACTCTTCGCGAATGAAAATCTTCAAATATGAATTAACTTTTGCGTGATATCCGGTAAGCCAGCAGCAGAGGGGGCTAAACCACCAAGAATGAACATTTCGCCATTAGTTTCAGTCACAAAAACCTGATTTGAAAATATTTTCATCATTTTCGCAATCGAAAAACTAAAATGAACGAGCCTACGGAGATGAACAGATATTGACAAATCCCATGCACGTGTGTGGCAAATTACTGGTGAATGTGGCATGGCCATTAGGTATGAGAAATAATTGAAATAAAGTAACAAGTGAACAAAGGCTTTAAACTCAGGATATGCTGAACAAGAACGATAGAGCGTCAGCAACGAAGAAAAAAATAGCAAGAACTTCACACACCTTTCAAAAAACGTTTACATAAGTTGGCATAGTTACCCGCAGTAAACGGTTAGGTTAGCATAAATTGTTACACGTATCATATAATATACCCGAAAAAATAAAACTTCACGGGGAAAATATCGAATGCTTCAGAGAAATGGCCATACCTGTGCGTCTACGTTTACAGCTTGTGGCGCAGGGTAGTTCGGCAACTGCCATGCATGTAAAGATATAAGTTCATAGCTGCGTTTGAGTATATATAACGCAAATAAAATAAAACTCGTGCAAATACGCATTTATGCCTACGTAAATCATGAAATAATTCACTAGATCATTAAATGATCGCCTGTCAGTAAATATATTCGGCCGCATGGGTTAAATTTTATTATGATTGCGCATCATGAGAGAATAGAACGAATATAGAATCTGTCGATGGCTGCCTATCTCTCTTATTTTACGCCGGTATTGACTCTGCAATAACAACTTATTACCTTTATGACACCCTTTTTGCCCCTAAAAACTCAGTTGTTCTGTATCTTTCTAAAAGATCAAGTCTTGCTTGTTCTCTTTGAGAACCAAGGGGCTGCTAATCTTGTTCCTCCAACATTCTCGTCATGCTCACTCACCACTCGTAGGAATTTTTCGCAAATCCCTCGGATTTTTCCAATGACATTTTCAAATGCTGAATTAAATTATTCCTCATTTAATATAAACCGCGCATTCCAAATTCAGCCTAAGTAAAGCGAAGTAACACCCCTCCATTATCATTTCATTATACCATTAACGTGGGTCGCGGTAGTCCAGGGGGTAGAGCGTTGAACTGCTGACCGGAGGGGCCCGGGTTCGATGCCCGGGTAAGAAAACTACAGCTCCACCCAAACTATGTGATTTTTCGGGTACCAGATCTTCCTGGGAAACCATAACCGGCACAGGGAAAGGAACTGGCCCCCCTACCCTGATGTGTGAATTTCACACGCCGTATAGGGCTTAGTACTGGGTGAACTACCTACCTACCAAACCGACCTTCGGGTTGATTACTGTGTTTATGGTTTTTTATACTATTACCCTACAAGCGATATCATGAAACGTAGCGGTTTTAAGATAGACCCGCACGCTTTTTTGACGTTTGCACCCCGTGAAATAATTGAATTCAGAGTCACTCCCAAATTTTTGACCTCTTCTGTAATGCTATATAAAGTCCCATTTATTTAATAAACTGCGTCCTTTTCTTTTCTTTTGTCTCAAATCATCAGTCGTGAGTATTTCCGATGTCCTACTCAAACGCCTATACCTTTGCCATTTGGATATCTGGACAAAAATTCTAGAAAGCTGCGTGCAACCTCCTGGTGTCTTTATTTCTCGGTGTAAAGCTGCGTCGCCTGCAAATTATCTAAGGTTACTCCAAACGTGGGAACTAAGGAATTTAATGCATACCCCGAAGACTATGAGTCCTATAGCACTGCCCTGTAGCACTCCTTAAGTTATTTCTATCTTTATTGAACTCGAACCATCGACGAATGCTTTTTGTTTACGGTAAAATAAGAGGTCCCTGATTCGGATTGTCACTCTCTCGATGATACCATAACATTTTGCCTGTGAATCAATTTCTCGTGAAGAAACTCGTCGGAAGATTTCTTTAAATCTAAGGATAAAGAATC
Source organism: Hetaerina americana (assembly GCF_022747635.1). Classification (NCBI taxonomy): domain Eukaryota; kingdom Metazoa; phylum Arthropoda; class Insecta; order Odonata; family Calopterygidae; genus Hetaerina; species Hetaerina americana. The sequence continues at coordinate 2,017,258 of NW_027286403.1, forward strand.
CACTTTTTTTATCACATTCTCCACATCTTAGGACACAATGAATAAAAATGCCCAATTGTGTTTCACATGACTACTTCTACACTCGTGTTGGCTATGGAAGATCACGTTTTTACTGTCGAGAGATGTCATTATACTTAGAGCAATCATTTATTTTTTAGATTTTGCAGGATATCAGGGATGAAGAATTAATACTTATGTGCGTATGAGTTTCATTTAACCGAATTTATCCGAACGGAGAAAAACGCACCCCTTTCATGCCCGTGTCCTGACCTTCCCGCAAAGAGATCCTCTTAAATCTCCACCCTTTGTTCCTTCCGGCTGAGGAGAGGAGAGGATCGGGCATGCCGACAAAAAAGAAATGTTCGCGGAGGCCGTCGGGTCCCGTCCGCCTACCCTGCCGCCGCAGCTGCGTGAGAACTAGTCTAAACCCTCGGCTTCCCCTCTTCGTCGCCTTGATTCACTCACGGCTTGCTCTCTGCGATCATTATTCCCTTCACACTCCCCTTGCTTTATTTTCCTTAGCACGTACTTATTCCTTCGTCCACTTTCATATGGCCTCCTAGTCGTCTTTATTCAGGCACTTAAATTATCAGCCCCACAAAAAAATAACCTTTAAAAACTTTCTCTTAAGGGTGTAGACAAATCTGTTACAAAGTAATATCCCAACAAATTGTAGGCTACATTTTAAGCGAACATGTAAAAGACTCCTAATTAATTCCAAATTTTAAAAATAGCATTAATAACATGTACCCAAATAATATTGTCGTTTTTTTTCATATTAGCACGCCATTGACATATTTACTCGAGCTGTTGAATGATAAGTCATTATTCAATTCATTATTATTCTAGTTGATTCTTCCTACAGCAGTACGCATTGATAATATGTAACAGTATAAGTGCCAGAGACTTAAAATTATTAACGATACGGCTATAGATTTGATTTTGATAGTTATTTTTAACTATTTTTTCATTAAGATTAAATTAGCACATGAATAGCCATTATGTAGAACACATTACTGAATTTATTCATTTTTATTTCTTACGTTTGAAGAGTATTGGTCTCATAACAAGAGGCAATTTTCAGTGGTATTCCGTTCCCTACTAATGATGCTTTGAGGAGAGGACTTTGAGTGAGTACGACGTCCGTCGGATGGGACGTTAAACTGTGGACCCCTTGGCGCCTTTCGACAATAGTGGACTAATGCCGACGCCGGGTTTCTCTCCACCCTTCATCCTTTCCTCTCAATCCCTGATGGCGCAAATGACCTCAGCTGTCGGTCGCCTCCCATAAAACTACTACTACTTGAGTGGCATGCATGTAATTAATATTAATATGATGAAATATAGTATGGTGCGCAAATGACGTAATATCCTTCAAATGATCGCCGGCACAGCTCTAGGGGTCATCGAAACGCACAAGCCCCTCCACCACGTCAAGGTTGTAGTCCGGGGAGGGATATATATATATATATATATATATATATATAATATATATATATATATATATATATATATATATATATATATATATATATATATATATAATTGTATAGTATGAAGGTACATGGCTCTTTCACCAGATACAAAATGTTTAGGCTACCACTTCTTTATTTACTTTAAATCAACCTGTTATTAATCAACGTTCGGGATGGAAATAAAAATGCTTAAACAATCTTGGCTCATGTATATTTTTTTCTTGCTGTGAAATCGGTGAACATTTAATTTTAGCAATAAAGGACAATAGCATTTACTAATGTATGCATTTCACACTTGGGAATCAGAAAATACATTAAATGAAGTGAATGTCATGAATTTGAAGAATATGGATCGGCTTCTCCAATAATTATATCTATGAGCTCCAAATGTTATTCCTCTTCTAAAGTATAAAAATTTATTTAGTAAAATATATTTTTTGCGAGTTTTATTTCCTCTAGAATTCCCTTTCAGCGTGAATAATCATATTAAACTCTAAAACCTAAACAGTATACTGGTACTTAGCTCAACTCTCTCTGGCTCTCAACACGCCTAAAGTCCAATCGACTACCATTTTTAGTTCGTATGCATTTTGAATCATATTTAGAATTTGTGATATTACTGTAATGCCTTTGCGCAAGTAATTTATTGTACTTATGAAGTAGAAGGTCTATGCATGCATATAGCGCTCGTTCATCGGTCTCGGCTTATTATGAGCAGCAATCGTTGTGAAAATTTATTGGCTTTTAAATGGCAGGAAAATCGATCGAAATATCATTCGACAGAAATAACGCTATGCTCCTCTTCCTGTCGACCACTTGTAACCCCAACCCACTTCTCCACCCTCTCCCATCGCTGCTACTTTCCCTCCCGCCCGATCACTCTCCCCACACCCCTTCCCGTCCATCCATCCATTCCATTCTAGTTCCCTGCACTCCCTCGTCTCACTCCCTCTTCTCTTCTTCCTCCGTGCAATGCTAGAACCGGTTTTTAACACGACTGCCGATTGCCAGACTGAAAAATCATTTATGTATTTTCCCTGGGTGAAGGCTCATCTTTCTTTCTTTCTTCTCAAGTCCCAGGCCGTTTCAGAGTTCTCTTTTCTACATCTCTATATTACATTGTAAATAGCAGCAGATATGCGGCGTGGGGTACATAAAAGCATGTACCCCGTTGGGATCGTCAGACAGGCTAAGTTATTCCACCGCCGCTCTCACGACGCTACAAAGAAGATTTGGGGCGAGTTGTCCACACATCTCATTAAACGCCTTCCCTCGACCGTAACTCTGGATCATTTCTTTCCCTTCAACCCGGCGGCATCCACGTCTCCCTCTCCCTCTCGTTTTGTTTCTCCCCGGGGATGGGGAAAGCTGCCAATAAAATTGTCAACAACGAAAACCTTCTATTCACAATTTTTGCTACGCTACATAATATTTTATGCAGGAATTCTATTTCCATATCGCAAGGTCCTTTGAGTCAAATAATACGCTACTAACTCCTTGCGAGATATTTTTCATGACTAACTTTTATACTATTTTCTTTCGTCCGGAATATTTTGGTACATTTTTCCGATACATCAATATACTGTTCCGTTTCATTCACTACAGTCGGTAATGTTCCGTACACATTTTAAAAGTATACTTTATATTTTGTTAATTCGTGTTCACTTTCTAAAGTCTTATTAGTGTTAAAAATAGTCGAATATACACAAATCGAGTTGCGATTAAAACCTCTGAAAAGGGACTTTTCATATTCCTCATTCGATTGTAATGGAAAAGATGAAAGAATTATAATGAGGGAAGCAATAGAAATGGAAATCAAATGAATTGAGTTAAAAAAAGGAATAAATGAAAATACGAGTACTCGTACTTCTCTTTAGAGCTGAAATTGCTGGAATAACAGAATATGGGAGAAGTGCGGGTATTTTCTTGAAGTCCGCTCCACCCTGAAAAAATAACTGGGAGAATTTACCAAAGAGAGCACCGAAGCCTTATGAAATGAAAGAATCTGATGGCAGATGCTGCATATCGGTGAGAGGAGAAATTAGGTAACCATCTCTTTCACTTAACTCGGAGGCAGCAGAAAAAGAGACAAGTAACGTTCTCGGACCTCGAGGAAAAAAGACCCATTGCTAGAAGGAAGTTAGCACGAAATTGTAACTTTGAATTTCAAAGATGTAATTGAAGAGAAGGATCATTCGGTGAAAACCTTCACGCGATGTGCCTTCCCTGTTATTTTTTTACTCTAAACGAGTTTTCAACGGTTAACGTAATTGCAATTAATTCTTACCAGTAAATACGTAACTTCTCTCAAGTCCCGTCTCATTCGCGGATCTCTTTCCTCAATATATTCAACACTCTATTTGTGCCAAGAGTTTACAAAGAAGTGACTTCAGTTACGCATTGCACAAGAATATATTTCGACCACACATTCCAACCTTTAAACTAGCCTCATATTTTATTGGTGAAAAGAAAATGTGTTTAAATTGTTTCGGAAGTAATTCTTTTCTGATTGCTCAACAACTAAAAATAATTTTTTAAATTCCTTCCTACTCGGTGTAGGATAAGCAGTCAAGGTAGTGAATTATTTGTTCGCGACAACGATACGTTGCATAACATTGATTCGAGATGTGTCTTAAAAATTCTTTCGAAACGTTGACACGCTATAAGTACCTCCTGTCATCCGCTTAATCGCACGGACAGACATTTCACTATCCCACAACCGCAATGCGAGTTCAGAATCATCGATATATGTGCCAATACAATATGATCGAGGCAGATTATATTACACAATGGAGGTTCTTTGCTGGTTTTTAAGCCCTCACTGACAGCCGAAGCGAAATCTAAAAATGCCAATGAAATTGCCTCAGTAACGAATGACAGGGAAGGCTCAAATTTGCCACGATATGAACGGATAACCGCTGCGTTGAAGCGTCCTTAGACAGAGCGATACATCAAAGAGATACTCCTGGCCTGTTCCCCCATCCCTAAACCCTATCCCCCACCACCATCCCGTACAATCCTGTTTCAATCATCCCGTTACACCGGCTACCGACCTGCCCTCCTGTACTCCACAAAATAGAAATAGAAAATAACTTCTACGCTCATCAACATTAAATGCCACGGGCTTGACGGAAGGTTAGCCGTGGGAGAGAGTGAAGGCTTTACCACGAGGTGGCAGCGGTGAGGGTCGACGGTTGCCGGCGGAAGTGGGAGGCGGAGGGGCCGCACTGCGGTGCCGTCGCGGCAGAAAAGGGGAGGGGGTTCTGCAAGGGGGGGTTGGGTTGAGCGAGGAGGAGACCAGTGTGAGGCTTAATGACTGTTGGACGGCAGTGCTGACAGAGAGATCGACAGGCAGACGCAGCACCAATGTGTACTTCATCCGCCGCTCCCGGAATGACAAATGGTGTCCGCTCCCCTTCTTTCTCCGAGCAAAATGGGCATCGGGGCGGGTCGGGAATGGAAAGGGGAATGGGAAGAGGAATGGGAAGGGGAATGAGAAGGGGAATGGGAAGGGGATAGGGAAGGGGTGCGAGGGAGGGATTTTCGAAATGGTTAGAGCGTCGGGAATGGCGGCGAAGGGAACAGGCGAAAGAGTGGCGGGGAAAGGGAGGGAGTGCAAGATGAATGTGAAGAGCGGAAAATGGATTGGGAGAAGGGAGGAAGAGTGTCTTAAAAGGCGAGGAAGCCAAGGATGTGAAAGGATTGGTGAGAGTCGGGGGAGGTGTGGGGAGAGGGGGTTTTCGGAGGGTGGAAGGAAATGAATGGCTTCCAGAGTTGGAGGCAGGTTGGAAGGAGACACGGAAATGATGGGAAAATGAAGGTGGGAAGTGACGGAAAGAAAAAAGGCGGTGGCGAGCCGTAGGAGGACGGGTGTCCTCCGCCACTCCTACCCTCTCCCCCCCCCTTCGACTTTCGTTTATCTTCCTTCTCTCTGCACGCCCTTCCATCCGGGAGACTGACGGCGGCAGAAACCGCCCTCCCCTCGGTCAGACGGACGGCTTTGGCGAAATAATTAAGAAGTGGTTATAAAGTGCCCCGAAAGAGAGCTAAGATACGCAATCATTTTTCGGCTTTATTAAGGAAGGGGGTGGGGGTGGGGGAATGGCCGATACAAGGGAATGAAGTTGGTGGGCGGCCACAAGATATAAATAAATGAGAGAACGACAAAATTAGCTCGGGTGATTTGTAGAGCTTTACGCGCGTTTATTAAAACGAGTGTTTAATATTTGTTCTCCATACGTTGATAGGTGATAAATTAAAACTGTTACGGCACGGATCTCATCAGATGATAGGTTGTGAACAAATAACATCTCTGCTATGATATTCCACCATGTTAGGGTAATTAATGTGAAATCGTTTGATCCAATAATTTTATAATTATTTTTGCCGCATGGAATTACCTCATCGTCGATAAAGACATTTACAAAAAAACAATGTTCAGCAAACAATAGGAAATCGTTGTTAAGTAAGTTAGTTTCTGCAAATCTTAGACGCATTTAAATATGCGATTCACCTGGAAATTATACCCAATTATTTTTAACCATATTATATAGCCCACATACATTTTTTAAAGAGAAAATAAAAAGGTATGTGAAAGCTCTTGTAACCATAATATCTTATGCTCACTGACAACCCGTTTCACTATTCATGAAAATTCTCTTGTGTACAGGTATATTATAAAATCACTCACAATTAAATTCAACTAAATACACAGAAATTTAAGTCCAGCACTCTTGAATAGATAGCACATTAGAAAGTAGTGTTTTTCAGAAACACCAAAGTAATGAAAGCAACTTACATCAGTTACGATAGTGAAGGAAAGTCAGATTCATCGAATTTACATCAAAATGAAGATTTTTTTGTTTGGAGAAAACGAAATAAATGATCCTATAGCATCCCATCCTATCACGACAGGTTCAAGTGTCTATCTTGCGTCACGCATCATTTCATTCTTATCTTACAGGGCACGCAATTATTCGAAAATCGAACCCAAGAGCCCGAATATTTACTTGAAGACCAAATGTTAATGATCATGTTACACACGCCAATTTCTGAATTTATTGCATAGGAATGTATACGTGAATGTATATTATGCTTGTTTGTGCTAATAAATATATTTTCAAATTCATGCACGAGCTTATATTTGTGCATAGTACCCAAGCACACCACGCCACAAGCACTTGCGGCGGCTTGCGCGGAGTTTCGTAAAGTAAGTATAGCCAAGGTTCGCATTTCAACCAAATATGAGGGGCAGTCAAATGAAAACCGAACGCATGGACATGGGATATTCAGTGTTCACCATGTACAACAGACATGCGACGATGAATTTCGCATACTCGAGCAGCATGAGGGTAGAAAAAGAAACTTTGCCCTTCCACATAAAGATTTAATACTTCACACGACCATGGTTTCGATGCTTCGCACTATCATCACGTGATGAATCTTTAATTGGAACGGCAAAGTTTCTTTTTCTACTCTCATCATGAAGGAATTCCACAAAGTTAAGCCTGAAACTGTTATGTTTACTCCAGCCTCAGCCACCAGAAAACGAACCACGATTCTCTGCTAATCTTTGCTTGCCTCCATTCCTGCAGGTGCGGCTGTGCTCGGCTTTCATTTGACTGCCACGCATACAATTATAGATACATATTATATATCTCTAGACAAATATTTCGTTGAAAACCGTAATCCTTCTTTCGATTGCACGAAAAAAAATGACCGACTTTTCATGTGTTGGGATTTTCCTCGATTAAGGTTAGAGGAGTTTTAAAACCTCGCACGATATCCAAGAGAGGTTGAAAAAAAATAAAATTCATTTGCAATAGTGTCACTTAAATCAAATTATCATCAATATTTATATTGAGTGACACAAATGCACCGCAAAAAAAACGTTCCAGTAATATTAATGGCACATAAAGAGTTTCGTCATTTTATAAATTCGCTACGCAAGCAACTTGATATATGGTTACACTGAAAAAATTATCAGAAAGTTCATACTGTTATTTACGACTTGATATAGAAGGCATGATTTTAAACCCGATGGACGCGCAAGTAAACCCGTTTGACGCAAACGTCTGGCAAAAAGTTTATAAGAGCACATGTATGTTGCTAGCAATATGCGACGGATAATAAGAGTCTATTATTTCGTCTATAAATAATGTGTATTTCTTCATTACTGGGAAAGGCTTTCGACAAGTTAGTGACGTCAAGAGTAAAATCACCTTCGATTGTTTACTACCCAATGACAGCATTTGACGTACGATCAGTGACACTTGGAGGCCAAAAGCACTCCATTAATTTTAATAAAACTTTCTGCTAATAAAGTATCATGTCACAATAAAGAACGAACATTAACTGAAAGGAAATTAAGTGTCAGCTCTTGGGATATTATGACATCCATTCTAGCATAGATAAGAAATGTTGAGTCCACCTTTAACGACAGATTTATTAGCAGTATTTAATGCCCCAGAGACATACACTCACCCCACGTTTGTTCCCGCATACCAAAGCGTGGATGGATTTAAAATGCACCCAAAATACTTACCCACTGCATCATCGCTGAAAGGAATACATTATATATTTTAGTTGAGTGAACCATCAGTTCGCATCGCAGAGAGCATGAATCGTCAATGTGTAATATCATTCGCTCATTGCAAACAGTCGGGCGAGTTTTATATATGTATTAGTGCGCTATATTTATAGGCCTTGCTGAGGTATTTTAATTTCAAAAACCACATATAGCGCTAGTTTTAAATTTTTTTACGACGCCGAGGAGCGCCAATGGCTTCTCCCGGTGGCTGACGCAAGCCGTCCCCTCGTGAACCCCGCCATAGTCCCCGTCCCTGGAGAGGCGGCCCGCGCGCTATTTCCACCCATAACGGCATTACGACTCATGAATGCCAATGGGAAAAAGCGAGTGCATGTACTCAGTGGCCTCGGCCATGTATGGAACTCCACGCCGCCGGGAAAAGGTTTTTTTTTCATTTTAACTGCCTAAACGCGGATGACTGCTCGCCCCGCAATTGAAAAAAAAGAAGAAATAAATACTTCATTCCCAAGTAGATATGGACAGATGTATTTTTTAAACGAGGGAATGGTAGCGTATAAAACTCCGTGATAACGCCCGTGAATGATTTCTCTTCAAAAACTGATGAAAACTTTTGAGGTATAATGGGAAACGTTTAGTTGTATTGTTTTTGGGCAAATGGGTACAAGTAGACTACAAGTGCACTATTACCGGACACACACACGAACTGCAAAAGATGTGCCGCTCTTAGCTCGGCTGAACGTCTTGCATCTACCACCGTTTCTCCACTCAATCCTTTTTTTTATGCTCAAAATTGATTCCTATAAACCCCAAATAAAATTTCACAGAAATTAAGAATTCTTTCTTAATATTACTTGTTGTCGTTCCGTAATAAATGGTCACGAGCATTCTTTCGTGATCCTACATACTACGCTATGTAAATCATTCAGAGCAAAGTTTTCTCCCATTGAAATAACAAATAGATTTAAATTCCTTTATTGAGGACTTAATGAAAAATATGAGAAATGGTCTTCAGGGCTTGAACTAACAGCATTTTCCCTTCATTAAAAACTGATTTTTGTTATATTTTTATAGAAATGAAATTATAAAGGTATGGTTTTGAAAACTTCAGAATTGAGCATAATGACTTAAATACAACAATTCTTGACAAAGAACACAATATCAAAATGATTTTATTTACATTATTCATGAAAGTCAGTTATATTTAATTGTTTAACAGTCATGAACTCTCAAATTTTTATCATATAATATTAACGTACTGGAACGTGATTATAGTCATTTTTTATTTGCATTAAAACAACTGAATGAGTCATTAATCAAATTTAGGCTATTGAATGTTATTTGTAATATTCTGATCTGAACTTGCCAACCTATGCACACCCAAAAATACTATAAATTATATTTAACATGCTTTTCATAAATATCTTGATTGTATTGTTGTTGATTGCTGGTTTGTGGAGGTTTCCGCTGTTTTAAACCTAAAGAAAGTTTTTTAAATAAAATAGAAAGACGGCATATACGAATAAACTTTAGTTTCTCTCTCTGTCCCTTTTACTGACGTGTTTGTTTGCATGGACATTTTGTCCACATTGATATGATATTTTAATGCCGAGAGGAATACGGAGAACGCGTTTCTCGCCGTTAATAGGAACTAGAAGATTATGGAAAATAGAAAATGACCAATAACAAGACTCATTTCAGATTCTGAGAGTAAATGATCGGTTAAATCCACAAATGAGTGGATTTAAAAAGGTCATAAAAGATTTATGGTTACGAATAACTAAATAAAAAATTAACCTCGCCTAGGATATCATACCATGAGAGAGGTATAGTGCCAATTGTGATTTACACAGGAGATATATAGACGAATGTACTAATATTTGCAGAAGTTTCACTAATGTAAAACGTCTACAAGTAGTTATATTTATTGCTTTGTTGAGATGTTTTGAATTTAAATTAACAAATTTAATCTTAGATTTCAAGAGGCGATCCAGTGTAATGTCCGTATATGTATGTGCTACCGTTTCTCTTAACATGCGAATAGTTATCAATATGTGTGCTTGTACCCCTTTCCAGTACTCACGAGAATTCAGAAAAAATTACATAAACTTTTTATACGCTTGTATACAGAGGTGTTTTGATTTCTCAATAAAACAGGGCATTACCAAATACCATTGTTCTATGTGAGCAGTCTTATTTGATGAAATGATGAAAATTAGTATGGCTTTTAATCCACAGAAGGGGTCCATAATATTAATTAAACATTTCTGTAAGTCCGAGAAATTTATTCTAAACTCACAGAACAAAACTCTATATCATATGGACCTCAGTACTACATTTTTAACATGAGTTGTACTTAAGGAAAATATATGCCAATTAAAAATATAGCAAATACTGTGAAATCTCAGAAGCTAGGCCAAAATTGGTCAAAGCTACGGCACAATTTGCAAATTAAATTTTAACTTCCCATTTATGAATGAACGATCAAGAGATTCCGAAACAAAGCGGTAACAACATGTAATAAATACACAGGGTAAAGAGAAATCCATCGTAGAAACAAAATGTCACATCCTTAAGTTAAATTCTCCACAAATCTTTTTTCAGAAAGACAACTACAAATATCAACAACAGTAAAGTGCTATGTACCAGCTCACCACATGTACTCGGTTAAAAAGATACACTTCAATGCAAACGACTCATTAATTTGTCCGATATGAGGGAAAAGGAAACGGGGACAAAAAGTCAAAATGACGTTTCCACTCTTCATATCCCACACGACACGGCTCTACGTCCAAATCTCTCCCCTCAACCCATGCATACACCCCCTGTCCCATATACACCCCCCTCCCCCAACGACAAAACTAATTCGTTACCGCGGCACGGGAAAACAAGGCGGGGGAGGTGAGGCAAGGAGGGGGCGGAAGGACACCAGGGTAGGGGGCATGTGGAGGAGAGGAGGGTGGGCCGAACACCTTGTCTCCATCAAACCCCTTCCCCATTTTCCCGAACAATTCACATGCTTATCATGACATCTTTTAATGTACCCCTGACACATAGTGGAACGGAAACCAGTGCAGGCCACTTCTCCCCTTAATGTAACCTTGCGACTGAGTGGTGACGTCGAGTGGGTCGGGCGTAGCTGGAAGGGGGGGGCCGTGGGGGCGAGTGGGGCATGCGTAACGGCGGAGAAGGGCGCGGAGAGGACCGGGAGGACGGGGGTGAAGGAAATGGGGGGGTGCACACGAGAGATCAGAGGGGCTAGGGTGGGAGTCAAAAGGGAGAGGGGGGGTGGGGGTCGGTAAGGGGGAATGGGGCAGGGGATGGCGGGCGAGAGGCGGCGAACATACGTGTTGGACGGGTTAGGTAAGCAGGGAGGTTTTAATTAATTAACTAGTCACTTAATGAATTCGTTCACGCATCTTGCACCGCTAAGCCATTACGCTACCGATCCAACCACACCACTTCGTTACCTTCCTTCCTTCTCACACTAGCCGCCTCCCGGACCCACCCCTCTCGGTCACCCCGTCAGACAACCACCCCGCTCTCAACCCACTTTCTACACCCTCTCTCTCTTTCTCTCTCTCCTCTCTCCCCCGGCAAAAGCCTTCGGTGTCTGACCTCCTGTTGACCCCAAGTCAAACCAAAGGCACACTTCGTTGAAAGATAGAAAGCATTAGCAAAAAGCCCAGGAATAGAGAGAGAGGGAGGAGGTTCCAGGGACACTGAGCGTATTTTCGGATTAGCATGAATGCTTGCGAGTCGGTAGCTTAGCGCCGGTGACTCTTAATGCAAATATACGAGGCGGGGAGGGAGCGTGATTTTTCGCCTGGCTGATTGATGCGTCAACACTCCCTGGCTCGCGGTCGGCTATGTGACTTAGCTGTCGCATATAAAGTGAAAATTAGTGCTTGAACAATAAGGACGAGTCACAAACAATCCCTCCAAAGTACGAGACGGAGATACACTGAAAGGAATTAACGTCCCACGACCCGTGACGATTTTTCATTCCCTCGATAATGGCCGCCTATTTCTCTGGGGAATTGTTTGTTTCCTGAGCTAATAAACTAAATCATTACCACCATTCCTTTAGTCTCACTCGTCGACTCCCTTTTGATTATCGGTCCCCGCATATGTGGAGCGAGAAAATCAATCTTTGGGAACGCATTGAAATGAGCCGAGGTGGTGTTTCTATGGTGCCATGATCAAAAGAGATATACTCGAACATTTGATGAGAACCTATTCGGCGTGAAAATGGTGAGCATTATTTCGGGACCGGAATGAGAAAAGGACATCCCGGCCCGGTAATCATTCATTATTATTTAGATTCCCTTTTGCGAATAAACATAAAATTCTATTTTCAAGTTGACAACATGTATACGAGCTAGCTTGTAACATGCGTACGAGTTAGAATACAACGAAACCCCTCGGCATAAAGGTAAACTTTCACAATGGAAGAAGAATGACCATTCAGATGATTTTTTTAAGCTCTGCCACAAGGACATTACAACATGGATGAGTATTGTGAGCGTTGCCTATTACCATAATAACGGTTACCTATCATATTTTTGGCGCAAGGCAATCTTAGGGAGAGAGTAATGTGAGCCTTAAAAAAAATTGGATTTATGAATGTAATATTTCACTTTTGTGGTAAGGTGAAAGCTTTCAAGCAGTCCAAGGGGGATTTCCCTTTCTATTTGGAAATAAAAGACATGTTCGATTTTAAAAGAGCATCAATTAAGTATGAAGAAAAAAAAATACAGAAGAAAAGGACCACGGGGCCAAAGTGATACAAAATAATATTGACATTATTCCTTCTGATACTTATCTCTTGATATATATATCTTCGACCATCAAGTTCCCACATTAATGGCTACCTTGGATTAATTGTTGAAGACGGAGTGGTTTGCTACACTATAATGATTTCGACCAGATAAGAGAGAGTAGTTCAAAGAAAGGAGGTTAGATTTTAATATAAAATTTAGAGCACTGAACTTCTAGAATAAAAAAGAAAGGCAAGAGGGCAAACATAAAATAGAGGGGACCGAAATAAGCGTCTCATAACTGGCTATGTACTTTTGGTATTACATAGACATGGGTATATACATCAGAAAAATATGCGGGGTAGCCTCAAAGAAACTAAGTTTCATATTAATTAAGTTTCGTTATAAAAATATAAGAGATACGCGTTACACATTTTTAGCTACGCATACAATAAGTAGCATGTATTTAAAATCCATGGGAAAAAGTTTATTTATTAATTGTGCATGGGCCATAGGAAATCCGTTAGATGATAATTTGCGTGACGGGCATGTTGGAGGAATATGGTTTGCGACTCCAGTATTCACGAATACGAAAATCAAGGCTTTTAAAAAGGCATTGGAAACCTAATTTTTCTACCACCAAGTTCAGCTACAAAGTCAATATTCATCTACCAAGGAAAAGATACGCACTAATGAATAAATCAAACCCAAACACAGGAATATGTTTACTTAAAAATACATGCATTCGGTCAAACACACCAATAGTGTTTGCTTAATGAGTCAATGTATTAATGCGTGCATGGGCTAATGTTCTTACATGTACGGCCGGTTCCCTAACACGCCCGACAATCTATTTCGGCCGTTTACGAGGTTCGGTGTAGGTGTTGATTATTATTTAGAAGAAACAGAGGGAGTATGTAGAACAAGGTACATATCCAAATCAAATCCACGCCTAAGCAGCATACACATACTCATATGTCGTCTCCACTTTCAAATGTTTCAGGTAAATTATAATTTTCGATAGAGGATAGTGTTTTCATTTAAATATATCAAATTACATTTGCGCCATATCTACTTAGCATATTTTGAAATTACTTCAGGCAGCACGTAACATTTCATTGGTAATCATAATAACGACATTTAAATTTGGTTTTTAAAAAATTTGCCAAGAAAAATTTGCAAACAATGTGAAAACATTTTTGTGTACACGAGTTTGGTGAATGCTGCGGCTGAAAATTTTAAAACGTGCCGAAAAACAATAGATTTAAAAAAAAATAAGTTCGCCACTACCCAGGTGTTTTCATTTGGCTCAGTTGTCTTGAACAACTAAATGCCACGCAACGGATTTGAAAAAAATAAATATTGAAAAAAGACAATACGCCACCATTAATCCATACAATCTGATTTTTCCATAAAAATATGCGATAGTGAAATTAATATTATTCAGATAATCCCTACTTCCAGGTCGACTGTTCCATCTTACGACCTCACCCGACGCCTTCCCTAATATATTTCCCATCGGCCTTTCAGATGACCGCCGTTCCGGAAAATCCACGTGGAAAAGGGAGGCATCTTTCCCGCGCTATTTTTTCCCCCGAATCCTCTTAATGAGATGTCGCTCATACATATTTCTCGTCGGGATGACATCGACATGACTTCCCATTTCCGTCAACGAGAATGTAAGCACCAAAGAATGTCATCTCGCCTTTCTAAACCGACCCGCTCCGCCCTTTCCCCCCCTCTTAACCAATTCCACCCCTCCACACACACCCTATTACGCCATTCCCAGCTTTTTCATCCCACCTACCCCACATCCCCCTCCCAAAGGACAACCCACAAGCGAAACCGCCTCCTGTCCCCCTCCCCCCCCCCCTTCACCGACAGGCCCCGTAGTCGAGAAGACAGTGGCGGCTTCAAGCGGCGGAGTGCCACCCTAACTCTTCTTCCCATCTCGACACGGTGTGCACTCAACAGCTAAAGTCCGTCCCCTCCCGCTCCACACCCCTCCGCCTCCCACTCCACCAGCAGCCCCCCATACCCCTTGCCCTCTTCGCTGGCAAACGGTACTCCCTTCTGCGTGTCATGGAATTGTGCATGTGATGCGTGGGGAGCACCACCGCCGTACGCCCCTCGTGCCTTCCCCCGACCCCGCCCCGCCGCGCTTTCCACCGGTGGAGAATTGGCAACGCGGCCAGGAGCGCCTTCCTCCCCATCGCTCCCCCTCCCCTCCCACATCCCCGAAGACTCTTCTTCCATGTCTTTGTAGTGCTTGCGCATTCACATGTTTTATCGCCTCCTCTCGCTTATTAAGACAAGCACATTTTTCTCCGCTCTCTCCACTGAATCGTACGAATACTAAGTTCCAGCTCATTTCGTGAACATTTTTCACCGCTGACGTGACTCCACGGTTTAACCAGGACTGATACAGATCGAATGATGGAGAAAAGGATTAATGCAACAATTAATTTTAGAAGGGAGCGGTGTTTAGAATGAACAAATTCTAACTAAGAATTCGCAAGTTATAATATATTACCGAGTAATATCCTTCAGTGATAGTTCAGTGTAAATTGAAAAACATTTGAGAAGAAGCGACGGAATTAGAATTATTCTTCCTGATGCAAAAAAAAATTCTAAAAAAAATGATTATATTCGAGTATTTCTTATGTGTATATTTGTGTCTCACGAATTTTGTTGAGCATTTTTATTTTTCTGTGGATAAAAGGATTCCGCCTTCACTGTCCTATGAATTGTACTGTATGTATTATTTCATTGGCATTTACCCCGTTTCCACCGAGGAAAACAGGTTTTGCAAAAGAAATCGTCAATTAAGGCATGTTAAATTCTATCTATAGCCTGTTGCCAGAGTTAATCACACAATTCGATTAAGTATTAAAATTAATTATACGCACTGTTATAAAAGACATGTTCTGGGAAAGTGTAGTGGAGGCTTTATTTGTTCTCGTTTTTATTGACAGAGATTAAGGTTTGATGTGTCTTAGAAGAACGGCGAATGTGTTGAGAATTCGCAACCACGGCTGCACTAATATAATTCATATGACGAGGATAAAATATTTATACACGGAAAATAGCCACAAAATTTAGTAAATGTTCCGTGACCTAAACAAGTTCATTGTAACATCTAAAAGCTCCAAAGGGTTTAACCATGTTTTTCTTTGGTACCAAAAAGTCAAAATAGCTTTTTACAGAAGCTCCCTTTGTAACTCCCTCCGAAGAAATCCACCAACTTCACTTAGAGGTTAGTAGTGGTCGATATTAGGGGGTTAGAGTTTGACAGTTATGGTCAGATGCGAAATTAGAGAGGGGGGAGCAATTTGGCAGGGTTTGGATATTCATGGAATGGAGAAAGTGTAGAGGGAAACCCGGCGCCGGCTTTAATCAATAGACGCCTAGAATCTCCCTCTTCCACTAGCTCACTATGCGTGCTAAGCACAATAAATTATCTCATGTTTCAAACGACAGATATCAATATATAGTTTATGAGTAGATATAAAAACACTTAAGGAAATAATTATATAGGGAAAATGAAAGACTAAACATCAGACACAAAAAAAAAGTCAAGAGGCCACCACCCACGTTAGCATGATGAGAAATTTCTGGTTAACATTTTAAAGACGCATATTAAACGTATTTCTTGAGAATCTAGAAAGTCCTGTACTTTTTCCTCAGGAAAGTATACAGGAAAAGTCAGGTATTCTTCATCTGTGAGAATTTTAAAGTACAGGAAACGTTAAGATATGTTACCATGAAAGGTATAACCTGCTTTCTTAACAAGCCACAACACAAGGTTTGATATGATTAGAATGTATCAAGCAGCAAAAACCTCAGAAAATAATAAACTTGGGGATTCATTTCACATTTAAAGACTACTTTTAAATCAAAAGTGAGGCCATTCATTTTTTTGGCTGCTTCCTGGAGTATATTATGAAGTAAGTCCTAGAATGATATAAAAATACGGTTTTGACGAAATGGTTTAATAATTGTACCCTGATACAAGAATTTCGGAGTAATATGTCGACGTCCTAATGACTGTCCTCCTAACTTCCGTTTCCGTTTTTCTCTCGGGAACATGCCCCTATGCATAGGAATAGCGACTTTGCACAGCTGCATCTACAAGTAGCTCTTAATTAATATTGGCTCAAATGCGAACATTTTCTACGCGTCGTGTATTTTTTTCCTCGGGCGAGCAACCATCGGCGCGCCGCGCCGTGATGTACACTAAATTTAACGCTTCTCGAATAAACTGCTGCTTGTACCCGGGTGGGGAAGTTAAGGTTACTTTACCCCCTTCTAATCGTGAGCGTCACCAATACCCGAAAGTGCCTGTTTTGCGTAAACTATTCAAGGAATTCAAAAGTAGGGGTGGAGAGTTTGAGAGATAGAGAGAGAGAGAGAAAGGAAGAGAAGAGAGTGATATCCACACAGTTTGATACCTGTGCCTTGAGTATGAAGGCTACATAGATGTCTAATATGAAACATAATGCGATGCCGAAAAGATACAACGACGACACCCAACTTTCTCATCCCTGATATCAATCGAAAGTTCAATAAAATTACCAAGTCGTCGTACGACCAAACCCACAGTGAATGTATACACTCCTTTAAACCGCACAACTTTCTCTTCCTAGCTATTTCTCCCGCCAGATCCTCCACCCGCCAGATCCCCCACCCTCCAGATCCCCTTCCCGCCCGCATTCCCCGTCCCTCCCATCTTTCTTCTCCCCTCCTCCCGGCCGCCGTCCCTTCGGCTGTAAATATCGCCACCGCCTCCCCTACCCACCCCTCGCCCCCTCCGTAGGGAAGGCGGTGGGGGGTGGGCGGAGGGCGAGGTGGGGGAAGAAATAAATGCCAGCTGGGCCTTTGTTTCATTGCGTGGCTCGGGGCACACCTTGACAGGTCTGACAGAGACAAAGAGCAGACTGGACAGGCGGACACGGGGACTGACAGGGCGAGGCGGGCAGGGGGTGGAGACGTTCAACCCGGCAGCGTCACCCCGCCCCCTGCCTCCCCCTCCAGCCCACTCCCACCGTCCTCTCCGTCATCCCCCCCCCCACTCCGGAGAGCCGCCCCGACCCCAATCATCCCGACAAAGGTTGTCGATAAGAAATCTTCGCAGAGTATTTGACATTCGAATGAGTTCTCATGCGAGGGTGAGTGTGTGTGTATGTGTGCGTGTATGGGCGAGTTTATGTGAGTGTGTGTTTTCGTAATTGGCTTGACCCGGATTTTATGCCCTCTTGGCCACCACCTTTAACAGTCTATTTCCTCGGTCATCGCCCAACCTATGACAACCTTTCACCAGTGCACGCGTCAATACAGCTGACGACTTGCCTTCTAACCCTTCAGAACGAAGGAGGCAACTGATTCTATCACTTTTTGCTTCTGTGAATACGAATGTACGAAACATTATAACCGTTCCCCAAAGGTACGGGGTGAGGGCTCGAGCGGTTTGGATCGATGAAAGAATTACGTAGCCGGATCCTTGAATCACTGTGCTTTTACGCCATTTGAGATCTCTCTTCGGTGTGGACGATCTCTTTAACGAATCATATAAAACTCTGCTGGGATAGTTAAACATATTGCACACGTTTTACATGTTTAATGCATTGTCTTAAACGCCAAAGAGTACATCTATAAAATGTTAACATACATATTTCATTATTCAGGTAGATACCACTAACTACAAAATGAATCAGTGATTAGCAAAATATGATAGATCCTATGTATTTTATAGTGTAAAGGTATATATAGATATGCGACGGTCCAGAAAAAGGAACTGCGTTTATTTATAGAATAAAAATGGACTAAAATCTCGCTATCGGAAAATTCTATATTTTCAATATATATTTAATGACGCCTCAGTTTATCTGCTTTGCAATGTCATATTTATCTTGTGTGAAAATAGTTAGAATTATTAGTAAAACCCCGTGAATGTTGTATTTATTAGAAAATTGTTCTTGTATACTTATGGATGGAAAATTTCAACAGAGTAAATCGTTAAACAATCCTAATCTGCAACGAGAAATTCAGCATTTTCATAAAAAAAATTATAACGCACGGAGCAATTTATTTTTTGTTCATTTTGGTTGAAAAGGAAAATGATGATGCAATCCGATGGAATAGTTGGAGAAAGAGCGTTGAGTTGTCCCCTACAAATTTTGCTTGACAGGATATAAAAAATATCTCAAACGACCGCAGATGGACAAGTAACTAAATACGAAGATATTATCTTTTCCACGAAGGCTGGCTATTAGTTCATCATTAATGACAGTGGAATACCATGTAACATTAATTTTTGCAAGATTTCTCCAATATCTCGGTACAAATATAAATTTGCGGTGATAGAGTTATAAAAACCTTGCGGCTCAAATCCAAAGAAATTATTTCCTCCGAATATCGCATTTCCTCTCCACCCCATAAACACACACCAACACACACGTAAATAATATTAACCCCAGACGAGGGACGCTGAGGGATATAACTTAGTGCCAACGTGAAAGTATCCATCCTCTCAATTCATATCTTTCGGAACTTCCTAGGGTGCTGCTCACATGCGAAGGCTCCGAAGTTTACATCCACTCAAGTGGAGAAATAAATGGAGGCGGAGACGAAATTAATTTCAACCACTTCCCCCTTCGCCGCCCCTCGAGTGGAAGAGACACGGCGTTAAAATAAAGCTGCATCTTCATAAATCGTTTGCAAAGGAGAAAGAGAGAGAGCGAGAAAGAGAGAGGGAAAGAGAGAGTGGGTTAGCGGGGGGAGTGGGGGGGAGAGGTGAGAGAGATAGAGTGAGTGCTACAGGGAGGAGGGATGCGGGAGAGGGGCTGAGGGGAGAGGGTGGGAGAGAGAGGCGAGAAGAGAGCGAGGCTTCGATTAATGTCAGACGGATGACTACAAATACATCGGGGGGGCCAAGGGGGGGACTCCCGCGCGCGCCGAGGGAGGCATTAAAAGGGGACTCCTCGGGAGAGTGCCGACGGGGGGGGGGAGCTATGACACCCAAACCCGTCAACCGCCCACTCCACTCGCCGCCGCTCCACTCGCCGCCGTGCCCCCCCCCGACCTGAGACACCCCCCGTCTCATTCCACCGCAACACACCACTTCGCCGACGGACTCTTCGAAAACATTTGATCCAGCTAATGTGCACTCAGTGCCAAACGAGAGACACACTCCTCCGCACTTGCGCGCTCGTAATCTTCCGCGCCCCCCTTCCACCTAGCCCCCGTCATAGCCCACCCTCCCCTTTCGCCTTTCCCACCCCTTTTTCAACCCCACCGCTCCGGAAGTTTCGTGTACCCAGCAGGGAAGTGTCGAGGTGGTGTAGTGGGAGGGGGTCATAATCCGATGCGAGCGGGGCCGGGGGGGTGGCGATGGACC
This sequence comes from Hetaerina americana, assembly GCF_022747635.1. NCBI lineage: Eukaryota > Metazoa > Arthropoda > Insecta > Odonata > Calopterygidae > Hetaerina > Hetaerina americana. The sequence continues at coordinate 2,037,436 of NW_027286403.1, forward strand.
CCGCTCTACCGTGCCATGGCGGGACGGCGTACACCAGTGGAGGAGAGAGAGACGCCTCCTTGCGCGATGCGGCCCTCTCGTGAGGGGGCCGCATCCGCAGAGGCTTCGAAGAGGTCCCACCGCGATAATACTTAATATTGGGTACATCTTGAACAGATGTGAGCATAGAGATACAGTCAACGTCTTCTCCAAAATGTCAAGTTTAAAGTCAAAAGAGTTCCAAGGACGATTGAAACATGAGACTTTTCCCTTGACACCCAGTGGACGGCGGGAATGAGAGGCAAAGTCCTGCAACTTCCGGGTTGTGATCGTGGTCCACAGTGAAAGAAGCCAGATACCATCAACTTCTTTAACAGCACAATTCTGTTCAGAGTCTGCAACCCCCCAGGGCGTATCCCGTTAAGATTCGCAAAATAATACTTTGTTGATAAGCTCAATAAAAGATTGAATACAGTATGCAAATGTTCCTCCAAAAGCTTTCAAGAACGTTGCGGGCCAAGTTTTCAGTTGGGACACATATATTTTGAAATGTTAATGTTACCAAGTGAAACGCATTTCCTTATTTCACGAATAACTTTAATGGTTACTCCGCGCAAATTATCAGTAACCAGTTATTAATGTTTACTTTATAGCTATAAGTTGGGGAAAGGAAAATATTAATTTGGCGGGATCAGAAGCTGGAGCATTCAAGGACATCTACCACACTCTCACACTTTCACCCACAAACATGAAAATCAGGCAACATTTGGAGTACTTAACTAAATCATTCAATTTTTGTCTTCAGGCAAATATATTCGGGTGCTTGGCTTCGCAATTGTCACAACTGCGTATCATGTGAAGAAAGGAGGATTAGAATTTTGTATCAGTGTTTATCCCGCTAACTTTCTTTCGGTGGTCGAGACTATCATCAATATTTGGTGCCGTAATAATTCCTTCGGTAACGCAAACAAATTTTAGAGCCATGGGCCCATCTAAAGCTCATTGTTGCTTGTTCTCATTCTGAATAAGGGGTCACAAACCTATTTTCTCCAAATAGCCCGTCCCGCTTATTCTCTTCACGCAGCACTTTTTAAAAAGGCCAACCGATTTTTTCTGAAACTTTTCCAATTCCTTGAGTAACGTTTTCTCCCACGGAACGCAATTAATTACCACGCATTTTAGCCTTACTAAGGTGGAAGAACAACAGTCGCATAACTTATTATATTTTAATACATCACGTCCAACGAAAACACGTTTCCTAATGGCTGACCCGCATATATTTTTCGGGCGTGTACTAAAGAATTAATGTCTCCCCTGTTGATTAATAACTGTAAACAAAGTTTAAACTTTTATTTTGTCCCAAGCATTAGTCCCAGTCAGAATGTGATAGTGCGGATTCCATCTCTTCCATAAAACTCTCAAAACTTAGGTCGATAGTCAATAACAAAAGGATACCCTATAGCACTTCCCAGTGTTCAGTACAGCACTCCTGAAGCATAGCTCTAGTGAACTTAAACTATCAGCTTCTTTCTGTTTAATGGCCAGATAAGAATCCCCTAAGGATGTTGATCACCATCTAATCAATAACGTAATGTCTAATAAAAATTGTCAGTTTCTCGTGAGCTATCTTGAAGAGCACTTGCTTGAAATATCAAATGTTTTTATCCTAGTACATTCCTCTCTCTCGATTAAGGATATCATGAATAAAAATACTCAGTTTTGGCTTCATATAACCGGCATTTCTTTCTCATATACTTGTTCCTGGAGATCCAGGTTTTAACCATCGAAATAAGCTATTAGGTTCCTAACAATGATATGATCTTAGATTTTGTAGGTTAGGGATGTTTAAACAATCCATCTATAGTTAATGGCATCCGCTCTACAACTGCCTTTGTATGAGAAGGGGGGTTATGTAGTGGAAGCTGGTTCGCATAATCCCACTCGTAGAGTTTTCAAATGCACTTAAATCGTGACCACTTTTGGAAGTTATGTCAGTATTCGGGGATTACCACCGTACCTAGGGCTTTGTTTACTTCTATGTTTCTTAGCGGGTTTTTTTCTGAGCTGAGATAATAACATGTCACCCGTGAGTTCTTCAGGTGTATTGAAGGTCTCTTTTTTACACACGGCTGTTTTTAGTGTAGACATTTTGCAAGAAATTGATAAAATTTTTGATCTTGCATGCGCTCTTTGCGACAGCGTCACAATCTATCTTTGCGTTTAACATTTGGACGTCTCTCAATCTCTGACGAAAGTCCAATATGGTATAGGGTGATACTCCAAATATTCCCACATGGCATAGGATTAAGCTCCATACAAAATTTTTCAATTCATGGTGCGCAGAGCTTTGCGCACTATTCTTTTTGTTTTTGCTGTATTTTCTATGAGTTCCTCTCATGAAGTATTCATTAGAACTCTTACATAACCCATTTAATTATTTTTAGCATCTTAGCGCTAGCATTTTTCTTTCCCACTTTAACACCCTCCTTTTCTTGCTCTTGAGCCATTTTGGTTTGGTTCGTCCAGTTATTCCCGTTCTTGTTAGTACCATTTTATGTTGATTTGTTTATCAATTTAATGTGAGACACTTTGTCTAAGTCATTTCAGAAATCTACGAATGCAGCATCTAATTTCGTTTTTTTTGCCCTATATCAGAGTATTGCGTAGAAAAAGACCCAATCCTTATTAGTATTCTATTCTCTGTATTAATTATTTTAAGAATATTCAATAAACCAAAGTTATTTCACGGGGTAATAAAGAGTTCCGTTTGGATAGATGATTCAAAGTACGTTCCTGTTTTTCTCTCTTCGATTCTTTCGATGTTATTTGAACTTTAGCATTTCATTCAAAAATAAATTCACTGGTTCGTCACATAGTTTAGCAGGATTAAGATGTTTTGCCGCACCTGCTTGGAAGACCCACACTCGGTATCCTCGATATTTAGTTCTTTCGAGGAAGAAAAACCGGAGACGAAATGAAATACTTTTCCAATTTAGCTCTCTCATCTCAAAGGAGTCAAATTCCTTCCTTGAGGTTTGTATTCTCTCTGACAAGCCCCTTTCTTATGGTTGTCAGCCAGACTAGATTTTTGTACGCCATCCAACCCCATTTTTCTATTTCCACTTCAGGTGAATTTAATTCATCCGACAATCATCCAAATGCTAAATTCCCTTTTGGCAGCGCGGAGCCAGGGAGCTGGTTTTGGTGTTGACTCAGCCGTGACTAGTGGACGTGGCCCCATCATTATACTGCCTCGTCCCCGCCTCTCCAGCCTCCAAATGCTAACGCGCAGCCATACCTCTCTGACTCGGCCGACATCAACTCGTTCCCCATGTAAAGAATGGCATCGCCCGGATGTATAAGTGCTGGACTAGCCGGATTAGGGAATCCTCTACACCCGCTCACCGCCTGCCTCCGTTAACCTGTTCTTCTCCTGCCTCAACCCCACCCTGCCTCACCCGCCACCAGCTCGTGAACCTTAACGCCCCCTTTCCAAGACGACATCAAAGGACGTATAATTAGCTATCTGCGAAGAGCTGGAAGAATTCACCACCCGGCATTATACCCCTCCGCTACCTGTGGCAAAACTATGTGTGCACTCTGCCTATCATAAAAGAGCTCTCGGAAATCCAAATTGTAGGAATTCCTTGGCCCATTCACGTACTGGATTATGGCGCGCTTAAAAGAAGGAATCTGTCGAAACATGTTAATTGGGGCAGGATGATGAGGTTCGTCGAGTGAACAAGTATATGTGAAATATAAAATCTCAAGAGAACTGTCAGTGGGTTGACGTAGGCATGAGCTTTGAGAGACGAATCATCGAAATCACCTAATTTAGCTAGTGTACTTCATTTGAAATTAAAGGCGACTTTCCAAAATTGTCTAGCGAGCGAACTGAAAACATTTCAGAAGATACATTAAGTCTAATAAGATGCGGCCGCTACTAACGTAAGTATCAAGAAGTTGATATGTGTTCTTCTGTGATTATTTCCAATAAAATCTGAAAACTTTCTGATAGATGAAATCTAATAGGGATATGAAAGAATTAAAGGAGAATTTGGTACCCGAAAAATGAAATAGCTTGGGTGGAGCTTCAGGTGTCCAGAGAGCCCGGGAATCGAACCCGGGCCCTCCGGCCACCAGTAGTCCAACGTTTTACCCCTGGACTACAGCGACCTGTGCACACTACAGGGTCCCTTTACGTGTTTCCTATTTGTATTTTTTGTTCTATTGTATAGTCCAAGTGTTATATATAGATACATACATACACGCACATAAACACAATGAAATTGCTGACAGTTTACGCTTTTAGTCTTTCTTTTAAATCTAGTTTAAATAGAAGGCCTAGGAAAGAAGCAAACAAGCTTAAACAATCAACAAGGTTAGTGTCCTTTTATAATCTTGAATGTTTTGTGCGTTCTGATGACTCCTCGAGCTGTGCTGGCGGGAGAAACAATATTTGCTCATGGCTGTATTGCACATACAGGATAGATCGAGGGTAAGAGTCAAACGGAAGGTATCTCGCGGACGAGGCTACTCGTGTGCCTAATTCGCGTGATCCCTTGGACCGTATTGAAAATCACTTACAGTCCTGATGTGACACCATCGGACCCCTTTTTGTTGCCAAGAATGAAAAAGTATTTTGATGAGCAACCATTAAGGAACGCTGGACAACATCGAAGATGCCGTGACGAGGTGCCCGAAAGGGGTTCGAGCCATACAGGAAGCATACCGCGACTGACAGAGGCGCCGGCATCGGTGTGCCCATGCACAAAGGTGCTAATCTAAAGAGTTTTAGAATTTTGTTCTTTAATTTGAAATAAATGCACGCCAAGGATTTATTCTATCACCAAACAATCATACGTAGGAAGACGCTAATAGGGTATATGATGAGTTAAGAGGATAAATATCGCGGGGGCTCGTGGAGGGAAAGATTTGATAGTGATGGGGGATTGAAACGCGACGGTCGACCAAGGAAGAGATAGATGGTGGTGAGGTGGGAAACTACAGTTTAGGAACAAGTAATGACCGCAGGGAGAAAGCAATAGAGTTTTGCAGAAGACTGGGATTAATTATAACGAACATTTGTATTAGACACCAAAAAAGCCGGAGGTATACATGGAAAATGCCCAGGGAATTAGAAAGGTAGCAGTTACACTATATTATGGTTAGTCCTCGATTAAGGAACAACGATTGATTCGAGGTTTCCTGGGAGTGGATGCAGGTTGGACCATGCCTTAATACTAATGAAATGTAGCGTCGAATCCAAAAGATAAGCCAGGGTAGACGGTTTATGAAATGGTACTTGGAAACATTAACAGGAATGAAAAGCTAGGAGTATCAGTAGGTTATTGAAAAAAATATGAGCGACACCAGAGAGCTGGGTATTATAGAGAAAAAATGGGAAAAAATAAAAATAGAAATCTCGAAACCCGCCAACGAAACTGTATCAACTGTCATCAGGAAAATGACAAAGAAACTATGGATTATGGACGAGATGATTAGAAATATGGACGAGAAAAGGAAATTGAAGAATTTAAACATGTGGTTAGGTAGAACGGAGCCTAAAGGATTAAATATTGAAATGATGTGGATAACAAATAGAGTGAAAGAAGGTGGAAGACGCATGCGAGGACACGGGAAGTTTACAAAGGAATGGTGAAATTCTTTTATAATGTACATCTCCCTCTTGTTTTCTCTTTCCTAAAACTTCAGCTGCTTTTCTGAGTGCTGTTTGTAACATTAGGAGTCCTTATTTCTCTATGATCCGTAGCCTCTGTCCTTTGTAAACAATAGCAGTTTGCTGCTAACGTGGAAACCTAGGACGATCATGTACATCATTATGCGCAGACGTGCCCATAACATGTGCACTGCTGGAGTTCTATCTGCCTCTAATGAACACAATTCATCGTTGGCTAATTCCATTAATGGTTAGATAAAAAGGTCATCGTTCAATTAGGTAATTTCTAATAGATACCAGAATACACTAGGAACCTAAATCAATTTTTCGTGTGGAACCTGGTCAGAAACTATTTAAAATCTAAAATTTCAGTGGTATATTCTCCTCTCCTAAAATCAGAACATAACGACTAAAATTGCCCAATTATGTTTTGCACGAATCTGTCTTTCCTAAACCCGTGTTCTTCATGATAGAGTTTGCCCCAACCGTCGAGTTAGACCAATGCACAGCTAATAATGATATTTTCTAGGAATTCTCAAGATATCGCTATTAAAGATATCAGTTTATAATTACTGGGATCGTCAGTCTCTTAGCAATTGTAGAGGATATTATGTAATTTAGATCTTGGGGCGAGATTGAACTGATCCTAAAAATAAATCAAGTATAAGTAAAATAATGAAACCAATTTTGAGTTCATTGACATTTTGAATATCTCCAATAATACTGAATAATAGTATCCATTGATGAAGTAGTTTAGTAACGAGTAAATTAGAAGAAAAATCACTTCACGTACACATATCGTTAAACGAAAGGCTTCGAAGATCCAAGTCTTTCTTCCATGTAAAAATAAATATGTCGTTGGCATAGTCTCGGTGACTGTTACTGATAAGAATGATTATGAAGACCTTATATGCATCATTTTCGATCATCGCAGGCCAAATTATCATGTAGCCAACTATGTGTCCCGGAAATACCTGAACCATTCATAATATCTGGGGACCGCTTCCTTAGGCGTAGTCTTTTTTTAACTGTAAAGGGAGGTTTTCGATGAAAAAGGACAAAACACCGAAAACATTTATAGCCTCCCCGAAAAAGAATTCGAATAGACACCCGGCAATGTAATAAACCCTTCCTCAATTCCGCATACTTCCTTCCTCCCTTCATTCCGTCCAGCATGTCAATGTTTTCCCTCCTCCTCCTTCGCTGGTCTAACACTCTCCCCTCTATCACAGTCTTCATCATCCAATCGCCAATCAATATACTCAGCATCCGTCTTTCTTGCCGCCTTTAGATTACTGCCAACAATCCCCTCTCTCCTCCCCCACTCTGCTCAGCATTCCACCGCTTGTTTTACTCTCATCTCATTTCGCCTTCCCCATCCTTCTCTACGCCCACATTTCAAAAAACCTCCAATCTCCGCCTAGAATCTTCCATTAAGAACAATGATACTGCACCTTACAGAGCCACACCCAATATCAAGATTTTCAATAATCTTTTCCTATCATCCCTCCTCGACCTCCCCGACAATAAATGCCTGTTGTTAAAGCTTCTTGGCCTGAAAAATTCTACCTATAAACTACTTTGACCATGTTTTTCCTAAACACAACCATGTTAGATAAACTCCAAAGCCAGATCTAGTTTTTAGTCTCATTATAACGTTTTGTTTAGCCTTCCTCTTTTCGCGAAAGGTCATTTCCTTTGCTTAGTTTACAATGATTCCCATCCCACACTCCCATATTGATTTTCCAATGCGCTCAAAAAGGATTGTGACTAGACTGACTTGCTATCCAAAGTTTTACCATCGACGAGTAAAACTGATTTTATGAATTTTCAAACAGCTTTCAATAGATTTTCCAGTTTTTTCCAAGCCTTAATGAAAAAGTCAAAAGGAGCAGGTGAAAATGGATTCTCATTTCTCACCTCTCTTCCTAGCATGCTTCCTCCTGTCCCTCCAAAGGCCCCTCGCATCCGAGTAGCCTCAGAAATGCATATGTTGCGGATGTTTGCTTATCCCTTCAATTGACATCCTTTTTCTACAATACGGTTATTAATTTTACCTTAATTTTGCAACGTCTTCTCGAGATCTATCAATAAAAAAATACAACCTACATATATAGCCAAAAATACATCCTATACATAATAATAGTATTACCCTCGTACATCCAAGGGAATTTAAAGTGTACTGACTAAATATTCCGGCAAAGAGTCACCCTTAAAAATGCTATAAATGATCCCATATAATCACTTCCTTCTACCTATTTCTAAATAATTTATTAGTTTCTTAATTTTTTCAATCACATTAATTAACCCTATTCCTCGCCATCAAAAATTCCTGGGCCTAAGCTATCCCCGCCCGATTCATATTCTTATTCCTCGTCTAAATATTCTGGCTTAATAATCATACCATTTGTATAAATATTTACATGATACTCTTTGTATTCTTTCCATATCTTTAATATTTTCTGGTCCATTTAACAATGTTGTAGACGCATGCTAAATATTGCGCATGGCTTTTCGCTTCCTATTTCCTGATAATGGTTTCACCGTTCTGTACAGCATCAATTTCACCCAACCTTTGTAACCTTTCCACAAGCTCACACTCGTCATATCCGTGTTTTTATTCTTCCATTTCCTTATTTCGTCTATTTTACTCATCATCTCCCCAACAAGCTTAGGTTTTCTTGTGATTTTCCTATTAGAATTTATGACTACACAGCACCCGGCAAGGGTGTAAATGTTGGAGGGTTTTAGGGTACCATCCCTACATGCAGGAATATCAGTTCCTACATATGCTAGAATGCATGTTATCTCACAGTAATAAATTTTAGGGTAGGCGACCGACAGCTGAGGTCATTTGCGCCATTAAGGATGGATGGGAAAGGAGAAAGATAGATGGATAGAGGTCTTTATTTGGCGAAATTGAAACCTAATGGTCCCTTCAGAAGATAATCGTCACATCAGCATCAACAATCTACGTGCTTCATGCAAACCTTATTCTTCATCAGCCTCTTCCCCAGTGTCTAAACATGCCTCCCTCCAAAATGTTTCATTCGACAAATATTTAATATGTCTATCATTGCCCCCCTTCCCTCTTTCTTCAGACACCACTAAAACTCAAAACCCTCTAGTCGGCAACCATCTGGCTCCTTGGCGCCTGCTCAGACTTAGGCCTGAACCTGGACCACTTGGGGGTATAACTTTCTCATTCCCATCAACCCCCAAACCTTCCCATTACCCTTTATTAGCAAAGGTTCTTCACCCTTACATTATAATTCCCAAGTGTCTTTTTAATATTCCTACCTTTTTATTTGCTATTCCGCAAATTTTACCTATTCCCTTCCGATCCTGCCCATCACCCGTATCCTCGGTTTTCTTCCTTCTGTTGGGAAGGATGGTCGGGGGACCGGTCATAAACCAAAACTGAGAGTTTGTCATTATTTTGTGATTCTAAGTGTAATATATCATCGCCACGCTTGCAACTGACCCATATTCACTTTTGTGAGCATACATATAAATGGTAAGCACAGTAATCAACCCGGAGGTAGGTTTTGTAAGTGGTGGTAAAGTTCACCCAATACTAAGCCCGACAGCGTTTGACATTTACATGTCAAACTAAGAGGCCAGTTCCTTTCACTGTGCCGCCTATGGTTTCCTAATTACATAATTGCTTTGAAGGATCTTCAGGATATTTTTACTTGACCGTTTACTCAATGATATATGTATGTAGTAAAACTAAGAGCAGATGCATCGAAGCTTCATGGGTCTTGTGGACATTAGTCCTATTAAGTGTTAAATATCGGTGAATTATGATGTCACCAAATAAAAAGAATCACATATCTTCGGTGGTCTTGGAAGGCCACAGAAATAAATGGCCATCGTAGGTTTTACGTTTTTTGGACTTTTTAGCTTAAAGAAAACGACCCAACAATATTAATTAATGAAATCCCCCGAAGAATTAGTTCATCTCTTCGGCCTATGCCGTCAAAACTGTCACTGCATCATCGGAAAAAGGGAGAAGATTTAAAACAAATCCCCCGTCGAAGCAGCCGAGGGAGCAAGAGATAGGAAGAAAGTCAGGCAGGGTATGGAGAAGTTATAACAGTATTATTCAAATTATAAACTAGAGAAGCTCAGATGATGGCCATGACCAAGGCGTTGGCCAAGTTTGAGTCGCTGTTTATATTTTTAATTCTTATGCTTCTTTTTAGGATAAACACCGTAGAGTTTCTAGAGCCATCGTCACGATTCCACAAGAATATTATTTCAGTAGCCAGCCATAAAACGCAATAATTTTAACTATCTCGAGGGAAGAATAAAATACCAATTGCTCCAATTGTTCCATTAATTCATCTTTTTCAAATCATTCAAGTTCCATTCCTTTCCAATGAGTGAGGAAGACATTATATCTGCGTGCAGATTGTAAACAAGCATAATATCATGCTTGCCAGGACTAAGAATAATATTCTTTTGATGAGGAGGGGATGGCTGTACAAAATCCGTTACGACACATAGATTAATGTTTTTGTGAGTGTTTTGGTGTAAATGTACGGTTTGATTCCCCCTTTACCCAACGGGATGAACTCCCAGGTGAATCATCATCCTTTCACAGTGCCCGGTCCTTGGCTTGTGTTTGCAATGCACCATATACCCCACCACCTCACCCACTCTCTCGCTCGCGTCACCACTCTCCAACCATGCCTACCTACCGGCCAACCGTCACTCCCCTAAATGAACAGCCCCGGTACACTGAATTATGACCCGGTCCGGGGCGGAATTTCCTTTGCCGTGGCTTTTCCTCGTATAACGACGAGGCCTTTAAGGATGGGGTGGCGGCCGATCGCGTGGGTGTGCCTCGCACATCCCTCTCTCCACTCTCCCAATCTCTTTGCTACAGCTCCTCCGCACTCCTTCGGCCCCAACCTCTCCTGGCCCCACATGCCGATCAAACACTGCATCACATCCACACAGTCTCCCGCTCCATCCCCGTGAGAGAGAGAGGTGGTAACGGACGCACAATGGTGTATCGATATCTGCCCCTGTAACCCTCCAATCTTGAATCGATGCATATCAAATACAAGAAGATTAAATGTAAGCCACTGGCCAAGGCGATTTATCCTACTATTCTGTAAACAATTGACAAGCGTCTCACGGAAAGCGACCGGCGAAGCTTCTTAGATCGCGGAGATACGGAATTCAAAGGTGGCCGCCTTTGCGGGAACCAGCGCCAAAGAAATCGTTTTGCAAATCGGAATGGAGCTTAGGCGCCTATATTGAAACATGACTAGTGTAAGTATCTCAGTCCTACCATCTGCTGACTATAAATTCACATCAGAATCATAAAATGCATATTTTTTTCTTTTTCCTTAGGTTTAATTGATCGTTATTTTACAGTCGCAATCACTTCTTTAGAAAATGTATCATAAGTGAAGGTGTAATTTTTCTTATAATTTAACCTTTGGTTTCGATTGCAGCAATTTTAGCATTGTCTCCTTTATCGTATGCATTCCAAGAGGCTGTTGAATACAATTCCGGAACTAGCAATCAAACAAATAAACTCAGAAATAAAGGTAAAACGATTGCATATCGTATTAAGGACTTATTCTTTAGCTCCACAGTCATTAGCGTTTTTATTTTCGAATATAATTCCCCAAGGTAAACATACTACAGTTCATGTTGTAAAAACATCTACAGCCTTAATCCCTTCTCAACGGCTGGGCGTCTCTGGTCACACACAACCAAGTACCTTAAAAGACGTTTGTAGAAACGGCATAGCGTCCATCGAACTCTAAACCATTGACCTAGAGGAGGCCAGTTACTTCCTTATGAATCAATGAGCACTGCTGCTTGGGGGCAGCTCAAAAGGGATAATAAGTTATGCGGAGAAGTGAGATAGCGCTAGCGAACGAAAATAATAGAGTGGTAACACTTTTCTTTTCAGAAAATTTCCTTTTTGCCCCAGAGGAAGGTGGTTGGGCCACAGAAAATTCGGAATAAGGGTTCCATTGGTATACACATATTATATTATTATTAGGTTATCTGCCGGTTAAGGTAGGTTTTTACATGGACACAGCTACCAAATAAACATTTTGTGACTCCTAACAAAGCACAAAATCTAGCATCCTACTCTACATCAGGTCCCTCTTCATCTCTGAGTACTTTCTTCCTCCTCTCATCCCGTCCAACATCCCTATACTGTTCTTTCCCTTTCCTCGTTTGCCTAAAATTCTCCCCTCTATTACAGTCTTTAACATCCCGCTGCCGGTCAATTCCCCCTTCATCCATTTTTCCTGCCTCCATAGGATTTCTCCCAACAAACCCCTCTCTTCGCCCACCATACCAAGTACTTCCACATTTGTTTTCTTCTCAGTCCATTTCACCTTCTCCATTCTTCTCCACATCCACATTTCAAAAGCCTCCAGTCCACGTCTATCCTCCTGCTTCAATGACCACGTTTCCGCGCCGTACATAGCTACGAAATATACGTGACCGATTTAAGAAACATGTTAGAAACCTGAGTTTTCTAATAATATCAAAGCTTTCATGGATTCTAAGAAGGTACGTATCAATCTAAAGAAAAGTTAATTTTCATTTAACAGGTTTTACGAAAATATAAAAAAAAATGATACAAATAAAGTTATTCCGTCTTATGCTACATTTTGAATGTGTGGAAAGCGTTGCGCGATCCACGCGAGAAAACGTTAATTGAGAAATTGGAAATTGTTCGGCAAAATTCTGGCTGTTTTTTAAAGATTGCTACGAGAAGAGAGTAAGCGTGAGCAGAATATTAGAAAACATAGGTTTAGGAACCTTTATTCACGAAGAGAGCAGGCGAGACTTCGGCTTTTAGGCATATGGACAACACCAGAGCTTTCTTGTGGCACCGAGGGAAACAATGTAACCGTAAATTACATGGCTGGATTCGATCACCCCCTTCGTTTACAATAGATTTCAGACCACGTTCTTTCATTTCCCTATACGAATCATATTTGATTCCAAGCCACCTTATATGTTATCTTTAAGGCCAAAATTTAATGATAAAGTCAAACCTCAAATTTCGGACGATGCATTTATGCATGTACAGGTGTGTATGCGTGCACGAAAGTGTGTTTATGAGCTAATATATTCAAATGCATAGATGTTCTAATATTTTTGCATGTAGGGCTGGTGCCCTGATATACCCCACCATGCAAGTATGCCATGATTTGTAACACATCTCAGGGGTTATATATTTAGAGTCGGTCCTTCTTTTCGTTAGGTGATAAAAACTTTCGCATAGAACCTCAATGGCTCCTAAATCTAATTCCACGTTATTTTCATCTATGCGCACATATATATTTCGAGCATCTTTTATTTTATTATCAATTCCTCATCATATTAATTTGATATTATTCGTTTTACCTAAAACTCTAAGTTTGTTACAGGTTGACACAGAATGGCGCCTAATACGAGGCGTGTTTAATAAATAACGGAAATTTGAGTTATTTGGAAAGAATTTTATTTATTCGTCTATACCAATGTTATCCCTAGGCAGTAGTTCCCATCAGATATTATACGCTTTCTCCAATCCTCGAAACATTTCTGAGACTAGGACTTGGGTATGGATTTTAGCTCACTCATCGTTGCGTTTTTAACCTCATCTAATGCTTGTAAAACGACGACTCTCTAAGGCTCTCTTTCATTCTTGGAACAGTAAAAAGTCATACGGGGTCACTTCTGGCGAATATTGAGGCTACTACAGCAATGAAAAGTTCCTTTTGAATTTGAAAAGAACTTTTTGAATAGCGCGCCTCCAATTGGTAATTTTTTAATCCGCTTGAAAGTGTTAAGCCTGTAGAAACTTTCCAAAAACCTGCCTTAAACCATATTGTTGATATCTTGATTGGCTGATTAGTTGCAGCCGTTCGTGTTACGGATTCGCGGAAATGATTTCTTAGAAGGAGCAGCTTTTTCCTGTGAAATTCTGCATAAAACTCGGCAAATCTTTCATGGAAACTTTTGACTTGATTATCAAGGCTTTGAGTGAGAATGTTATGAAACTTATCGCGTGTTATGGGTGGTTATCCTGGTTCAAAAAGGGGCGCCAATCAGTGGAAGACGACGAGGGTTCCGGAAGATAATCAACGTCGACTGATGATTTCACATTGAGAAATTGAACGATCTCGTTCGTGTAAATCGAGTTTTTATTGTCAGGGAACTTGAAGAAGAGTGTGTCGTCTCGATTGGCTCGTAGTATGAAATCCTGACGGGGAAATTGAGAATGCATCGAGTCGCCGCCTAATTCGTGTCTCGCCTGATGACAGCAGACCAGAAATAACATCGAGTACAAGTATGTGAGGAACTATTTTATCGAGCAGAAGAGGATTAAACCTTCTTATTCAGGATCATAACTGGCGATGAGTCATGGATGTAAGGATATGACATCGAAACAAAGGTCCAATCTTCACAATGAATTGGTGAAACTTCCCTCCCGCTCGACAAGTTCGCTCGGACGTCAAGGTGATATTGACTGTTTTTTCAACGTTAAAGGGGTTGTGCCCCACGCTACCTATCTGAAGGCCATACAGTCAACACGGAGTTCTACCTGCGTGCTATGAAACGCCCGAGAGAGTGAATCGGGCGACAACGGCCCGACCTTTGGAGGAACGGCGAGTTGTTTCTTCACCACGACAACGCGCCGGTTCATTCATCTCTCAGAACTCGAGAGCGTTTAGCCAAAAACAAGACGGCTGTGCTTCCCACCCATCCAACTCACCATACCTGGCCCCATGTGACTTTTTTCTGTTCCCAAAACTAAATACCCCGCTCAAAGGGAAAAAAATGCCACCATTCCAGAGATAGAAAAAAATAATTAGACGGAGGAGCTTATGAGCATAATGGAAGAAGCGTTCCAGAACTGTTTCTAAAAGTGGAGACCACGTTAGGGTAACTGTTAGCATTGGGGAGGAAGCCACTTTGAAGAGGACCCTGACCAATTGTTTGTTAGTGAAGTATATTTTTTATAAATAAGTTCGGAAATATTTGAACAGGCTTGATATGCCGTGCATTATGCTAAATTACAATACAGGTATTCCCGTTACTTTTTCAACACAGCTCGTACGTTTGTTGTTATCATCTTTTTTTTGTAGAACTAAGTTCACCTCCTCTGAATTTTTAAGATGTGTTCAGTGATCATTAAAGCCTTAGAGAAAGGCTAACCTATACGCTACATCCGATATCATGTCCGGATTAGGAACTTCCGCATGAATAAGGTTTATTAAGAAAAAAATTAATAATGTAGGGCTATTGATAAATGCCGCGACGAGATGAAAGGACTTGCTGCATGTCAATGAATTACGGTCTAACACACCGGAAAACATATTCCAATATGGTATACACTCCTTCGATACGGCTCCAAACCGCACTTCCGCAGTCAACCGGGGCAAAAGCTGCTAAAAGACTTAAATTTACTCAGATATTTGACTTCATGGGGATCTGATTGACCTCCAAATTTAGGTTGAAGAAAGAACACAGAATTTCTTTGGATCCGCGTCGTGTGATGTCATTCCGTACGTGTCCTACAAATTACGGCTTGGAGCAAACCGCGTCCCTTACCGCCTTCCCCACCGATACATGCTCAAACCCCTCGCCGCAATATACACCACGATTCAACATTCTTCTACCCTACGTTGGAAAAGAGGTATTATATTTACGCCAGTAAAAACATTATTTATTAAGCCAACAACATTTCACAAATGTAATCTTTTGCACAGTAAATTATACGAGTGAAACTATATGGTCACACTTGATTGAACAACATTCTCGTACATGCACATTTGCACGTGTAAACTCACATTTGTGCATGAATGGCCGGTGACCTAACACGCCCCACCATACGCCCTTGAGGCGACTTGAGGAGCATCGCGCAGATTTAGATGAACGCTTGGTTTCAAAGGCGACGCCTCGTCTGCTCCCTCCACTTAACACCTCATATCGTAATTAATACCCACTTTACAACAAGAAATCCGAGAAACCAACCTCATGCTTAGATATTACACCTCGCCCCGCGTCCACCGACTCGAGTCACACCTCCGGCCGCCGACGCAGTGGGCCGCCGCCGTCGCCGCACACATTCCGCAAGCACCATCCATGGATAAGCCATCGCATGTCTTTGCACCGGTTTCACCGCTTTTACGCCAACTGCATGGTTTATTTGGACAACTCTCTCGTCTTTTTTGCTTGCTTCCTCCGTCCCTCCCGTTGGGGCATGGGGGGGGGGTAGTAGGCCTCTCCTGCTCCGGATGGGGTAAACTCTGATGCTTCGAGAAGGGAGACGGCAGGGGGTAGGGGCCGGCGGGGAGGCAAGAGGAGAGAGCCTTTTAAAACTTCCGCGCGGCCATAATACTTGTTCTTCCCTATCTCCTTCCCGCCATCTCTCTCTCTCTGTCTGCCACCCGCCCACCCAACCTCCTCCCACCCCTTCCACAACCACAGTACCAACCCCCACCTCTCCTACCCGGCCGTCGGCGTGATTACTGTATCTGCTTGATTGGCATTCTCCTCCACCACAATTTACCTACACGACAACACCCCTCCTCCCCTGTCGACCACATTTCCGGCACGAAGAAGCTGGGACTAGAACTCGTCTTGTGGCAGGCTCCCATCCTCCAAGACCACCCGCCTATTGCGTGCTGGGAGTTTGGGGAGTGGGGTAGCGGCAGTCCGGGTGGTATTGGTGGGAAGGGAGGAGGGGGACGTGCGAAGGAATTGAAAGGTTTTTGGGGTGTGGGGTAGACGGGTTTGTTGGGGGTGGGGACTGAGGGGCGGGGAGGGGTCATCATGCTGGAACCTTGGCAAGTGTGAGGGGAGGAGTATCTGACAGGAGCAGAAGTGGGATGGGCCCTTGTGGAATGGGGTTAAAATTCGGGGAAGAATGCATGGGGAGGGGTACCGGCGGGGTACCGCAAATGGGCAAAATTGTGGCTAGTAACTTCCTCTGAGCACAATGCCGAATGAAGTCTTCATCGCATCTCAGATGTCGTGGCGCTTTCTCTCTCCCTCTGCCTGGAAAACTTCATCCTGGGACCTTCTTTCGTTCCACGGTTGCCGGTTTGGCGACAAACACCCCATGGGTACTTATCTACGGTGCTTCTAACCGTTTCTTATCCTAATAGCAGAATGCTTGCCACATACATATATCAGTCTATATGGCAGTTCTGTCTTTACCTTCGTGAATATATAGAAGTATGAATCCAGATAGTAAGGAAGCGACACACAACTAAATTGAAAATCAATTGTAGCCAACTGACTCAGGGCGAAAAACGAACAGGAAGTCACTCTTTTTTTTTGAAAAAATAAATTGACTAACAGAATAAACACATTGAAATCTAGCAATGGTCTCCATAGAGATATGGGATTGGGCGCAATAATGTAAAATCTGTTGCGAGAATTTACGAAAATAAAAAAAGTTAATTTGTGGTGCTTCCACAATAAAAGAGCTTCAAAAATAGAAATCAATGAGTCTCCTCAGAAAGTTCGGGGAGAGGAAAGGCAATCGACGGAAGCCACGAAAGAAAATCATGTTTAACAAACTAGAGGAACCGGGCTCGTGGATGAGGTATATACAGAAAATAATTCAATTGTTATTCAACTATCATTGCCTCCAAGATTGAGAAATGAGCCAGTAGGGACATAATAAAACCAACATTTTATTTGACACCGCAATAATCGCTATTAGCGAGTAAATCTCGCTGAACGCTTAAAGAATTTTTTGCTGCTATCCCAACACCTTTCACCAAGGGGAGGTCTGAGGCGGCTCAATTGTGCCCAAAGCCAAGATTACACCTTGCTATGATTTATGACACCTGTCCTGGTATATTTCCACCTTGGCCGCTCTCTCCCACGAAATACTGCCGCAAAAAATACAAGTTTTTCAAAAAATATGAATTACAAATACTAAGCCAAGTACTATGGGTATTTCAATTGAGTATGTCTTCGTGGTTTAATATCGATAATCCACGAAGATGCAAATATTTTGGAATTCTTCAACCAACAGCGATTGAGAGAGATGGCGACGACGCAAGTCATGGACGACGAGGCCGATATGAAGACGGGAGTACCTGCTATTGACATTTCATATATTAGGTCAGGCCAACATTTAGTAGGACTGAGTCGATACAAAAATGTATTGCTAGATTGCCAGAATTGATACAATAACTCAAAAGTCATCGAAGTTACACCCTTGTATGTCCTCACACCGCTGCCAGCGGGTGTTCCACGCCTCGCACGGCTTCTGGAAGGCGGCTCCCGGAATGCTGCTAAGCTCTTTCGTCACTGCCTTTTGTAACGCTTCCACCGAGATTTGGTGGCGTCCTTTCAACACGGATTTGATGCGATGGAAGACATTTGGTGGGGCAACGTCAGGGTTGTAGGGTGGCGGAGGCATGGTCAAGAAACTCTAGGCAGATCCGCGCGCGAGTTTCCTTTTGTTCTTCCGAGAGCACTCGTGGCACCAAATTCGCACACACCTCTCTAATGCCCACGTTTCACAAGTTGATTCACATCACGTTTAGGGATGTTAAGATTATCAGACACCATGCTAACACATAATCTGTGATCCCTGTTCAACAAAGTCAACTCTTGCAAGAGTTTCGTCACTTTTTGAGATCAAAGAGCATCCTGAACGTTCGGCATCTTCAACATATTCTCTATCCTCCCGAAAAAACGTTTACCTCTCGTAAACACCCAATCAGCCCATGGCGTTATCACAATAAGCCGTCTTGAGCATTTTATGAGTCCCTTTCCTGATTTTGCACAGTTTTATGCCAAATTTGGTGATGTAGCGCTGTTCCCATAACCGGTCATGACGGAGCGCTATGAGGTCACGCTATAGAGGTTTCGCAAACGAACGATTCGCACTATGCAAAGGCAGGGAGATAACTGCCATTGCCCTTCAGCCTTTCCTGAGAATCATCTCTCTCGAATCCAGCCAGAGAAACCGGCCGGCTATCTGGGAAAAAATAAGTCAAACAACTTTTGGGACAGACTTTATATTTTATATCTTCCAATCCTGACACCCTGTGACTCAATCCAGTTATTCTTGGTGGATTTAAGTGAGGCTCTTCTTCGATCAGAATAATTTAAATGCGCATGAACGGTTGAGCATAAACTATAATCGATCTGCATGCGCATTAAAATAGAATGGTTTCAGGCGTCACTTTGTGGAAGCGATTCATTTCAGAAAATAAATACTTGTTTATTCCACATATATTTTTTATTAAACACGACCCGGGTTTCGACTTACAAAGTCATCATCACCCAATTCGCTTTGTTTTTATTTTGATCGGGAACACTATATCGTACATCTGGTAGCATTCTCGTCAGCGACGAGACTTTTACGAATCGTGCATCAATTTGAATACGCAAGTGCTTCGCACGAGATTTAAGAACGTCGTGAATAAAAATGCCCAATTCTTATTAGTAGCTAATTTTAAAATCTACTCTCTTTTGCCCCATGAAAAATCTTCATCAAATTTATGTCCCTGCTGATGAGAATGGCCATTACGACACTATATGATATATGCTCCAACATATGGATCTTTAGATGAGATATTAGAGCCTATTGCCTTTTGAGATTGGTCCGTAATTATCGCGATCGGCGCCTTTGTAGATTGGGATAATGAGAGCAATCTTACAGTCGCATATCATTAATTCTTCTGTCGCCAACGAGATGAATATGCTACGTATGGTTCCACTTCATCGTCAGGACCCTTTAGAATCTTGCAGCTAATTCTTCCAGAGTCAAATAGTTTCTACTCCTTTGGGATTCAAATCTGCTTGGCTACCTGTATTCCCTTTTGTGAAGTTATTGTGACCAATATTTGGTCTTCAGGTGCTATAGAACAGATACTATTGTTTCAGAAGTATGATTTGTGTACTTTGCTTTACTAACACTGCCTGGTGCAATCTCATCAGTTCCTCCCTTCAGAGAGTGCACACTAGGCTGCCTCCCCTCCATATCTCTGACGTAAGACGGCATTGACTATGCATTATCCTCCAAATATCCGCCCCAAAATTTACTTTTTCAATTTAAATGCCATGGTTTTGTGCTAAGAAAATTTCTATTAGTTATTTTCCCTGCCTTTCTTTCTATTGCTAAATTTGATGTAATATTATTTGCCGCCTTAATGCCGATCCTACTTTTACTTTGCACCATCGCATCTATTTACTATCGCCTTTGAGTTTAAAAAGTAACTCTAAAAAAAGGTACTCACAAAAGTCTCAACTTCGCCATGCAGTACATCTAGGAAGAATATACAAGTTTACTCCGTGGCTTCTTGAGTTCAAGGATTTGATTTTGAATTGTGGTAACTGAAGGATATATGAATTACGAATTCCGCCAGTCATTCTGCAGTATCTTCATAATACCATTAAAATCCACATTGATAATAAAAGACACCCAACGTTATACCTTTTTAAGTCTCTCAATTCTCCCAACCCCTTCCACTGTTTGCGTATATCCTCAATTGAATCGATATTTGCGATAATTTCCGAGTGTTAGTAGCATAAATGTGTCGCATAAACTGCTTCCTTGAGTCAACAGATTAAATGACTGCTTTAAAGAATGATTGCCGACTAAATATAGGTTGCATAAATCTAGTGTCCTAACACTCTCATTATTGAATTTTCAACTCCAAATGAGAACAAATCTTTTCCAAGTGGGAACAAGTCTTTTTAAATTTTTTAAAATCTAATATTTTAATATATATTTATCTTAATATTTTAGCATACTCTTCTTTTATTTGTTGATGGAATGTCAATGAGCAGAAACAAGAATCGTGTGATTTCTTATCCATATGCGTAATACTCCCGGCTAAGATAAGGGCGTGCAGAAGGGACTGGTCAAACCAGCCAGCAATTAAAATGTAGTGAAGCAAGAAAAAAGATTTAAGAAAAATCATTATTGCATGGTTTAATTAGGGATGTGTTTATTTGTATGCGTGTAGATTTCTGAGGAAATAAATGTTAAAGTAATGTACAAGTAATTAGTTACATGAAGGCTGATTCCCAACCACCTTCACCATTAAACTTTCCTCGGTCATGAGGGAGACTTGTTAGTGGGAAAAGTGAAAAAAGTGAAACGCTGAAATACTCAAAACATTAGCTGAGATTAAATAATTAATATTCCACACACCGCCATAAAGGAGGCTTGCAACATATTATTAATAACAAAACAATTAAAAACACGTATTTTATATGCCGAAATCGATTACTCTTTCCTCCTTCGAAATTAAAGAAATTATGATAGCTAATTTTACTTTACCACAGTACACAAAAGTAGTTGATTTTTAATTTAGGTTCATTTCTTAGCTATGAACACTGAAAAAGGATTTTCTTTATATCCCTGAACAATTTCACCTCTTCTACCTTTCAATTTGCAATTTTTTTTCATTGCACCCTATGACGGCGTTTAACTGCGATGCACCAAATCAAATCTGAATGAAATCTGTTCAGAAATGAGACTTTTGAGAGGGTTCCCTAAACTTACGATGGCAAGGGCAGAATCCATATTTAACTTTTTAAATATATTTTAGAACAGCATTCATCAGAATTTCACAATGTGCTGCCCTGGAAAATAGACCACGTCGTTTCGTCTACGAAACCATGGTAGTGAAAAATTGACATTCTAGTGGAATCAAAACTAGTCTACTTTTATTTGCGCCTATGATAAAAAACTTCCACAAAGTAACGCCTGAGGTGGTATCTTACTCAGATTAGTCACCACAAAAGGCGTAGGTAAACGTGAAATATGTCCACAGGATAAAACCGGGAAACGGTGAGAATTTGGATAACAGAAGCATTAAACAGTATGATTAGTAAGATGTATCAGCAGGCTTTAGAAAAATTTATAAGTGTAGAAATGGTGATGTGTATTAAAGAAGAAAAATGGGAACGAATCAAAAAATAGATATCGATAGCCGGAAATGAATACGGAAAGATCAGGGAAGCCATGAATTGCGGACGTGATGATTAGAAAGACAAGCAAGAGAATGAAATGGAAGAAGGAAACAGATATCTAGGTAGAATAAAATATTAGCATATGAACTGAGACGGGTGACCAAATACAGGGTTGAGTGAGTAAGAAGAAGGGGAAGGAAATACAAAATATACCAACGGAGTATAAAATCCGTTCACAATAAAGACATGTGAAAACATACTATCAGGGAATTAAAAGGGAACATCCTCTTGAACAAACGTATCATTCGAAATTTTGAAAACCACGAAATATTATAGAGAGATGGAGGTAATATATAGAGGAATTATATGGCAAGCCTGCAATTACGGCATGGAAATATAATGTGACGTAAATAAAAATAACTTAGTTTCAGACATTATTAAGGAAATCGAAGTCAAATAAGGCGGAGTGTGTAGATTGATTTCCCACGGGACGACTTAGGGATATTGGATCACACAGGACGAAGAATGTTTACGGAATAAATAGTACCATTTGTGAGGGAGTTATATGACCAGAAGACTTCGTCAGATAAGTGTTAGTAAATAAATGGAGATAGGGATGGAAGTCGGTTGGGAATTAAAATAAAATCCGTAATCTTTAGTTGAAGAGACAGCCAACGAGTTGCTAGTGGTGCCTGCGCAGTAGAAATTCCATGCGATTGCAAATATAATAGTAATAATAATTCGTCTCTACTTGGGCGAGATTGAGACTGTGGCAGTCACTTCTTCCATGTAATCCATCATCAAATATATTCAATGAAAATATAATTACATTTGAGGGCTAAATACTATAAAAAAGAACTAGATAGTGAAAATCGATTTACAATGAATATGCACGAGTAAAAATAGTGTAAAGAGATATACAAAATCGTTGGGAAAACGTAAGGAATAAGGGAAAGAGTTTATATATCGTTAACGAAAACACAAACTACAGGAAAACACCCGCACATGAATGATAGTGTGAGAAACCTGCGAAAACCTACATATAGATACTTCTAATGTTATAATTTACCAAATGAAAAAAATAAATAAAAATAAAGTAAATAAGGAAATGCATGAAAAATAAGAGAAGGAACAAAATAAGAACTGATAAACACATATACATGTGGAGAAAAATTAATTTGAATAAAATCACTGATTAATAATACATATTTAAGAAATGTCAAAGAAAAAAATGAATGAAATATTATTACTACAGCACAATTAAATAATCATAAAAAAATTGAACTGTAACCCGTCACCAGAAGTGAGATTTTAACAGTAAAATTAATATAAACCATAGGTTCGCCCAGTACTAAGCCCGACGGCGTGTGAAATTCACACATCAGGGTAGGGGGGTCAGTTCCTTTCCCAATGATTAATATGCGAAGTGATTATTTATAACTAATAGTTGTGCGAATATGATATGACCTTGAGCTCCTGAAGTGTTTTACTTGCAATTCTGCTGTGATTTTGGGAGTGTCCCATGCGAGGCTCTTTTGAATGATGCAATTGAAAGAGTTTCCCTCAAGGCTGGACTGAGTTTGTTCCAATCGCGGCAAGAAGTAAGAGTAAATGATTTATTTTAGATGACCGCTCAGTACTGCGGTATAGTCAGGTTCTTAGTCCTTCATGCTTTATTTTCAAGAACCTGGTCTTGCATTTTGAAGTATTCCAACAAGTACTGTGGAGTATTTGAGTTCCGAATTTGATTAAGTAGAGAGAGTGCATGAAGTTAACGTCTGTCACTATGCTTTAACCAAGAAAGTTTATTAATATAATTTAGTAGAAGTAGCAATGGGATGATAGTTATGATAAACAAAAAGTTTTTGCGATTTTCAAGTAAGTGAATAGTTCAATATTAAAATGATTGTACATAAAATAGAACAGGTGAAACATTGTCTCTATCTGAATAACGTGTTGCTCCAAAATGATCAAAGGAGCACTGATTTACTTGTAAGACGAAGAATTGTGCTAAGCCAAGCGGATTTCACAAGGAGAAGGGAATTAGTTAATAACTAGGGCAATGGCCACGAGTGCTAAGAAAATGCTCGTCAAAACATTGTTATGGAACGTAGTTTTGTGCAGCGCGGATACATAGTCATTGAAGCAGTATGATTAGCGTGAGGCTTTTCAAATGTGAGTGTGGAGAAGGATGGAAAAGGTAAAATGGACATATGGGAAAGGAAACAAACAATTAATAAGCGTTGTGCGGGTTGATCGGGAATCATAGGGAGAAATCCCAAGGAGACAGGAAAGATGGATACAAATAATTATGGTTGGCAGTAGGATGTTGAGGACTGTGATAAAGGAGAGAATGTTAGGCAAACGAGGTAGGGGAAGGAATAGGATAGGGATTTTCGACGGAATTAAGGGAGGAAGGAATTATACGGAGATGGAGAGGAGCTTACTTTTAGTATTGGAACTTAGATCGTTTTTTGAAAAAGAGGCAAGTAACCGAATCATTGTAACGATGTATAAGTTGCGTTCATCTAAAACCTCCCTTAACGGGGGAATTAATTTAAAATTATTTTTCCTCCTGTTTCTGATGTTGTTTTGAGAAGCGTAAACGAAAAAAGCTAATTATTTGCATTATATTATCTGAATTGTCTTCTGATAAAAATGGATATTTGAGTTTTTACCAATCAAATACTTGCTTTCGACGAAAATTAATGAGTAAATTAAATAGTGTTTTATTCCAATGATTAAAAAAAATATTTTCTGACGATTTATCAATAAGGTATCGCCTTTTCTCGTCTTGACGATCTTGTGTTGTGCCCCTGTGTTTTTTTCCCCTGGTGTGCCATTAAAGGCACACCAGGGGAAAAACAGTGCACCCAAGAAAGTCCTTGTACGAATGCACTCTCTGCAAGGGGCAGGAGAGATATAAGTGTCGTCCACTCGCATGATGGCGACATGGACTGATTGCGAATTACTGACACGCTTCGACCACACTGGTCGTTGAGCCCGTAATGTTTTCCCACTGTTGCCGTTTCGCGTAAATAAGAGACCGCTACAAAAAATAACTTAAAAATTGGACGTGATGACGGTGTGTTAGGAACTAGGAATCTGCCGTGCGCCTCTTGATATTTAACACGTGGTCTGATTCTGCACTCCGTGAGCTGAATTACTTAGAAATAGTAATTACATTTTATTTTGTAGGTCAGTTAAATATGACTTAGGGATTTTAACGCGAAGCATTAATAATCAAATCACCGACAAATTGTCGTCTAATTATTTACCATTAATAAATTGATCGACACCCTTAAGTTGTGCATATTTTACTGGGAGCGAACAGTTTAAATGAGGTAGAACATACGCAAAACAAAGATTAGGAAATATCCGAGAAAGAAAAAGACTAAGAGACACGTTAAAATAGGAAGACAAAGAGCAGATCAGGTGGAAGAGTGTACCTATCTCGGGAGACTTTTGGACCGAAATAGTGTATGCAGTAAGGACGTACGTAAGGAAATAAATTATGTCAATGAGAAGAATTGCATTAAGCATAGAAGCTTATACAAGGAGCAGGGAATTTTGATGACGCGGACGTTAAGTGAGGATGTTATGAAAAGGCTTGCCAAAACTTTGATGAGAAGCGTGGTTTCGCTCTAACGCAGAAACATGGTCATTATTGAGGTGTAGATTGACAATTTTGAGATAGGGATGTGTAGAAGGATGGAAAAAATGAGGTGGATTCAAAGGAAAAAAACAGAATAACTCGACATTATGCGGGATGGATAGAGACTGTACAGCGGCTTTAGGGTTCATCTAAAAAAGTCAGGAGAGTTGCCAGCAAGACCTTTTGATTGGCGATGGTATGTTGAACAGTGAGGTAGAGGGTAGAACGATAGACACGTGAGGTTGGGCTGGGAAAAGAACGGTCATATTAGACGATATGAAGACAGATGGAATAAATACCGAAGTGAATAGTGTGGGGTGTCAGTTAGTGACTAGTTAACCCAAGCTAAGAAATAAACAAAGTCTGTACAAAAGTGATAGGGCTGAGTCGATAAAAAAATGTACTGCTAAAATTGAAACATTCACTTAAAATTCTTCGAAGTAGCACCTTTGTGCGTCCACATACCGCTGCCAGTGGGTTTACCACGCATCATACCCTTTCGGAATGCGCCACTCAGAATTCTGCTAAGCTACCTCGTCACGGCCTGTTATAACGATTCCACCACGATGTCCTTTCAGCACAAATTTGAGGCGGTGAAAAATTTAAAAGTCTAGTGGAGCATTGTCTAAAAAATTTGGATCATCACACACATAGTCGAGAAGCTCTTGGTATATCCATGGGCGAGTTTCCTTTGGTCCGTCCGAGAGCAATCGTGGCACCAACTTCGCACACACCTTTCTCATACCCATGTTTTTGGTCACAAGTCGATTCACATTACTTTTAGGGATGCCAAGTTCATCAGACACCATGCGAACATATGATCTGCGATCCCTGTACCCCAAAGCCTTCACTCTTGCAATATTTTCGTCACTTTTTGAGATCGAAGAGCGTCCTGAGCGTTCGATGCCATCTTCAACGACCTTCCGGAAACAACTTGTGTTACTCAAAAACACCCGATCTACCCATGGTATTATCACAATAAGCTGCCTTGAGCATATCATGAGTTTCCTTCCCGGTTTTGGCCGGTTTCACGCAAAATTTGATGGTGTAGCGCTGTGCCCATAAACGGTCATGACGGAGCGTTACGAGGTCACGCTATAGAGGTTTCGTAAACGTATGATCCGCACTCCGCAAAGGTGGGGAGCCAACTACCACCGGTCTCGAGCCTTTCCTGGGACTCCCCTCCCTTGAACCTATCCAGAGAAACCGCCGCCCTTTCGCCCATTTATCTGAAAAAAACAAGTCATATTACTTTTGGGATACACCTTGTAGACGTGTTCATACCATTCAGATGCTACCTTAAATATAGATTGCCAAACTAAATATTAAGCTAAATATGCAGATGAGCCATAGTTATTTTAAAAAATGTTTATGATAGATTTGAAGTAAAATCAATGGATTGCGTCCTTACGGCGCAGTTGCCTACTGCTTTACCTTTAGGGAATAATAAGTTAGGTTAAAGCTACCAATCGGATCAGATATGAACAGTATTAAATGTTTTTTTTTAATTCAGTTTAATCAGTTTAAATACATTTGTCAGAATGGAAATTATATTTAAGCTATCCGATTCAGACGCTGTTACGTGAAACAAGAAGCATTCTTGAAGATAAAATGGGTAAGATTTACGCAAAATTAGATTAATGGCAGTTTCCACGTAAAATATTACTCGTAGTTTTATCATACTTATGTATTTTTCTCCGACAACTGCGAATAATAGACTTAGAATAAGAATTCAACTATGCCATATAAAATGGGATTCATGTTAATTACAGGTATCAATTTATAATCAGGCAATTACTAAAATTAACCTTCATAAAATAATTTCATATCGTACATTTTAACTACATAATTTTATAGTTATGCCAACATATTCCTATCAGACTGGTGTGTTTAATCCAATTCATAGAATTTATAACCCATATTAGGATTGTTTTCAATAACAGCCATCTTTCTACTACATCCATTAGGTAGTAATTGTTAGCAAATTTTACTTCAAGCTGAATTTTCAATCTGAAGATCTAACAATCTTTTCCTATTGCGTTCTAAATTAATTTCTGCTTTTTTTCGTGTAGAGGTACCCTAGACCTGGCTGCTCTTCCTGCCTATGAATATTGAGAAAATACATTTTTCATCACTTTTTTTCCATAAAACTCCCTTGTTTTTCATCCGGGGATAAACTTTTGCACTCGTGGCAAACACCAACTGAATTTTCCTTGCAAATTATATTTCTACGGAGCATTCCAGACATTAGACTCACGATTTCTTCATTGCTATTGCTGGGGGAAGGAAGAAAAAAATATTTGCCTCGTGTAGGCATTAATGCGCGAGTCAAAAGCAATAATATTCCCTTAATTCATAGTACGTGTTCATAAAGTTAATAAGTGGGTGGCGTTGCGGCATTCAAGGAGCTGATTTGAAATACTGCCAAATGTCTTCAAGCGTGTATGGCATGGCCAAGGCAAGCGCGACAGGTGCAGATTGGAGTGCAAAATAGCGAGCCAGTGTGCAGCGGAAGAAGAAGTGGCTGCGGGCTTTCGGAACGCTAACACATCGGGGCTGTGGAAAAGAAATATGTGCGCAGGGTTGAATCATTCGTGCTCCTAATGGCCTGCGAGTGACACCGTGGACGCTTAAAAACTTCAAATGACTACCAAGGGTCTGAGATTTATTTTGGAGGTCGTTTCCGGAATTTTTTTACGATCTGTACGCTGATTTATAAACGGTGCGTGATAAACTGTGATGTATTTACTTTGGAGGCAGTAGGAAGTCAGGATACGTTAATAAAACATCAATTTTTGACAGGGACGCCTGGTATTACTGAATTCAACCTAGGAATCATGATACATTCCGATACAAAAATTTCATGTGACTTTAAAGAAAAGATATTTCCGGCGATATCCAATTTTATCCACGGGAAATCATGGAAGACCTCGCAGCTAAAAAATCAGGAATGCTGGATGCCGGGTGGGTGTAAGATTTTTAGGTTGCATTCCCCTATTGAACTCAAGACCCACGCGTACTTAGCTGTCAAAATTCCCGTCACTGTCTGCGGGAACCAAAGGGAATATTGTAAAATTAAAATCCTCCCCTAGGTTTAATTCAGGCGTTCACCAATTCACTCTAATATAATATCGCTTCTCAAGGATACCTTTGAATAAGAGCAAAAGATTAACATTTCACATTTTATTGGCAGATTAGAGAGTTGAGATTAAACAAATAAATAAACTTCGGAGTTGACGATTAAAAATAACTACTTTTTTGTCATTTATCTTGCCAATAAATTTTGCGATAAAAAAAACAAACCAAAGCAACGCACCCCAACGATTTTGATAGAAATTCCTTGCTGTCACCTGCCATTCCCTCAACGGAAATCTCGTAATTCTGCAGAACAGCAAAATAAGAGCCTGGGGGATTATCAATACAAGCCACGTTTCCAAGTCTCACCGAGTTTACACCAATTATCAATGAGCATGGTAGAGCATAATGTATGTACCCTTTGTCCGGCTTTTATCTCGGTTACCGAAGTTCAAGCGATATGACCTTCCCATTATTGTTTATTAAATAAACAAAATAAAAATTGTTTTAATTTCCCACTCACATGCCATTGCTCACAAAACTTATTTCGAAGTAGGACGTCACTGATTGCTGCAGTTGATACCAGAGCCGGGCGTAAAAATAAACGAAAACTTTACCCACACGCGGGAACCATCGCTTTCCTACAAATATCATTCCCAATGGACATCTTGACGGGAGAAAACACGACAATGAATTTCTACGCTTTGCGAAAAAGATTTGATGGCGCTGATAGTAAGTTTAGCAAGGAAGTAGCTCATACATAGAAAGGTGGAAAGGCGGGGAGGGCAAAGAAATGCGGACATCTACCGAGGGGGCTGTGTGCTTCATATTTCAAGCCGTGTGCGAACTCCTGGAGTCTCCTGAGGGAGAATGAGAGGAAAAGAGGGACAGAGAGGGGTGAAGGAGAGAGATGAGAGGAGAGAGATAAAATCAAGGGGTATAGTGGGCTTGGAGGGAGCTACAAAGGGTGTGGTGGGGGGTAGAAGCGGGGGCAAAGAAGGGGACAGGGAGGGCCAGGGAGGAGGGCCCGGCAAGGGTGGGGGCGAGGACAGCTGCGAAGTCCTTGGCCCATAACTCACGAGCGACAAATTGCGGTTGTCCGAGAAGGAGTAAGCTCCCTGGCCCCCAGTCCCGTCACCGGGAAGAGAGATGAAGAGAGAGGCGATCTGTTATACGGGGGTCTCCGCCCCATTCCCGTCCCGCCCCCCCCGACCTGCCCTCGCGTCAGCCCTCCCAACCACTCAAAGTGCTGCTCCCCAAGTAACCGCTCTTTGTGCCTCGTCAAAAGAAAAATTATCCCAACTTTTTCACTGCCAGCAACAGATGTCGCCACCGATACATTACCGTCGAGGGGGGGGCTGCGCTCCACGCCTCTCTTGCTGGCCCTACCCACATTCCCCACTCCTCCTCCCCCTCACACACAAATACTCCCACATCTCTCCTCTCTCGAATACCCCCAACCTCCCAGCCCCCCCTCCCGCCAGCGCACAAAAAACTACCCCCGACGTCGCCCCCCCCCTAAACATCCACCCGCGGATCGCTTGCTTGCTTAGCGCCGCAAAGGTTTTCGGGTTAACGTGTGCACTCCGCCCGATCCAAGGGAGGAGGCCCAGTCAAGGGTGGCGGAGAGGGTAACCAAAAAATTTCTCCACCCCCAGGCACCATCACACCCACCCGCGGGTTATCCGTAACCCATTCTTCCGCCGAACCCGCGTCATCCCCGAAACGTGTTCTTCGGGAGCGCGGTGGGAAATTGGTTTTGTCCCGACCCCACGAAGGCATTCGGAGGAAGGGAAATGAAAACGCATTAATATTCCCCTCCGTCGAGTGGGCCGCGAGGGGGGGCGGCGCCCCTACCTCCTTCCCTAGTCCGAATTATCGATCCCTCCGCGATCCTCTGAGGCCCTCGGAGGACGCTGCCGGCCTCCGAGGCCTTCGCGAGGCCACGGCCATGGCGATTCCGCGGGAGCGCACGCTTCCCTCCCGCCTTACCGGTGCAGCATCCGCCGGGACGAGGAGAGGCGGCGGATCGGGGGACGCGGTCCCCGGCGCGTGTTCCTTTCGTCCCCCGCCTCACGAGGGGCTATGTGCGGGTCGGGGCTAGGACCACCAATTCCCCTCGGGAAAAAAACCTCTCCCATTCCAGCCGCCCTTCCCGTCACATCCCCAGGGGCCTCCCTCCAGAAAAATCATTGTATATGTGCCGAACAAAACTACCTCCCATAAATTTCACCCGGAGCACACGAGAGACAGACACACACACTCACACACACACACACACACTCTTACACTTTGGAGGAAATTCCCAGTTAATTTATTGCGGTTTCTCCCCTCGGTCCCTCTCCCCGCCTACTGTAATCCTCTTCGCTCCCACCCCATCGGCCGCCTCCCCACACCGCCAACCGTTCCCCTATCACCTCTTCCCCTCCTCCGAGCCCCAGGCCTCACCCCCACCCCACACCCACGCCAGCCCGGAAAACCTCCCTAACCCACACCAGCATCCCTCTTTGCGAGAGTGAGAGAGAGAGAGACTCAACAAATCGGCATTCCTGGAGGCCGTTTATTTTAAAGCGGCGTGTTATTCAAAGGAGCCGACAGGCTGTGACTCCGGACGCTCCTCGGGCGGCCTCCTTGGTTCCCATTCGTGAGTTATTCGCCCGTGGAACGTTTACTAGTGCGATAAAAAGGCCACGACGGACAAGAGGAGTTGGTGCCGAGCCGCCCTCGATTGGTAGAGGTCTGTTTTCCTCTCACACTCGCTCCCTTCTTGCCCGTGTTATTAAATCGCCGCCGCCACTTGGCGAGGCTTGGGAGACGGGGCTGAGGTGAGAGGGCATCGGGAGACGAGGAGTGTGAGGGTGGGGGTTGACGTTGCCCTGGGGAGGTGGAGGAGCCCGGCCCGGGGAGGGGGGGGTAGTGGGCGGGGAATTTTCACGTGGCCCCGCGGATGATGGGAAGGGAGAGGAGCATGAGGGACGGCAGGGTGTAATTGATCAAAACGTCCGACTATGACATCTTGTATGAGATGACTACTTCATGTATGGCGACATGGGTTGCGAGGAGAGAGGGGTGAGCATTTTACTTTAGCTCGGGGATGGGGCGACCGGGTTGTGGAAGCCTTCGTCATATCTTTTTCGCAGCACAAAAGGAAAGGGCGGCGGACGGAGAGGGGAGCTATAGATGAGAGATTGTGGCGGGGGGGGGGAGACGGAGGAAAGAGGGGTGGTCGGAAAAACTAATAAAACCACCCGGAGAGAGAGAGGGCGGGGGGTTCCCCGCCCCAAATCACCACGGACCACAGGAGGCCTCATTCCCCGTCATGTGCCTTTTGAGGACGGAGATAGATAGATATTTTTTTGAGGTTGTCTAGTGGACTCATCCGTCGCTCAATGTTTTTCAAATTGAACAAACAGTGAAACAAAGAGGGAAGTTTTTACGATCGAACTTCCTTACCCCCTCTACTCGGCTTCTATCCCTCCATGCCCCACCGCAGCATCCCTCTCCTATCCTTCCCCACCCTTTGTCTCCCCCTGTCGCCTCGCATCTAATGACCCCCCCACCCACCGTCACCACCCCCACCCTCTCCCACAACGCCGTGGAAATAGTGAAGGGGCGCGAAGACGCTTGGCCTTTGGTCTTGACGAAAGCCGCAGCAAATTTTCCAAGTGTCCTGCATCTTGCTTCCGCGTGGCGAATGTAAAGACGTTGGCAGGGTAATGGTGGTGGGGGAAGGGAGAGGGTCGTGGAAGAAGTAAGACTATGGGCCGGTGTTTGTGTGGTATTGTCGACTTCACCAACACCGTGATCATTTAAAAATTTTTCTCTTAAAATAATTCCTTTTTAGGAAAACATTAATTTGGACGTAGCATTACTGACTTACAAGGGCCATCATAACCACCTGTTTTTTACGGTATTCGGATCGTAAATACTTTCAAATTATTATTTTCTGTTTTATAATTTAAATAGGCGTGTCTCTCGACCGAAATATTAGGAGAGGAATAGCGTAAAATTTATTCACTTTTTTTTTCGGTGTCATAATTTTAAATACTTCATTTGATATTAGCGCAATAGAATTTGTCTTTGAATGAAAAACGTCGCAACCGCTTCAAAACTAGTCTACTACGTTTGCGCAAACACAGAATGTTACCTCGCCAAAGAGGGTCGTTCTGCGACGTAATTTTCTTCAGGGAAATAATGAAATCGGCAATTTAGTGTATTATGAATACGACATTTTTGCCAACACCTTTCTTTCGTCCGGTAATAAACTTTCCCCACCAACTCCAATGCGGGCGGAATAAATTTCATTTATTAATAATCCTTCCACCGCTCGCGAAGGAGAGCAAATTTTCAATTCCTCAAAACCGGTCGCGCACCGAACTCATAAAAAAAGCTATCTACGGAGGCTCGAACTCGGTCCCCCGCGAGTGGGCACCGCCCCCAGCACCCTCTGCCCCTCCTCCGCATGCCCTTCCGCCGCGAACAGGGGTGCACGTCCACCCCCGCCACTTTTCACCGAGAGCCCTCCGCCCCCACCCCTCCGTCGACCCCACACCACCGCATGCCACTCACCCCCTTCCGCCCCCTTCCGCCGCCTCGGAGCTTTGTCCACGGAAGTTCCGCCCACATCCAGAGCCCCGACGCCCACCCCATTCAGCGCCGGTGACAGGGCTCGTTTTAATCTCACTCGGGCCCGCCCGCCAGCCCCCCCCCCTGCCTCACCACATGCCTCCCAACGCCTGTCCAGCCACGATTTACGACCGCCATTCAACAGAGCAGATCCCCACCCCGTCACACACACACACACACGCTCGCACACGCACACAGACACACACACTCGCGCACACCACTCAACCCCTCTCCTTCCCTACATTTCCACCCTTCCTCCTCAGGCCCGCAAAACCCCCGCTCCCTGCGCCCAGACCCGCTCCCGCTCCATCCCTCCGCTCCCTCACTCCACCCCCGCGTGTGTGAAACGGAGGGGTGGTGTGGGGGCTGCGATCCGGCCCCCCACACCACCCTGCCCTTCCTCCCCCAAACTCTTCCCACTCCACCTCCCCCACCTCACTATGGGGGTGACTAAACTCCCAACAATAACAGTGATAATTTCCTCGACCGAACGCCGTGTTGAAGCCTGATTTATGATGTTTACCGATTGTGACGATCACTCGGTGGATAACGTTGTATAGTCGCCGCTAGAATGGGGCGAGGGGGGGTTAGAGGGGAGGGTAGGAGTCCTCTCCTGGGGGGGGGGAGGTTGAGCGGGCCTGCGTCGGGTGGTCTTTTGAGGGGGGGGGGGAGGTTTGTAGGGACGGCGAAGGCGGGTGCGCACGACGGAGGAAGGGGAAATGGCCTTTATGGAAAAGGGGGAATATGGTGCGAGCTTCAGGGCGGCGTGCGTGGGGGCCCCGGTGCATGCCGGGAGCCCGTGTTGAGCCCTAAGCTGAGTCGGAGATGGGGTTGGGGATGTGATGAAAATGGAGTGAAATGCTCCTCTTGCATCAACTTGGGGAATC
The DNA here is from genome assembly GCF_022747635.1 of Hetaerina americana. Lineage (NCBI taxonomy): Eukaryota > Metazoa > Arthropoda > Insecta > Odonata > Calopterygidae > Hetaerina > Hetaerina americana. The sequence goes on from NW_027286403.1 coordinate 2,071,271, forward strand.
CGATTTGATGCCATGTTTATGGCAGATACACCCAGCCGTTGGCACGGGTGCCAAGCCAAGGACCCTGGTGCGATTCTCGCTGAGTCAAGTGAATGTATCCATATTACTGCAACTAGGATCCTCACTTTATTGCTTATTTACGATAGGTAAATGAAAGCGATTGAAAATTCCCAGTGATATGTATGTATTTGTGCGCATATATTTTAGGTGTGGGTGTACATGTGTTTTTACATGCAAAAATTCATGCATATATGTAAATGGTAAATATATTTATATATTCATGTGTGTGTTTATATATATATATATATATATATGGGTCGCGATAGTCCAGGGGGTAGAGTATTGGACTACTGACCGGGCCCGGGTTCAATTCCCGGACAAGCCACGCAGGGTACCTGCAGCTCCACCCTAGCTATGTGATTTTTCGGGTACCAGATCTTCCTGGGAAACCATAACCGGCACAGGGAAAGGAACTGGCCCCCCTACCCTGATATGTGAATTGCACACGCCGTCGGGCTGGGTGAACTCTACCATCACCTACCAAACCGACTTTCGGGTTGATTACTGTGTTTATGTTATCCATATATATTATTATTATTATTTGGTAATCTACCGGTTAAGGTTGGTTTTTTTTGGATGGACACAGCTACTAAGTAAAACATTTTGTGACTCCTAATAAAACACAAAATCCAGCATCCTACCCCTTGTCTTATATATAATTATATATATATATAAATAAATAAATATATATATATATATATATATATATATATATATATATATATATATATATAATACACAGTAACACACAATATAGAAACACAAAAAAAGAGAACACTCACACGTATTTTCTTGATATTTCGACGGAAACAATCCGTCTTCCTCTGAAGATATAGAAGTAATGACTCAGTCATATCTTCAGAGGAAGACGGATTGTTTCCGTCGAAATATCAAGAAAATACGTGTGAGTGTTCTCTTTTTTTGTGTTTCTATATTGTGTGTTACTGTGTATTGTACTATTCGGCACTTCCGTGTTACGTCCATGAAAGCATATATATATATATATATATATATATATATATATATATATATATATATATATATATATATATATATATATACATAATTCAAACGAAGCGAGATGGTGTTAACAACATATATATAGAATTACACAAAAAAAGACTCACACGTGTTCCGAAATTTTCGGTTTCACGACCACCTTCCTCTACGGACAGAAGGAACTGAGAAAAAATACATAAATAGGGCTTTTTTACCGAGTCATATCGCCTGAGGCATAAGCGTTTATAAAGCGAAACGTTTTCAAGGCAATTACACCCGTTAAGTATGTCTTTGTATAAAAAGCAAGTACTTTGTAATTCAACACAAATAACGTTTTATTAGGGACAAGACCAAGTCACATCAAGGTCTGATTACGTCGTGTCCTTAATAAAGCTATTTGTCTGGCATTTCAAAGTGTTTACTTTTAATTCAGTTTGTTAACGAAATTCCATTAGGTTATGTTTGAGACGAAGATTTCAGTAATCTTGCTGACTACATCTCATAAAATAATCTTATTGAACTAAAATCATTACATGCACCGGATTTTTTTTCCCGTTTGGCTCACCTTATGGCGGACTAGAACTACAAGATAAAAACAAAAAATCAGGATGAATATTACCAAAAGTAAACAGATCAAGACTAAAATAAGAGAGTATTGAATTTTATACGCTGAGGCGTTTGCCCGAAGCATGTTCTCGGTGAATAGTCATTATGTATAATCAAATGCAGGACCAGGTTAACATCCACGGTAAAATACTCTCCATTAAGAAATAATCGTGTGTAACCTACAAAATGTGTAAATATCCATATTTTTTATTCCCATTGAAATGACTGGGGAACTGGGGGACTGTATTCACATGACTCCATCAAACTTTGTCGGCAGGAAACTGTAGTCAGGCGAGTACACTCGTGTGGAGAGCGAGTGGAGACACCGTGAACGATGCTCTGAAAGTTCGGTTGAAATAATATTCCATGTTTCGTTACCCAATTTCGATAAGCACCGTTTCTTTGACCCGCCTGCTTTGACAATCCACTCGGTCGCGTAAAGGCCTGCCCCGTGGCCCGGTTTAATCCTCGCGTGGTCGAGGCTGCGAGAGTGGAGACCAAGTGGCATGCGGTTTACAGGGTTTCCTCTGGTGTCTCTAGGTAAGGGTTACCCATGACACCGGGGGTACTCTTTTGAAAGTGTAGGGCTTTATGGAAGGGGGGGGGAGAAAGGCTGATTTTTCAAGGGTTGCCACTCACAGGGTCCGCGCAGAGAATATGAATGGCACCATAGTGAGAGAGAGAGGTGTTTGACATTTTCATCGCGCGCATAAGGTAAGGCACGAAAAGGAGGAGGGGGTGGGACAGGAGGGGTTTGAGGTTAAAACTCTCGGGCAAGTTGCGTGGGGAACGGAGAGAGGACCGCTTGCATAAAAAGTTCATGCCCCATTCTTCGTATAATTGTAGGCAGTGACCGACGGGTCAATTTTTTTAATCTCCTCTTTCGTTTCTGCAGAACGTCACCAATGCCTCAAAAGTTTACCTCAATCAATGGAAAATTTGGATGCATTCAATTATTTCGTGTTGACTTCAGTTTGGAATAAAATTGCATACAAGAAAGTTCTTAGTACGATATGCTACTTGAGGTGAATTTTCGAGGCTAAGACTCACGGTTAATCTCTGCTCGTAGCGATATTTTAAAATAGTGTATTTTCTATGCACCTTTTCCAGTTCCTTAAATAACGTTATCTCACATGGACCCCCATGCACTTGCGGCTTATTATAACCGTAGAGTAACTAAAGCAAAGTAACAGCTATCACTTTTTTATTGCAGTTTCATTTTAGCCGTATAATGAAACCTAATTTCTTTAAGGCTGATCCTCGATTTGGTGTGCATACACCGTGAAAGGTTTGATGCTTCTTCAAAACCCGAATATTTTACTTGCCAAATTTATTAAATCGATCTCATATTTAATGCGTCTTAAAATATACGACTTGCTCCTTTTTTATTTTATTTGCAAAATTTCAATGCTCTAAATTTTCTAATACCTAATCCCAACCCTCATCCAAAAAAATACCAATGCGATTAATCGCTAGATGTTGACTCATAATCAGCCTTGGTTCTTATTTCCCTAAAACTCAATTTGTCGTCTTCAAATGCCTCAGGTTGCTGCTAACATGGCAACTTGATTAATTTAGGTACCTTTCCAGAGAAAAGTGGGCGCTCTTTAATAGGAGTGCCCACTAGGATTTCCCTGTGACAATCCTGAATTTTAAACCATATGCAATGAACTAAAACCATTAACGATTATTTATTATTAATACCCAATCTAGTCAGTAACTTCCTTACTAATAGCATAGTATCTTGGTATGGAAGTTGATTTTATTCGCTATAACTATTTGGCGTGCTAATTGATGTAAAAATACGTAACTAATTTATATAATGAAGAGGCGTTTACTTAATTTTTTGTCTTCCAAAATGTGTAATTAATAGCTAAGGAATGTGTGCTATAACTTAAGTCACTGATACATGCTCACAAGTCTCCATATTCCTTGGTAAAACTTTACATATTTTGTGCCTGAGGAAATGGTTTTCCACTACTAAATCACGTTTATGATAATTTTTTTCCATTAATGAAGTAGTTTTTGCGGTGCAAAACGACTTTAGCTCCCGACACATTATTAAAACCGAAAACCAGCAAAGTAATTGCATATTTATATTTACTAGTAAATTAATGAGCATCTATGCTGAAAAATTGGAGACATAAATACTGGCGTACTTATTGATTTTACGTTGATGATCGTGTTGTAAAAAGCAATGTGAGTCTTCCACGACCGAAAAAATGTACTAAGTTCAAGGTTATATTTGATAATATTACTCGATTGAATGCTAAACAAAGACCCATATTGACATTTATCTTCTTAATAATTTTTGCAGGTAAAGCCTCTTTGATAACCCACTTGAGGAATGGTAATGATAAAGTAAAACCTCATGAATTCCTGAAGACGCATGAGCTGACAAAAGATCATTTTCAGCTACGAGCCAAGTCTGCCCGCAGAGTTCTCGGGAAAAAAATAATGAAAACTAGGAATGATCGTTTGGGTAATCAAGATGATCACCCCAAGAAGCATAGACCTGTGCCAAGCCTTCCAAGAATAATAGAACGTATTACAAGGCAAAATGTCAATTTTGTAAAATATTCGTTTGCATGTCACTCCCCCGATTTCCAAGGTGTGTACATCGAGTGAATTTCTGATGGTGAAGAAAACGCAAGTGGTATAGGTAAGTGTAGTAAACAGGATAACTACATTTTACAGTTGTTGTAAAAGTTCCGTTTTTGGAATGTTAGATTTATCTTCCTGAATACATTTGTATAATTTTAGAGTTTAACTTCACACTGGAGGAAGTCACCTCTATTAAATGATGTTTAATGTTTCATTATTAATTTATTGAAAAAAAATTCTTGAAAAAGCGAGTAGAGGGATTTCTTGTGTGAATAATATTTTTGTTATTTTTGGAGATCATAGAAAATTAGAGAGAGATGGAGAACATGAAAATATTAGTTTAAAAATTGCTTCTAATATGACATCTTGCCCATAAATGAGTTTTTACGGACTCAAATTTGGAAGAACTTTCAATGAAAATGCAAAAATTATTTCTATGGATGCATTTATGTTTAAGTCCTGAATTGGTTCAACCTATAATACGATATATCATGCATTTATTTGTATCTTCCTGGATGCTAAACTTTTATAGTGGTCATTCAATGGATTTAGAAAACAAATATTCTTGTGCACAATTTTGTAATTTAATAGCAATCTTTTAAAGTGAAATTGGAAGCTACCGCACATGGGTTCAAATAAATACCTTATTTTACTCATTCCTTTGTCATTTGACATTTGTTAAATAATTTCAAATATATTGAATTGAAAATAAATCTTCCTCTAAGAATATTTGCGCCATCAAATTAAACAATAAAGGCTTAAAATGGGTCATAAACCAAAGGTCATTTGCGGTTTTCCTCGCTTTTGAAATACTGTCAACCCTCATGTTTATGAACTGTCTTAGAAGTTGATTTCTCTTTAAAGTGTTCCATTGGCTAAGGCTGCGCCGCACCAACTAAGTTACCCACGTCGATTTCCCGATATAACCATTCTGTCTATGTGCTGCTTTTAATTCTACCTTAGAAATTTATGGTCTTTGAGAAGTCATGCTGAACATGTACATATTTCATAGGCTCCGCTTTACAATTAAACATTGTTCATTGCCAGAAAAAATTGCAATTATCACTTACCTATCATACGAATAGCTCCGAAAAAATTACGATACACAAATTTTGACTTTATAATATACGGCCGCAAAAATATCCGCGGTTTAAAGCACTAGTAGACCCAGTATACGCATGCCTGCCACAATTACCACCTGTTAATTAATACGTAAGTTCCAAAAAAATTTTCGCCAATTTAGCTAATCATAAAATCCAGGCCTTTTTTTAGTCATTAACCGATTCTTATGGAATACTCTTTCTCTTAATTTATTTTAAATGCTGATACCTATTTAACAGTAATTTCAATTTGAAATGTTTTGTCCATTGTTTGACCCAAGAAACGTGAAATTCATCAAATTAAAACTATTACATGCAAAAACTATTTAGTCATGTTCCGCTGTGACTATATTTTGGTTCATTGTTTCGCTTTATACTGCGCATATAAGGTTTTTGATTCTGAAGCACAAACCACTATTGAAAGACAGCCCAGGAAAGAGAGCGTTGATTGGCATAAGAAGAACAACAATTACTGCCAAACGCAAAACTGAGTTCACTCAAACTTTGTTCACTAAAGGCAAAAATATGTTAGAGTACATTTTCCCCCGCGGAGTTTCCTCCATGTGAACCACAGGAACACTTCAGCATCCCCCATTATCGACCAAGTCACATGCCTAAAAGTGACGTTTTTGAACATTTTTCAACTTACGTCGTTTATGGGTGAGAGAATTTATATGAATGATGGGTCGAGTGTTACGATGAAAAAGACATTGACGGATCATTAAAAGAGAGGCTCTTAAGGCGGGAAAGCCTGCCGCGCCTTTCCCTCCGTCGCCGGACTATCTAGGAGCCTTGATGCACATTTACGACTTGGATTTACGTGAGTCCATTGCTGTGTGCAGCACCTCTGAAGTACCTTTTAGTGCTCCCTCCATCTCGGAGCCCTCAATATCCCACCCCCCCCTTGTTACTGGTCGCCCGCTCCTCTCTTTTCTCCTACCCTCAAATGCTCGCTCCTTCATGCCCCACCAATCAAAACCTAATGGTGGATCGATCGCAGACCACGGCAATAGCCGGAGTTGATTTTCCTCTCGCATTATAATTTATGTTCGGTCATGAATTTCCCGGCCAGACTGTAAGGAACACCAAAGCATATATTCCGAGGTCACTTTACGATCGGAGTTCGAATCACCAGACAACCTTCCCTCTTTCTCTGGACCGTACATCCTACGGGTTTTTGCGAGGAGGGGGAGAAAAGACTCCTTCCATAGCATTCCCTCCGGCCCCTATACTTCCACGCCCACGAATAAAACAATCCGTATGCCTTCCACTTTCAAACTCACGAAGTGGTCCTATTTGATTGGTCATTCCGCGAGTGGTAATTGTATCATGACGGGGAAGGCGGCTCTCGTTGAAAGTCCCTTGTTTTGAAATTAACAGCTATTGATCAACACCCATTGATTGGCAGAAACACTTAATGTATGATGGAGATCGCTTCCTGTGTCCCCTTTATGCGTGCACAGAGTAGGGTAGGCGGCGTGTGAAAAGGCGGTTGTAAGTGAGGTGAGATTTTCCGATAAAACAAAGGGTAGCGTCTTGTACACATGCTAACTGCGGTTACAGCCAGTGACATTTGAAAGCCTTATTTCGAGAGAGAATGCTTAATAACTTTATCCTCGCGGCACCTATTTCAACTGGAGTACGTGGACGTTGGCACTTGATTTATTGCAGAAACTAAACGTAATTTAGTGGTGAAATCAAAAGCATATCCTATAATGCGAAATGATACGAAATAAAATACTTATTGAAAGGAATAGCTAGAAATGTGAATCTATCAATCGAAGTTTTAGGGTGTATTATAATGTTCTTAATTTGAACCAGAACCTGCCTAACATGACAAAAGAGTTACCATGGGTTACATTATAAACGAGCTTTAGGAAAATAACATGTTTTTACGGATTGCGGAGTATACGAGAATAATTCGCTATAGCCCTAGTCTGTTTTCTTTGAAAAGAAAACAAAGATGAATTCTGATCCTTCCTTCGAGTAGTAGTTTTTATGGGAGGCGACCGACAGCTGAGGTCATTTGCGCAATTAGGGATGAATGGGAAAGGAAGGGTTCAGGGAAACCCGGCGTCGGCATTAGACTACTCTTCTCGAAAGGAGCCAAGGGGTTCGCAGTTTAACATCCCATCCGACGGACGTCAAACCCACTCAAAGTACTCTCCAAGCACTAACTCAAGTAGGGATCGGGATAACGATGAAAAATATTTCCTATCTCCAGGATATCCTTCCTTCGAACTCAGTTGTAAAAATCAAATTAATGCTTTGTAAAATGGTTACATGTAAGCATAGCACAGGCATAGGTCCTTAAAGAATTCGCATTTTAATGATTTAGACTTCTTTAAATTTCTTACTAATTCATTCAACTAGCTCCTAAATTTAAAGCTGAATTCAAACTACCAATCCAGATGAACTACAACCATGGTGTGATTTTCTGATGACCTATAGGTCCATTCTGGCTCTGCGTGATAGGTCGAATGGAAGGAATCATTCGAAAGGTTAACGAAGCAATTTTTCCTTAATGAGGCGGCTGCAAAGGCGCCTGAACTCCCTTGGGCGGTCATTGAAGTGATGCTGTCACAGCAAAAACATTGTTAAGTAAGGCATGGGTAAATATCCACAATTATTCATTCCATGCAATTGCGTTGGAAATATGTGAGAAGGATGATTCAGTCAATTAGTGGACTCAGGGGGTCAGGTGTCACCCCCCCCCCCCCGGCACCGGGGAATTAGGCTTATGCGTCCATCCTCTGGCGTTTAAGGACAGTTATCTCACTGTGGCGTCCTCTTACACTCCGATATTTTGGGAGCTTTAAAGGAACAAGATATTATGTCGAAATATCGGATTTATATTGTCACATGTACCCGTAGTCGTGTGTACCGCATGATTTTCTTACATCTAACTCCTAAAAATTGTTTTCATGTGATGGTGACTTTATTGATGTTTTATTTTCGTAACTCTTTTATTCAGCAAAGCTTCATCGATACAATTGCTGAATTCTTAATTGCTCTTAGTTTATATAATATTTCCCTGACGCCCGTCTTAGCGATAAAGCCTCACTGTAGAATTAGATTCGGCATTTTGAATGAAACGCCTCCTCTCTCAATATGATCATCAGCAGTCTTTTCATGCATTAGGGATGCGCTTATTTTAACTTTATATTTAGGAAATATCTTACCTTAACCATTTCAAGCAGCATAAAATTTTCCATTACCTTCATTCAAATGACATCTCACGAGTTTGTCATCGAGTTTATATTTTATTTGGTCAAGTTTGTTATCTACTTTTTCGCGCAGACCTTTCATAGTAGTGGTATTTAGGGGAGGCGACCGACAGCTGGGGTCATTTGCGCCATAGGGGATGGACAGGAGAGGATGAAAGGTGGAGAGAAACTCAGCGTCGGCATTAGCCTACTCTTTCCGAAATGCGCCAAGTGGTCCGCCGCTTAACGTCCCATCCGACGGACGGCGTACTCACTCAAAGTGCCCTCCACAAAGCCCCTCAAGTAGGGATCGAGATGCCTCTGAAAAATATTCAACACCGCCGGGATTTGAACCCGTGCCCTCTGGGTGGGAAGTCAGTACGTTAGCCCCTGCACCATCTCGATCCCCTACAGCAGACTTTTCATCGTCGTCGGCACATGTGTGGGAGGCCGGGGACCAGGGTGATGCGCATGTGGCCGGCACCTGGGTGGGAGGCTGTGTAGTCTCCCGAGGCATCTTCCCTCCCTTTCCGGGGTAAATGGCCGGCCGGAAGCGAACAGAATCGCACCAACTCGCCTTAAAGGGATGATGAGCACTGGACTTTGAGGCGAACTTTCCCCGAGTCTTATCTTCGTCAGCGGGTGTACTGATTGTCAAAACTGGATACATGCCACCTGCGTGTTTCGTACTAATAGTCGCGTTGAGTGCTCTAATTCCTTAATGCAGGCTTATCTTTTATTTTTCAGGATGCCTGACTGGTGTTCATGAATTTTATTGACTTAATGTTTCCCTACTTCAATTTATGTTTTAAGAACCGGTCACCTCCTCCTATATATTAGACCAAACCTTTTTTTCAATGATAACTGAGGGGCCTTACTCTTACTCTGATACATTAAATACCTTTTTTCCCAAGTAAGCAGCATCCCTAATGAGATTGCAGCTGACAGAGTCATATATGGAGAAAAAAGGACCACAGCAGATTGCGCGCCATTCTCTAGTTGTATAGGTCAAATACCGCATTTGTGCTGGGAATAGAGGTTTCATTAAAGAAAAAAGAATACACAGTTTTGAAGTTTCGGAACAAATGAAAAAGTGTGAAATAGAGGTGCTCAAAATAAAAAATTCCAACTCTCATAAAGATTAAGAAGAATGAAAAATTTATATTTTTCATTATGACTGGAACGTAACTATACCCTGCAAAATATGTATTGCTTTTTTCCGGCTCATTTCCAAAATGTTACAATTATGTTTATTCTTCTGAGATTTTCCATATTAGTTTTTTTGTCATTGTTGAATGCGGTACAAAAAGGCAATTTCAATCAATTTATATGTTACCCTTTTCTCGAACAACATCGTTAACATATGCAACACGGTCGAGATGGGGTAGTGGGCGTGCCTGGGGGTGGTAGGGGAGGGGATACACGGAATGACGCTAGGGTTGTTCTTCATGGAAGCAGCGATAGACTCACGTGATCCACGTGACTGTCGTCTGCCAGTCTTCCTACTTTTTTTAGCATTTGGTGACACGACCCTGGGACTTAATCCCCATTTGCCTCATGCATCTCAGTATACGCCTGCTCTGACGATTTTTTTCAGGCTAAAGTGAACTTTCAATGCATCGCTATGCTCGTCAACGTGCCGTCTTCATCGTATCAGTGGACGAACTGATTACTTTTCAAATTACAATAGCTACCGGTGACGCAATACTGGTGTCAAATCAATGAAAACTCCTTAGTGGATAATGTAAAAAAAAATGTTTACATTATCCACTAAGTTGACAATATTTCAAGAAATTCATTTAATACAAAATGAATTATACGAGTGAAATAATTATAATCTCTCGCTTTTGCATAGACGTCGAATATTTTTCATTTATTTATTTGGATAATTTATCACAAGGGATTTTTTTCCATTCGTTCGTCATTTTTATCTGTGTGTGTATGTAGCATCGAATCACTTGGTATGAAACGATGCCCAAAATATTGTGAAGCATTCTCATAGTGGCTCCACTGTCTTAAATGTTTAAGGTCGTAGAATTGGTCGTTTTAGAGCATCTTTCCTACTCTATACGGAAATCTGCTCTATACGTAAACTGCTCTATAAGTCAAAATTTAATTTTAATTTTGGCTGGATATCAGGCCATTGAATATCACCACTTTGCAGGTGGAACCGTACCTCTCTAGCCACTTATATACATTTCTATCTGACATACTCCTAATATTTGGCCGCAGACCTTTTTGCCACGACAAGTTAGACCATTGTTTAATCAAAATGTCACCAATTAAATTGCTACTATGATTAACCAAACGCTTCTTCCAAATCAACACTTTACCCTCAAAAATCACTTATTGGGCAAATCTCTCACGGGGATGGGTAGGGAAGATCACTTATAATACGGTAATTTTCAAGTCAAAAATGCCACTCATGAAACAATTAGAAAATATGTGGTTACTACTAATGGTTTTAATGATGAAAATTTTATTTGGTTTTATTTAGAATCTATTGTTAGTTGGTAAGCGTATTACACATTTCACTCTGGAAGGCAGGTTATTTCTTTTGTGTTGGTTGTTCCTGTTATGAATTATTTCGTTTCATCAATATCTGCATTTCCTTTTTTACAGCATTTTTTCTGTTAACATGTGGTTTTTTATATTACAGTGATTCCAATAATTCTTTTACTTTAAATGTCTTCTAATAAGCCTTCATTAGTGGTATTTTTTCAATTAATTGTAGGAAAGACCTTTGAGTTTGGTGCAGTTCAGGAGCAGGCTCATTCTAAGCTGTTTGAATTTCTCGATGCGTATTTATATTGAGATTGAACTGAAGTCTCAATACCGCTGAAGTCCATTAAAGAAGTGTCGTCTAGCTACGAGAGTGCAGGCTATTGAAACGTTGTTTCAGCCCGTCAGTATGGGCAGAATGGATGTGAGAAGCGAACCAGAGGAGACGGCAGCCATTGGCGTCCATAGTCCCAGATTGCATTTCGTGGGTCAAGAAACTGATCTTTGATAAGCCGTTGTGAAAGATTTCATGCATTGTCAATGAGGACATGGCTATTCAGGAAAAAACTGAGCAACCTAAGCAAGCCAAAAATTATTTATTACGGCAAACTCGATATCTCTTTCTGGAGTGAGTAAGTATCTTTTTAAATGCGGTTAAATATTACTCACCTTTTAGCAACTATGACGATCATACGCCCAGCCTCTATGTATTTATTTTAACACAGTATCCCGAATATCCGTCGCCCATTTTTCCCAATTGAAAAGCCTGGCCCAGACTAAAGTTTTGAACTTTATATTCAGTGGCCCAAAATCTTTTCATAATAAACCGTTTTACATTAAACATAAGTAGGGTAATATTAATATGGTTCGCAAAATGGCTATATAAAATCATGGCATGTGGAAAAAATAGCAATAAATATATATATGTATATATATATATATATATATATATATATATATATATATATATATTGCACTCCACATTATATAACATGACCGAATTGCAAAATCATCCGGAAGCTAACATAACGGTGACGACTTTTCTATAGTCCTTATATGCAGCTGCTTTTACTTTTTTATGGTTTGGATATTAATACAGACCCGTGGAGGTTTCCATGCAAATTCGTTTTTCAATAATACTAAGATAATCAGCGCATAAACCTCCTCCCTTACTCGTTTCAAATTCGTTCAATTATTATGCTAAGCAAGTAAGCGCGGAAAATTCTTCCCTTAACGTTCGTATAATCCTTCAAATGTGTGTTGTTATGTATAAACAAAATATTCCTTATGACTGAACCATTTCCCCTACAGATTCCTATGGATTTCTCCGCATGCCCATGCAATATTACCAAACTAGAGTTAACTTCCCCACTCTAAACTCGCTCTTCGCCCACCATATTACCTTCAAATGTTTCTTTCCAGGGGTAACCGTGATAATTTCTTTTATATTATGTTAAAATCGTAATACTTATCCCTCCTAAAGATTGCTAATCGTCATGTAAACCTGAATAATGAACAAGTTCGTAATGTCAGCTTTTAGCTCTGCTGACAATATAGCATCACTCACCTGCTCTATGTTCACTACAATTCTTTTCATCATGTCGTTCAATATTACTGCTACCCAATCTCCCCTTGTGCTTAACTATCTACGTATCACGTCCTTCCCCATAATGGCTTCTTATTTCCTTATTTTTCCAATTTAAAGTTTCAACACCTCGTAATATTACCAATCACTTTTTTAACTGACTTTGTCTTAAATCTCTCGGCCGGACCTGGTTCCTGGTTCGAATCCCGATCAAGGAAAATAACTTTTGTGCCATTTTACAAAGTAGGCGTATTAATGACACAAATACATTGCATTGAAAAACAGGTAGTCAGCATTATGTAAATCATAGTGTAATTAAATTGTCGCACATAATTCATTGAATTTCATAACATCATCTATCATGAGTATTCTTCCTCAACAAAAACGCAAATGATAAAAACTACTGACCTTCTCAAATGATATTTTCTTTTTGTTAGCATGCTATTATTATGTAAGAAAAACTAACACGAAATGAAAACATGATGACCATTAACAGCAAATATAACATCCTAATACTTGATTAAATGATCATCTCAAAATTTTACAGACTCCTAGATGACAAGAATAAATTACACGATAATATAATTCCATATTTCACCCCATCGCTAGTTTAAGCAAATAAGAAAAAAACTAGCGACCATTTAAATTAAATAATTGATGCATTTTTATGCTCTAATGAATCGTATCACTTTGCGCCTGTCGAATTTTCACGAGGAAATTTACAAATATTCAGCTTACTTTCACTTTTTTTCATCATTATATCACCAATATACGGAGAAATTAATCATCACGAGGGATGCTAATAGGCAATGCTCAATACAGTACAGAATAAACTGCAGATGATTCACCCTTAATGGATCCAACCTCCGTTATCATGTGTTTGCGAACGAGTCAAAAAGTTCCAAATAAAACAGTTAACGTCACGTGATTTAAAATATTCGACGACAAGAATGAACAACATTCGCAACGACCTAACTTTTGCTAGCACAGTACCATGAGTGGTGGAAATTTTAAAGCCGTGATGCATGGGTTAATATTAGATAAGTGGGCAAGCCGGTGAAGGAACGCAAAAAGGTGTTTTTAAGTGATATGAAGGCATGTAGAATAAATAAACAAATAAGATACAGAAATGAAGAAAAAGAGTAGGCGAGACGTAGTAAAATATAGTTGCTAGGGACCGCACTATACTTACGCCGGATCTAAAAGACAGCATGCTGAATGTAAATAGATCACCGTACGCCACGTGGGAAATCCAGAACACACAAAGGAAAATTTTAACATTCCAAAAATGAAATAGAGTTAGACGCGAGATGAAAGTTTACGCCTTCTCAAATTATAACCGAAGTATGGTTAACACAATCTGATACATCCTAACTGATTTAAATAAGGGATCGTACATTAAACGACTGATAACACTACAAGGATCGAATTTGTTACAAAAAAAACCCCAAATCTGCATTTCAGTCAAGAATGACCCCTGAAATAAGTTTTGACGGAAAAGTGACCCCAATGACCCGTCATTTGATGGCTTCAACCGAGCCCTCCCCCACCATCTCTTCTGGGGAAACTCCTCACCCCGCTCCGTTGGAAATTTAACAAACCACATACGCACGCACGCGGCCCGCGTTTCCGCCCCTCTCATCCCTCACGCCATACCACGCCCGTCCTATTCCATCACTGCCAAAGCTATTCCACACCAGCCTGACCCTCTGCCCTTTAGCTCGGCTCCTTGAATTTGAGAAATAAAGCAACCTGAAAATCCAAACGCCGTATACGTAGAGGCGAGATGACGGCTCGTTGACAGGTCAGCGGAGGCGGGGCGAGGACGCGGGGGACGGAGAGGGGGCGCGCCGGACGAAATCTCGGAGGTGGTCTGGAGGGGGTGCGGGCGGCGGCGGGGGGCAGCCGAAGAAAAAGCGAAGGGGCTGAAAAGAAGACATTCTACTTGCTTTCAGTACCCTGTTCAAGGCAGCTGCGCCGCGTCACATAGGCCTCTCTCTCTCGAGCTATCGCAGGGTACCCTCGGAAAAAAGCACACCTCATCCCCCTTCTCTTCGTCTCCCCCCCCGAGAGAGGACGTGGGGGTGGGGTTGGTTGCGGGGGTGGAGGTCGGCCGCTTTGATGTCTCGTGCCACATGGCGGCCTCACTCGGCCTGTTTTATTTTTGTCAGGCTGTCTCAAGCTTCCCACTTGCCACCGTGGCCCTCCCTCCCTTGGCGCCCCTCCTCCCGCCGCGACCATTCTGGAGCCCCACCCCTCCGGTTCCAGGCGTTCGCACGCCTCCTTCCCTTTCTCCTCGCCTCCGAAATCCGTCCGCGAGGAGACGCAAATTTCTGCCCCCGCCGCTATCTATCATTACGTCCTCAATTACTGGGAGGGGATTTTCCGCTCTTTCCTTTCAATGGGATATCCGACTGACGGAAATGCTAAAAATAAAAAAAATTGCGAGAGCCACGTGTTCTTGCTTTCGCTTTGAGATGTATCGGGGGCGTGGGTGAGGGGGAGGGTGGCCTCGTTGAAAACGAGGGGAGCCGTGCAGTCCGCAATATTGCCTCGTCAAACTAGAGTTAAGGTGTCGTAAAGTCCTAGGATATTGATGGAGGCTGTGGGTTTTATATTTGTAAAAACGATAGGAATTTGAAATATGTGAAAGGTGAGCTTAAGCACCAAGCATTGGTGGCTCTCCAAAATAGTCAATGATCCAGCTTCGTTTGTGAATCCTCTGCAAAGTTAGCGGAGACAAACAAAGCCGTAGTCGCATGATTATCTCAATTCAACGTGCTAAACACAATCAAATGTGGATTCCGAATACTTTTTTACCGACGTAAAATAAGTAAAATCAAATAAATGTTCTGACTCCTCCTATAAATAACTACCGAGCAGTCATGGTGAGAGGGCATTCTGTGTGCCGGGCAGAGGTAACCGGAATACGGAATTAAATCAACAATATGCGCTGATTTCAAACAGATATCCCAGGGGAATTCTGATTTATATTTTTATATCAGAGGTAATTTTTTCCTCGCCGTGTCACATTTTCGAGTGCTGCCATTTAAATGTTCACGTCCTCATATTCGCTCATCGACCAGACGGTTCATCCACCGACGGCGAGGGGGTGCGCGGCGGGAAGTTAAAAACCACTTTTCCATCACGGTCATCGCCTCCGTGCTCATCAAAGAGGAATTTCGCACCACGGCGGAAGATCACATTACGCCCTAGTCTACACTAATCCACGAATGTCGAATTTCATGCCCGCATTGTCACTTCATCATCAGTTGTCCACCAAAGGGCTCTTCCACTCCGCCTCCCCCCCCGGAACCGACTTCTCAGTCCGTCCGAACTCCCCCTTCACCCGCGCCCACTCCCCTGCTCCCCGGCAAATGCCCTTTGACTCGTTATGCACGCCAGTGCTACCCAACCCCCCCTTCTTCCCTCCCCACCCTCCCGTCCCGCCCCCCAGGAATCCTCACCCCCACCCCATTTCGCCCCTCTTTAACCCCCGTGACTCATTTGTGGTTATTTTCCCTTCCCATTTTACGCTCCATAATATCTTGAAGCCAACACACACCGAATGCCTGTTCGGTCCCATCGGGTTAATTTACCCCCCATTTTTATGTGCCTCCCTGTTTACATGCTCGTCCATTGCTTTTGGGATTAGGAATATTTACGCCCCGGCCTTTCCTTCTTTGCCGTCAGCTTCCGAGGTCACACGTTTTTATTGGGCGGCAGCAGCGGAAACGATAGAGTAGGGAATGTGAAGTCTGGCTGTTTCACTCCGCCTCGGAAACTCCTCAAGGTTAGGACGTGCCACCTACGTAAGTCTTTCCGCAATAATGATCTCATTTGCAATCTTTTGTATCCCTATGAGAGTCGAACTTTCACCCGCTTGCAGCTTCAGCCAATGGAATGAATATGAAATGGCATACTGCCTAGGAATCGAAGGTTTTTTTTTTCTTTCTCTCCAACTTTTCATTCGAATAAATCCGGTAGATAATTCGCCTTCACTCGGAGAGCATACACCCTTCAAAAATGGATGTCATTTTAAGATTAATACGAGAGAAATATTTTAAATCCTCCGCGCTAAAGCAGATCATACATTCCAATCGCTCGAATACTCTTTACTAGGCGTTGTAAAAATATGTATTGGATAAACTTGATCATAAATAACAAGAGTATAGAGGTATATATCTCTAAGTATGAATGATTAAAAATAGAGATAATTAAAAATAATCAAAATAGACACTTTTTTAATATTAACGGAAGGGTTTTAATTTCTGCTCTTCACTATACGAAGGTATCTACATAATTTTCTTTCGCATTAATAACCCAAGTTTATTCAACAAAATTTCTCGCTATCATGGATCACCTCATTCCGAAACACATCAATCCCTTGACCACCACACTAATACAAACACAGCTAACTGTTCGATAACTACTTCATCTAACATAAATAAAGTCCTACTTTCAACAACCACGCAGAATTTAGGTGAATACCCTGATGATAGTGATTATTTGGTTGCAGAAGACCTTCCAAGAGGTTGAGGATGACCAGGCTCACTAACCACCAAAAGCCGCTAATCCTTCCCCACCACCATCACCAAGACACACCTCCACGTCTCTCCGTTCAACTTTCTCCTTATAATACCATCTCTCCACACTTTAACCACACTAAATTCACTCTGAACATTCTCGGTGCCTGTGAAAAAGCCTAGATTGAGTGTATACTCACTTAAATATTTAAAGAAATTTATGATGCCATGAAAGTAAATTGATGGCCTGCTTCATCATTAGATTTTCTTTTGCTGCACGACATGTACGTAGAAGATTATTCAGTTATAATCTCCGATGTCTCCTCTGACTGCGAAAAACTGGGACGCCGAAGGTGGGCGCAGTGGAAACGAACCACCTTCGGCCCTGGGCAGAACTAAGTGCATGCATAGCCAAACCCCTCGCGGCACATTAAACGGAAATCTGAACCCCTTCAGAAATCGCCTCCTCCTGGACAATTCCTTCTTCCGCAGGGCAAGAAGAGAAGAGGCGACATCCTTCCCTTCCCAGCGTTTATCGCCCCCCCCCAACCAGTTTAGTGTGGAGCAGCGTAGGTAAATACCCACCAACTCGGGACTTAAAAAATATTTGCTTTCGAGATGGACTTTTTGGAAGAGTGCATTTTGCTGTGGATTCTTGGGGTTTCTCCCTACCTAATACCCTGTATGAACTTTTGAAGTGACGTGCATTTTGCCCCTAAGCGACCTCACCGACACAGGATTGGACGTGGCTAACTAAGAAACATCCATTCCCCCCTCCACTCCCTCCACCTCTCATGCCTCACCCCTCAACTGGCGCTCTGCCCCCTCCTTCGACAGTCCTCCCTCCACACCCACCCTTTAACCGTGCGCTCAGTCTAAATCCTACGTTGACAAAGACCAATGCGCCATTTACACGATCCCTCCTCATTTAACCCTCACCCATGACATCGATGCACATTTTCAAAATAAATTCCTATCTTATATTTTAAGTTATGGGCCCAATGAAGGACTCTCTCCCACAGAATTTACAATCATCTCCGCTTTTAACCCTCTGCCCCCCCTACTCTACGCACTCTCATAAATACATAATCCTAGCAAACACGAATATCCCTTGTTCCATACACCGTTTTCAATATTTAACGCAGCTCCGCATTGACTAACCATCACCAATTACCATGCCCTTTTCTCTCATTCGCTGAGGAATCGCATCACTTCTTCAGCCTCCTACACTCCAGCACACTCCCAAAAGTTAAAAATCAACTTATGGCCACCATCGATCCCTTTTCCGTCTATGTATACCTTCATCATCTATATAGAAGCTGTAGAATCTCTCCCCTAATACCTCTATCAGGGCATTTCTCCCCTAATACCTCTCGTTCACCTGGAAAATACAGTATTAACGAAACAACCTTCAACTTCAATTAGGAATGTTTTCTCCAGGTAAGTAGAACCGCCATGGGCACCTGCACGATCTCTTCATATTCCAAGCTCGAGCCACCTCGGAAACATTTTCCTCTAAAACCTCACGCCTCTCTAATGGGCCCGTTGCGTTGATGGTTTCTCCTTGTTTGGCTCCAAGTGCAGGAAAATCTATCCTCTTTGGTGGCAAATATCATTTCTTCTATCTCAATATCCTTCAATTCTTCCATCTCTGGACACCATGTGACATTTTTCGACCATGGCGCTCACCACCAAATTAATACACTCACCAACTCAATCCGCAAAAAAAGCAACACCACCGAAATAATTCCAAAACCACAGTTGTCGGCCATCCCACACGAAAAGCTCGGAGCCATCTTCCACTCTCCTTTTGCGGCCAACAAACAAGCAAGCACGTCACTTCCCCGCGGGTACACGAATATACCCCACACAAATCCCTCACTCAACGCTGGTACCCAAGCAAATTACTCATCAAATGAGGAAGTAATTTACAAAACGCTTTTCATCGCTAATAGATGCAACCTCCGGACTAAAACGCACTGCCCTGTTAGTCTCAACCTTATAACAACCTATACCACCGGCACTCGCAATATTTGAAAGATTATATAAAAATTGAACCTATAGTAAAATAATCATAAATCCCAATCCCGTCTACTATCAACATCTCACATATTTGCGCGACATGCTAGAATCCGAAAAAATCCACGTCGCACCGTTCTTCCTCTCCTCCACTTTTTTCAAAATGCAACCGCCCAAAGTGTAAAAGCTGCCCCCCCTTTTCGTTTCATAGCTTGTTCTCTCGCTCTAACATCAAAGGTCACATGCGCATCGAAAAGAATCATATTTCAATTTTCTTTTAAGTTCCATCCCCTCATTTTATTTATGCTAGAGCACCACAACCCTCAATCCGAACAAACAACCACCGTTACTAAAAAAATGTCCAGCCTACTACAATTACCCTTTCCTAAACAAATAGTTTCCCTCAATCCATCTTTTAATGACTGCTTTACCGCAGCAGTAACAGGATACCTCCCAGAATCAGTTGACCGCATTGAATTGACAACCTGAGAGTTATCTCATGTTTTGGTGAGAGCTTTTGAACCGACAGACCTAAAACAGGTGCACTAGCTATCTATCCATTCCGATTCGAGTCACCATTTTTCCTCTCCTGGTAACCGTTTCCATCCCCACTAGACTCGCTCTCCCCTTACCCCGTGAGCTTCATTATTTTATGGCCGAGAACGCGCCCCGACCCACGAAATATTGAATGACTCTGTGAGTACATTTCTTTAAATGCTTCTGTGATTTGATACTGTCTCTAACATGGATTGTATCTGTATACGTATATCCAGTATAAAATATGATATAAGCTGGCAATCATGATGAACTCAAAAATTAAAAGAATATAAAATCTCCTTTCCATCTACATTAGAAAGGGCGAGGTTTCGTACTTTGCAGAGACGAACTTCTTTTCAACCAATGGAGGTGGAGGTTCCCACCAACATACGGAAACTTAAGCCCTTTTCTCGATTGTATTTTCACAATTCTTGATTTTACAAGGACATTTTGAAAAATCCACGAAACGTCAGAATGATGGCATAACGGAAGCGTAAATGATTTATTTTCCGCCACTAGCACTTCTGGAAGAATCTTGCACTAGGCTTCATCCAAATCGCTCAATTACAAAGTTTAGCGGTTGTTTGAAACAAGGAAGTAATTTCCGAATCTGAAAGATACAGAATGTCTTGTGATGACCATAAATTATTCTATGAAAAGTAAATAGATATTAGTAAAAAATTTAATAATGTCATAATGTAGCTGCGCCTTTCATTCGAACGGATTATTAATGGTTTCAAAATCTGCTGAGTGCTCATTAAATCGAAAGTGACGCTGAATGTTGTGGAGCTCTGTTGAAGTCCCTGCCTCAGTAATCATTGATAAAATCCGTGGCATTAATAGATGATTAATGAGTGAAGGCGTGGCAGTACTCAAACACTGTAGACATTTCGACTGATTAGGTAAAGTGTATTTTAAAACAAAATATGTACATGAGAACGTCATCCGGAGGCTGGGTGACGTGATTGCCCTCAGGTGATTAAAAATGAAATCGTGCGACATGTTTCTAGTCCAATTGCAGCTGTTCAGCAGAATCCATAGGGCTTTAGGCGTCATATCATCATAAAAATATAAAACGCCACCACATGCCCGCACCTAATGGAGAAATGCAATATTCACAGCAAAGAAGGCAAAGTCCATTCCTTCAGTTGGGAAGTGTACGGACGCTGCGTTAAAATATTTCCAAGTAGTTATGTATACACAAACACACGCACACTTTAGGAATAAAACGATGAGCAGTAGTGACACCGTAAAATATTAAATTATTTATGAACAATAAATTGAAAAGGTAAATGTTGACAGAAACAGCTTGCGTTTCTGCCTTCCTCGTTGAAAGTAGTACAAAGTCCTCGGTGTGATGTAGAGGGGGAGTCCTTCAAGAGAGCTCATACTCCTCCAAATGTGTATCTAATTGCCCCACTTCCTCGAAGTCCCAGGTTCTTACCCATTTCTTAGGCCACGGTGTAAAACATGCCCTTGAGTACGTACGCTGCCTTCCCGTTCCCACCAGCTCACTCTCCGATTCATCAAACGAAAACTACACTTCAGAAAACAAGGCTCACCTGCTCCAGGGTAACTGGCCGGTGGCCCTCATTTTCTTCGGTGAAACTTGCACTCCCCTTCCGCTTTTACAACCACAGAACATTCTCCTCGCAGATTCAAAATATTCAATGGAAAATGTTTGTTCCGTTTCTAACCGATACGTTCTACACATCACTGCATATATTACACAACTAAGAAGTACGGAATTATCAATAATCTGGTTTTTATAGTCATTCCAACCGAAAAGGACTCGACAATTTATGTTAAACTCCATTGTCTCTTCTTCTCCAAACATCAGCCGAATTCTTAATATGAGAACTACTATTTCCTCATGTCGGCATCAAATCTCGCTCCAGCCCGTTACATTATAGCCTATCCCTCCTCCTCCCGGACCATTCTGCTCTCCAAACCTTCACTTTCACCATACATGCGCCATCCAAAATAAAAAAGAACATTCTCAATTCACTCTTCCTCTGCTGATGAAGAGCCCCCTGGGTTCCATGAGATTCACCATATATTCTAAATTCCTTATTCATATGTCTTTCTAATTGAATAAATAAATAAATATATATATATATATATATATATATATATATATATATATATATATTCATTTATTTATCAAACTTAACCGATGCTCTAACCACTAGCGAGGGGATTAAGCAACCAAGTGCTCCGATTCTTTGGCCAGGAGATGGTGTTAGGGAGCTGTTTCACCCATCAAAAGAGAAATAGACGACACAAAAGAGGGAAGGACATTAGGAAAGCAATCATGCAACGTCGTAAAGGGAAGGAACAGTACGTTTCGTAGCACACCTAGCCAGAAGAAGGAGAGAAGCCACATTGGCCAAATTCACATTCAAACACGAAAACCCTCCATATGACCAACAAATATTCATTCACATGGAAATAAATATAAGGAAAAATGATAGGAAAACATATTGAGGACGAACACAGGAGAGGTGGGTAATGCCAAATCGGCCTGGCAAGTCGAAAGGTCCATGGTTCAAGTCCTGGTCAAGACTCTATTTTACTCTTGTGTTCTGCTCGATTCCGCCTACCCCACCTCTCTTGTTTTCGTCGTTTATGTGTGCTCCTATCTATTTACATGTCAATGAATATATACATACACACACACACACACACACACACACACACATATATATATATATATATATATATATATATATATATATATATATATATACATATAAACATAGATGTTTGTGTATATACCATGAACTTAGTAATCAACCCGAAGGTTGATGGTAGGTGATGGTAGAGTTCACCCAGGACTAAGCCCGACGGCGGGTGAAATTCACACATCAGGGTAAGGGGGCCAGTTCCTTTCCCTGTGCCGATTATGGTTTCCCAGGAAGATCTGGTGCCCGAAAAATCACATAGCTTGGATGGAGCTGCAGGTACTCAGAGTGACTTGCCCGGGAATCGAACCCGGGCCCCCCGGTCAGTTGTCCAACGCTCTGCATGTTTGTGTGTATGTATATATACAGACATTTAGCACGAGAAGCACAAGAATTAATTTAATTGAATTTATGTAAATTGCAAGAACATTATTTACTGAGTAGTTATCATTTAGAAGTAACATTTACATATCATACACATGAGTTTTGTTCAATTTACATAAATTCTATTAAAGTAATTCTTGCAATGAAGTACAAACCTAAGTAATTCTTTTTTGCTATAAACACACATAAAAACACCGAAATCATAATTCCCTGCGTGGATTATTTTTTATACATGTTTCATGTTCTGAGATTTGACACCATATGTACTGAAATCCCGCCAGACAATTAACTCGTAATCTCCGCACACAATAATCTCACATCGCGGTCGACTGGGCACATGTTTTTACTTTGTTTAATTCACATCTATGATGTATTATTTTCTATTATGATGACCGTTAAGCTAGATCAAGGCTGCTTACAAAAGCTCAACAAGTCCATGGCGATTAATTACTTCCCAAACGTGCGAAAAAAATTTTGATTTTCTCTTTTAGACAAATTTCATTTGCACCTATTGGTAGGGATTTAATTCTCTCCCATCATGCGGGTTCTACAATCTTCGTGCATGTTCGGGATTTAATTCGTTAAATTTAAATGAAGGTAACATTAACCTTAGCCTCCTGTTTCCGGAGTGTGGCACCTTTTCCGGCCCCTCCGACCGCCCGTGATCCGAAGATATTTTTGAAAGAAATTAAAGTGTCACTCAGCCTTCCATTTCCCTCCATCAGCGGGCAGGCCATCACCGCCAGCCAGTCAGCCAGCCAGCATTTCGCTGATCTCTCTGACGCTATGGCCCGCCCTATTTCCCTTGGCCGTAAATTGCATAAAGCGGTCGCGGAAGGGAATTCAAGCTGGCTGGATATTTTTGATGAGTGCCACGGGTTGACAGCGTTGTACTCAACGCCTTCCGGATTGAAAATTATACTCTCCGACTTCAAGAGTCCGAGGAAGGAGTGGTCATGCCATCTCAGCTGCGCCCCCATCCAATACAGGTTTCCAATTAGTCACTCCAGTAAAGGAATAGATTCTTTTCTGAATCCAAGTTTGATCTCGTTCTTAATATAGTTTTCTACGCAATATTCGGCCCTTGGAAGGGAAGCTATCCTGTTGGATTTAAACGAAAACATACAGATTGATATACATTGTCCCTCCTATTTAAAACTTTCAACGATGTTCCCACCATGTTCTCCGATACTGGGATCTGACCTCGATTACAATGCTCAGTTAATATTAGCTTTGTCATTGTAACTATGGAAAATGATGAAACTATGTCAAATGGAAATAAGTAAAAAAATAACTCCTATACGAAACCTACGAGAGGGCGTTACGCAGGAATAAATAGTAAAGGAAAACTTTTAAATATAGTAAATTTAACACAATGAATAGCATTAAACATTAATATTTTAATATTTTGTCAACACAAAATAAGAGAAAAATATTTCTTAGATTGCCTATTGTCTTAATCTTTCTGTGCTTAAGGGGTTTAGTACTGATTGTGAAATACAAGAATGACAAAGAACGCAACTGCGTAGGGAAATGGACTTTGTAAACCAGAGTTGTCAGAGCAATTTTTATAATCCAGTTTTTGGCTTAGAAACCAACGCTCCTTGGCTGTGGCTTTTATTTATGTCAGCTACATCCATAAGATGGCGGATAGAACCTTCCCTTATGGACTGAAGGATTGGCAAATCTAACACGGGTAATGCCTCTAGAGATGCCTAGCGAAACTCACACTGTGTTACATTCCATGCATTGGAACTTCACAGCTAATATAGAGGAAGTATTTCAAACACGATTTGAATCCTACTTTTAATTTTGAAGTACATTTAGTTTGACTACCCTTTTGGGTACTTACCAGAACATTTCATATCTTATTAAAGCTTCTTGATTAAGATCTCAAAATGCCAAATATCGTTAAAACATGTCGCATTATTATCTCCAGTAAACGTGTCTGAATTTTTGTGCAGTGATTTATGAAAGCACCTTAAATGATTTGACCAACTATCTATTGATGAAAAAATCAAGTATTCATTAAATCAAGCTCTAAAATTTAAAAAACAACGTAATTCATAGTCTATTTAGTTATGAAATCGGCGTACAGATTTATCTATGTTTAATCCATGTGGAGCATTGCCCACTCCTGTAACATTGCCTCTTTTGTGATAAATATGAATCAAGAAATAGGTAATGGGCTGTGTTAGTAAATGAAAAGGTTCTTTATCATTACATATTAATTCAAGAATTTGCTCCAATTTGGTTTAATACCGAGTCATTAATGTGTTAGTTGATATTACAGGACGAGCTAAGGCTAATTAAGTGACAGTCCTTGTGCCACCCGCGTTTTCCAAGAAGTTTCAGTACTTATCCAGAAAATCACGTTGCTTACATAGTAAATGAGGAGGAGTTACATAGGATTTGAATTCAGGACCCTCCTCTATTCCATCGCAGAAGTCTTTACCTAGTAAGATTTAATACTCCCCCTTAAATTCCATGGTCCAATTAGGCTTAAACTAATGGATATCACAAGTCCAAAATAGAAAACTCTTTAACAGTTCAATATTTTCCATGCGATCGCAGTGTGACTTATAATGATGCCATATGTGTACGAACACAAAATTCACCTGAGAGATCTTCACTGTACTAGTACATAAGGAGTGCAACAGATGCTACTAATTTGTATTCAGAGAAAATACATTTTATACTGAGCTGCATGCTCCGCGTATATTTTTTCACATATATCACGTATATTCGCGTATATTTTTTCACATATAACATGTGGCTAGCGACTGTTAAACCTTTGTAACTTGTTACCACTTTCTTTATATACCAATTTTTTTCAATTTTTTCTTCGAAAAAGCACATTTTCAAGCGGTTCGAAACGTTAATATAAAGAAATGTATCATTGAACAATTCGTAAAATTTTTCTAGATATTTATAAAAAATATTAATATACATTTATTTGTTCACAGAGTAGATAACCTAAAATTTGTACCATTCTTCACCAGTTTTTTATCATGTTTTCAAGAATAAAGCATCTGATTGAAAAAAAGTCCAAACATTCATCGGGTTTACGATACATAGAGTCCTTGCGCCATTGAAAAAAAAATTACCGATCGGCCCTCTCAACTCCGCAATTTCACTCGTAAATCCATCTCTCACACCATTATTGTAATACCGTTCCATTGGTGTGACTCGAGCAGACGTTTCCGCCTCACCATGTTCACGTCATTTCAATAACCACGCTCTCTTTCTCGTCTTTGACTCAAAATGCCATCCCCCTCCCAAATATGATTAGCCTTCGCTCACCTTCAATTCGCTCTTCCAATTTCATTGGTACTTCTCCGACACCGCTCTAATTCCATGACAGGAAGCTCACAAATGTGTTCATCACATTATTTTCCTTGAAGTCTTGTTGACAATCACTTGTGTCGATGTGCTCAAGACAAGAGTTTTAATATGAAATGAGAGATAATAAAAAATAAAGCGTGTTTCTGCGTCAATAATCATTATATCGTAATAATCCTTCATTATATTTCCCTCTTCGTGTTTATCGAATATTATATTGAAGAAATTTTCCTTCTGAGCGTTTCTAATATAACGCATAGTTTTAATGCTGAATATATCCCGGAGGCATTGGTCATGAAAGGTAAAAGCTACGAAGCACACCATTTATTCTAATTTGTTTGCACTTTTCTGAATATTTCTCGGGTTTTTCAATTTTAAATTCAGGATTTTTGTCACCAATTTGCATGTGCCTTTGATTCCATATGGATTTTGTATCAGTTTTCATTGAACTTATATCTCCATGCTCGGATTATTCATAGACATTCATAATAACACTTAATTTAGTTATTTAATAATGGTATAGCAAATGATGCGAAATGTAAAGTTTACTTTCATTTGAATGGACGCGGGCTCTAAGAATCTGTAGATTTTATGAGAGCCGATAAAATTAATCATGTTCTAGAGGTTTGCCGGTGACGCTACTGCTTATGGTCTCACTTAGTATTTTTATTCACAGAAGCTCTAGTGATGATTTGGGAAGTTTCTAAATAGAAATAATTTTAGAAGATTTTTTATTTATTCTATCAGAGTATCATATATCAATTAGCCAAACAGAGGAAACGATTATGGAACAATGTAAACGTCTTGGGAAATGTGGGAGGAAGACTCTTTATGAACTAACTCGTTGCATTGATGTGAGAGGAATTTGGCCGAAAGAATTCGTCAGACTTGTTTTAGTTCCCATTTCAAAAATGTAAAGGCTACTTCATGAGAGAGGAAAAGAACAATTTGTTTGATGTTACACACATTAAACTTGGCTCTCAGGATCATCCATCAGAGGATTGAGATCAGGGCAAATGATAACTATTGGGATAATCAATTTGTGCTCAGGGAAGAGGCGAGGCAAGCGTGATACCATTGTGGTAATGAGGGCACTGATAGAGAGGAATATAGAATACAATCAGCAATATTTGCCTGTTTCGTAGTTTTTGAAAAGGGGTTTAATAAAGTGAATTGGGAAAACTATTGAGTATATTGCAGAAAATATGAGACATTTGGAGGGATACGAGGCTTATGCGCGACATGTACATGTCTCAGACAGCTCAGTTGCGAGCGGTGGATGGTGACTCCGGATGGGCTGTGTTAGGAAGAGGAATAAGGAAGGGGTGTCTCATGTCACCTCTATTGTTCAAAGTACATTTGGGGGAAATGCTTAAAAAGGAATGGGAAAAACAGGTAATAGGAATGAATGAAAGCGATACCTCCACTACCCTACCCCCCTTTTTAATCGCAGCCAACAATAATCTTAACACCTTCAATAAATTTCTCAATAACCTCTATCACTCCCTCATTCAACGGGTATATTCGGTATCCGTGCACCATAAAGAAGTTAAAAGTTCCAACAACAGACCCAAATCATTCTCCAACAAAACACTCCTAATCCTCCGCACTACCTATTTTCCTCGTAATTATTCACTTAAATCTACTTACATTGGCTATATGGCCTTCTCCAAAAGCAATATGGCCAGCATTTTAACTAAATATCTCTCCTTTTCTTTAACATTGCCGCTTACATATCGGACTTAACAAAATCTATCATTGTCTCAACCTAAATTTATATCGATTTGCAATCAGGCCAAACTCCGCACCTTGACTATCCCTATACTCCCTCCTCCATTTGCTCATCAAGTCTTTACTATCCCTCACCTTCTCCTGATTCACCTACAAATTGTAGTCTATCTGCTAAAATGTGATTTCTACTTTGCTTTCTATATAGGAGAATACGTATTTCGCATCACTTAATATCCGAGTCATAAACTACGTACCATACTTCCTGCAATATTTCTACCACGTCAGACCAATGCTCATCAAATGATTTTCCGTTCCTTCTTATGGCTTATTGATCATTGAAGTATATCACCACCCATTTTTCAACTTCGTTCCCTAACACTTCCCATTATTTTTTAGTCCTCATTCCTTCAACTGCCGTACAAAAAAGTATACGATTCATTTATAAATTTGTAGTTTAATTAAACAATATACATGATGCAGCTTTCTTCTGAATTTATCATGAGCGCGTTTGGAAAGGCGCTAAGTGATATTGAACTTCCAATTCTGTCAGAAATTGTAAACTAATTATTCAGTATGTGAGAAAAACTAGGAAATAATTGTTCAACCCGGGTGCATTCCAACTAGGTAGAAAGAATCTGTCAGCCTATTTATATGATTATCATGTCGCAAAAATTTTATGATATTTTATCAATTATATACACTTGATGTCAACTATGCCAATCCTTGGCGGCAAATATAGCTAATATACTATTTGTTTATCACTTATTTATTGTAGTAAATTTTTCCTATATATTTTACCTCCCGTCATGACTTCCAAAACTCTTAGTCTTATCCATTCCATCCCTTAATCAGCAATCTAGCGTTTTATTACATGCCCACAGTCTATGGCCTCTCAATATTTCCTGCATTCATATACCTGCAGTATTCGATTCAATATGGTCTTCTCCCAACCAATCATTATTTCATCGTTTGTTTCCTTTTCCTTCCACTGTATTTTTCATTCAATGCCTGCAATCAAACTGAATGGTTTGTACTTATTTTCTCGTCACAACGCCCAGGTTTTAGGAAGTATGCATCACCTTTCTACCATTAATGTTTTCACTAATCTTTATAAAATTACTCTATTAAGAATATGGCCAACCCTTCATGACCCGACCAAATTTAGCTAATGCTGCTCTTAATTGTCGAACACTTTACCTAAATACTCAAAGGGAATATCCTATCTGCTCCAGTTCATACCCTCCATCTCAAATGCTAAAATCAGTGGTCGGTATAAAAAATTGAAAAAAAATATTGAATCGTGATATCAAATTTAAATATGTACAAATTTACAACCAGAATTCCACGATGAAAGTTACTGGAATCTTTTGCGGATCCTGGCCATGAACAACATGATCAGGACGAAGTTAAGAAGTGGAATTTATTATTTATGATTTTTTTAAATTCCAATCCTTCTCGTACCTATATCACAATTAATATTCCCTGCACTGAAGCCTAATTACCACTGTATGAATAGAGATATTTTTACTTTGTGAATGGCGGTATGAGACGATAACTGGAGAAATTTGAATCTACAATTATTAAATTTTTCAAAATAGCCATTATTCTTTGACGAAAACATCGAAAAATACCTATTTATGCACATCCTCGAGTGATGTATGCAGTAGGTACTGCGTATTTCCACGTGCCATATCGATAATAACTACAGAGCGGAGGGATGATTCCTGATATAATCGATCGATTTGTTTAAGTAACGCCGGAATAACTGTCGCCTCACATATTCTTCCGGTACAAAATCGAAACATTTAATATAATTATGTTAACATATAAATAATATATTAACATATTATTATTTATTAAAGCAATATATTACCCTGGGCCATCTGTGATAGCTTTGCACTTGCTTTGATCACCTTAATAAGTAGCAGTTTAGTTTAGATTTTTAATTGATTTTATTTTACTGTTTCAAGTGTAATTGTGATGATAGGGATTTGTGTGCCACCTGAAACTATATCGACACACGTATTTTAATGATAATAATCACATTAATACCTATCATAACGATAAAGCTTCCTTTCATAAGATAGTTCTTTGCAATTATTTTTCGGAATATGCCACATCCCCGCCTATAACATGAGTAAAATATTTTCCATTGTTTTTGTTACAGGCTATATTTAACTCTTCCCACTTTACTAAATGCTATTGAATTCCTTCGTGGATATACTATTTATATCTAGGAAGAAATATTTACTGCGCATTACGTATAGCCATAACATCAATTAGTACATGGCTGACAAATTATTACGAATTCTAAAATTTAAAAAAATAGCTCAACGTCCGTGTGCACTGAAATTCGGGAATTAAATTGCTTACAATAAGTATATCAGGATTATGAAGGAATTTCAATATAGACCGGAGTCCCATGTACGAATTCATGCTTTTTGATAAATAATAGTCAATCATCTAAAAATTGTATAGAACATTAGTTTCGTTAAATATTACTGTTAAACTCGGCCGCATAAGGTAACTAACCAGAAAAATCATGGGTCATAAAGCGTAGGATGCCAGAATATCCTTGAGCAGACAAAGATATTAATTCGATTTACGCCGATGTGGAATAGGATCTCGATTATGGGCCGACAATAAACACAGCGCAAGCCAGATGACCGGCTATTGTTTCGCGGCAACTATCTTTTGATAATAAACACGGGGATGGGGCCGATGTTTCATGCGTTGATTTTTGTAAAAATACTTGCTGTGAAAGTCTCAAAATTTTAAACAGCTGCGCCTTTCTTGATGAGCACTTACAGTGAATACTTCATTCTACATCTGGCGGTATCAGCTTTATTTATTTATTACATTTCAGAAATTGCAGCTATAATATTATTGGAGTACCTAGCGCTCATCTTTGGATACCACCTGCCATATCTACCGAGCAAACATTTGCTGCATATATTTTCTCTGTCCTCTGAATTTGATAAGACTGAAAACATATTTCACAGTGATATCCTTATTCTTTTTTAATTACGTGTATAAACGGAAACTATTCATTACGAGGGCTCAATAAATTTCATGATGCCTAACCGATATAGATTACCATTTGAATAATAATAGAAAATAGAGTATAGCAATTAACACTCGAGTTAAAAGAGTAAACCAGTCACTTTTAAAATTCTCATTTTTTTATTGCACCGTATCAGCAGCCTTACCAAACTTTGCATTTATAGGTATCCCGAAACCTTAGGGTACTATGACGAGGGCACACCAAATGAGGTGCGCCGTCCTTCGGATAGGACATTAAGCTGTTGACTCCCTGGCGCCTTTCGGTAACAGTAGGCTAATGCCGACGACGGGTTTCTCTTCACCGTTCCCCCATTCCCTAAACATCCTACTCCTTCCAGATTACCCACCTATTCCTTCTAGCACAAATTATCTCTGCTGCCGGTCACCTCCCTACGGTCGCTAATACATTGAGGATTTATAAGGCTGAAAAACCCTTAATAGAGAATGTACACTGCTTATGAGAATCGGAAAATTAAAAATTATTTTTTTGTCAATATTTTAAATCATTTTCTATTGGAATTGAGCACAAACTAACTCTGTACTCTTTAAATTAAGCGTGGTAACCCATTAGGTTGAGAGTTTCACCTTTCCAGAAAAACTTTGTGTTTATAAAACATAGGGTACTCTGAAAAAAAATACCTCAGGACGAATGCCATTTCGGTTGTAAACCAATTTTGTCTTATGACGTTTCGACTGTATTTTCATACATTATTGTGAAGTTGAGAAGTGTATACAATTACCAATTAATTACGCAAAAAACTAAACTCAGAAAATACTAAGCGATAATCTGGAATACTATTGGCACCTATGGGTTCATTCTTCATTAAGACAAAACACAGAAGACATGTATTATAAATCAAAGATCAATTTATGACAAATAGTGAAAGGGTGGCTATCAAGGCATGTTACAACTAGCTATAAAACGGACGTTGGCCTTTTTGCATGGGATGCATGAAAAGAGAACGGAAGATTTATCACTTGATTCGTGAGGAAAAGAAAAAAAAATAATTTTGCGTGCCTCGCCAAATGTAGCGATTCCCCAAGACATTAGGGACTAAATTTGTTTTCACAAAGGTGAATACTAAGAGAAACAGCTTTCTGTTATTAATTTAATCGGTTTTCAGGAGGTAATGTTCCAGTTGCCGCGTTTTTTTTCAATGCTTAAAAAAACTTTCGGCAATGTGCATCTCGGCAAACTACTAAAAAAGAAGGTATGGAATGGATAAAAATACCCGAGGCAGGATAAAAGACTTTTCAAATGGACTCGTTAAAATAAGTAGTCATAGATTTTGTTAGCTCAAAGTCAGTGAAAGTCCTATCAGGTGTTCTTCAAAGATTTATCATTGGCCGCTTTATTTTTCTTTTTTACATTAGCAACATAAGCCCAGTGACTAATAAAAAGATTGCTTATTTTCCGACAACGGAATGGTTTACATGGATATTCATATTTCAGGGGATAAATGTTTAAATTCCTTGGAATCATAACTAAATATAAAATGTGTGTAGTCATAAAGTTTTGGCTATACTCGGATTTTTTAATCCTCTCACTAATGCGTACAACATTTAAAAAACCCGAATAGCAAGTGCACACTCGACTAAATTCTTAGGCATTACTCTAAGCTAGCAAGAAAGGCGGATTTATCAGGAGGACACTGGAGAAATGTAACAAAAGGGTTTGGGAGCCATTAAATATTTTCTAGTTGCGCCTCGTTTAGAAAATATTGCTAGCATATGGGATGATCACAAAGCCGGTTTGATTGGCAAATTAGCTCGCGTCCAGCGAGTGGGAGGTAGATTTGAAAAACTTTGTCATGATAAATGTAGTAGCTTAAATACATAAAAAGAGGAACTGGATAGGGAATCACTCATGG
This sequence comes from Hetaerina americana, assembly GCF_022747635.1. Classification (NCBI taxonomy): domain Eukaryota; kingdom Metazoa; phylum Arthropoda; class Insecta; order Odonata; family Calopterygidae; genus Hetaerina; species Hetaerina americana. The sequence continues at coordinate 2,104,090 of NW_027286403.1, forward strand.
AGTATACGATAAATTGCCGATGAAATCCTCTGCATACATTTGCCGTAGGTCTCTTCAGTGACCATGTGGAAAATGTATCATTGTGCAACGGTAGGCGATATCATGAGAATAAAATCAGTGATATCAATGACACTAAGGATTTAATAACTATATCATTATGATTAATATGACGTAAATTCACTACGCGAGTAGAAAGAGTTATTTTTTTCAAATCTAGTATACCTAGAATGTTGTTATTGCCTATTTTGTCTCTATCCTTTATTTGAGTTTTTTTTGCTACTAGCAGCTCGTTTTTCATGCGCAGATAAATATTTGCACTTATTTACCGAAGTTTGCGTACCTCTGGTTAATATCGTCCCAGTTTTCTGAATTAATTTGTATTTATATCTATAAATATCATGTAAGCAAATCTACGGTTTAGTGTCGCACGCCTAGTGTGGAATCAGCCCCTACCACACACCGTTGTGGTGACTTTCTGGATACCAAGTTGAATGCAGATTTGTATGTGTTCAACTATTGAGCTGAAATCAAGTTTTAAATGACCTTCACTCCCATGAAATAACCTGGAAAAACTTTAAGTATATGTTCACGCATTTACATGCTTTCCCTCACCAGTGTCATCCTCTCGGCAAAAAGACACTACAAAAATCTGCAAGGCATGTGGGCCATGCATCCTGTTGCTAGAAAGGAGATAATAGAAATTTTGAAGCGAAACACAGTGTCTCCAACCGTGAACAATCAATTATAGTGAATGATAATGGCTTTGTTTTACAGGATTTCGGAAGTTAGAGATGCGAATTACAGCGAAAGATTAGTACAGTGAGGGAACCCATGGTGTAACGGTTATTGAAATGAGCAGAAAGTAGTAAATCCTGCAAATTTAACATGATAAAGAGGACGAGGAGTCTTTTGGGGAAAGAGCGAGAGGAGGTAATGCAACTGTTTGCGTTCAGCGTTTCCGCTCCACTGTTACATGTATTCATTGCACGTGGTGGCGAAAACTGTACTTCACCATTCCTCTCAAGTCTCTGCTTGAGTCCCATAAAGTGTTTCCCCATTTCCAAAGTTTTGGTTCTAAATGACCCGAATCATAACAAAGAAGGTTTAATGCAGTTTTTTTAAACTTAGGAGTTGGTTAAGTCATTCATTTTATGACCTTTAATGCAAGTTAAATTTGAAAATCGTAATGCCTGCCACTCACTGCGAAACATAGTACTTTCGTTGTCAGAAATCTAATCTATCATATTTTATTTCCCTGTTGCAAAGCAAATGGTTCAGCTGAAAGAAGAGTATAAATAACGCAGAAGATGCCAACGTGGATAAAAAATTATAAGAATGCATGTACGTAGCCTTATCTTGAAATGAAATTTTTCTACCCCTAATGCCTTATTAGATTTTAATTCCCCGAATTCCCTATCTATCCTGCCATCGAGTAAGCGTGGACCTAAAATATCCTCATCTACGTCATATATTTCTCTCTATGTCTAACCTTAGTGGTCTAATATCTTTACCATACAGTTCTACTATGCATTTCTTCGACCTCGCTTGGGTCCTCTCTGATTCAACTCACACATGTGTGTATTTCCTGGCTTATCGTTGACTATTAACGCAGATGGTCAATTCTTACTTCATGAGAGCATTTAACTTTCCTGTGTAGCGCACCAATTTCACACTTCCAATGTAAACATTCCATATCCTTACATTGCTTTTCCACCATTCTTCTGTTGTTCTATTTTCCTCTTCCCCTCTTCTAATTCTTAGTACTTCTTTCACCTATGAAACCGATCCCTTATTTGATAGGTGAGGGAAGAGCTCACCTAGTACTAAGCCTATCGGCGGCAAGCCAAATCCACTCGTCAGGAGTAGGGGAGTCAGTTCCTTTCCATTTGCCTCATATGATTTCCCAGGAAGTTCTCGTTTCCGAAATATGACACAGATTGGGTGAAGCTGAGAGTGCCCAGAGGCATCCCTTGGAATGGAACCAGGGCCCGTCGGTCAGTAGTACATGGATTTTCCCTTCTTGCGACATTACCTTAATCTTTTTGTATAGTCCACTCAATTCACTCTCTCTATCTTAACTCTCCATATTTTTCTTTACATTTCATAATTCACCATGCGTCTTTCACACTATAAGTGTCTGGTCTAAAGGTATTATTTATCTCTATATACTTCCCTCTACCTAAATATGTAAATATTCTTCCCTTTTTCATCTCATCAATCTTGGAAATTATCTTATGATCAATCTTTTGTGTACCTATTCTTTTCCTGTTCTATCTTCCCCATGTTTCGTTCACGACTTTTTATGCTTCCTTTCTAAAGTGTTCCCATCTTTCTTCTAACGTACCCGTCTTCCAATACAGACTTCCTTTTACTTCCTTCTCTTCCGGATTAATAATTCTACGTCCCATGTCTTCATTCATCCTCCATGTTTAATCCTTATTAATCTGACGTCACAATTCTATAGATCCAGATTATGATATAAATCCAAACCCACTACTGGGAAACAGCACTCACTATATGATTACTCTGTTCATAAATGCGTCTGATATTCATATTGGTTGATACAACCTAGTTAATATTTACTAAAATTCTTATTACCTTTTCCGCCAATAATACTACCACCCCTTGCAGGCATCCTATCCTCCGATGTATATTGCTATTTATTTATTTTTCTCTCCGAAGGGGAGCCGTCTTCCAACAAGTTTCAGCTGGATATCCTTGAATGAAATCAGTCTTGAGCATCTTCTTTCATTTTACTGTAAATTATGTCATTTCATATCCCATCAAGCATTCCAAGTTCTCTTTTTCCTTCAGTTTTTCCCTCTAAGACTCGTCAGCAAGCTATATCAGCGTGGTGTGCGCCCCAGCCAAGATGTCTTCCTCGTTTTCATTTCTCTTAGCAGGTTTCTTCCCTCTCCTTATCAGCAGTGCTCCCTTATTCCATTCCAAAGCATATCAGACCATTTTACGTTTAGCATTCGTCTCCGCAACCACGTTTCCAATCTTTTTAATTGCTTTCAATTTGTCTTTTTAAACGAATAGTGCGTTAATTTCGGTCAACCATCCGGAAAAGGGCGTTTTTAGAATCGACACATGCCTCAATAGAGTTGACGTCATCGTAAGGGTAAACTAAAGCCATATTCGAACTTTTTGGTGCAAAATTGTCTGTCCCCCCGGAAGTTATATCTTCCGAACGTTATCCTTCCTTTTCCGGGCTAGAGCGTGCGAAAATGATAAAGGCTGCGTGTGAACTAATGTAGTTTTATCCATTTCCGTCCTAATTGTCACCTTGGTCAGTTCCATTTGCGCTTCTTCAGTTCATTGCAGTTCTTCTCGCTTGTCCATATACGAGTGCAGTCCTAGCTTTGATGGTTTTTGCGTTTAACTCATCAAAAGCTTTGTTCAGTTGGCTAAGGTTTTCCAGCAGCTCAGCTCTCTTATTAATTGAAAGTCTCCCAGCAAAACAAGGGTGCTTAACTGCTTCATCGTCTCCTGGAATATCATTTTTAGTGGTGATAATTGGCAATCCATTTGGAATTCCACCGCCCTCCAATATAACAGGCTGTATTCAGGCTACAGAGGCCGTAGCCCACCCGTATAGACAAAGTTCAGCGACGAAGCGCATGGGATTGTAGCGGTGGTTAGCATTTGAATAACCGGAACAACTGCATCTTGCTCGCAACACTGAGCTGGTTTGCGAAAGAATCTTTGGTCCACCTCCGAGGAAAGTTAAGTAGATTTAACCATTTACCAATACAGGTTTCAAGACATATAACTATTTACACTTACATTTTGTCTTAAACCTCTAGCACAATCAAGAAATTGTCACATGCACCAGTTAAGCGTTGAAAGCAATGATCCTCTTTGATCGGAGTAGTGCTTGCACTTATTGTTTATGCATACGTTGCGTTAATGCATGGCGTCCCTGATCAGCAGCCGCTCCCGAATACCTGCTGAGTGTCCCTAACTGTCATCACTAGAAACTAACGGCCCCTTCCAGTTTCAGATCCCCAGCCTCGGAAAGGAAACTTCACTGGGAAACACCACAAACTACTTCTTCCTGACACACGATTTCCAATTGTAACACGCCTAAATTTAAAAAAAATCACTTGTCGATACGAATCGGCATCGGATATTACCCAGAATATAAAATACCAGACACTTAATCCGGTTTAAAAAGGTGAACCACTAATTTGGACCATGAACGCACCAATGTGCTTAACCTAACAAGGGACAGTCCCTAGAGATCATTTATAAACGGATCATAACACGGTCAGGAGAACAGGCCTTCATTTCGAGCATTGGTTCCGGTTGCGGAAGTTAACTGATTTTCCATAAACTCGCACAAAAAGGCCCGCAATATGTGAAGACACACTTACTAAAAATACCCCACAAATTGGAGCTGACGCAGCTGAGAACGGCCACTTTCGGTCGGCCAATTGTTCTAGTTCCGAAAAAGGTTTTCCGATATTTATGAAACTCACACAAAAGGTAAGCAATTAACGTATATAGGTACATACACTGAAAAAATTCTAATATTCCAACAATCGGAGCTAGCCTAACCGATAAAACGGTCACATCCAGTTTAAACCTCGAGTTCCGGTCGTGGCCGAGGTTACCGATGATCACGCAACTCACACAAAATGAACACAATAAACAAAGGCACTATCACAAAAAATATTTTTGGAATCGGAGCAGGCGCATCCGAGAAAATGGGCATTTCGGTTCAAACCAAATATTCGGATTTCGGTAATTCATCTACATCTACACATACCCCGCAAGCCGCCACAAGGGCGTGTGGCGGGGGGTGTTAGGTCACCACCCGTGTACCTGCACCATTTAACGTCCTTATTATTGCACCTATTAACACCAAATTCACAGGGTAAAAAATTATTATATTAAAATAGATAGCGCTGAAGGTTTCCATGAAAAACTCGGAAAACAGGATTTCCCGTGCAAATATTTACGGCTTAACAGTGCTTGTAGATTAATTGATATGCCATTCAAAATCGCAGGACGGCAGAAAACAACAGCCATTAATAACCACAATTAATATTTTTGAAGTTCGATGAAAACTATTTTTTCAATCGCAGTTTTAAGTATTACTACTCTCACGGTATTGACCACTCCTCGTCCGTTGGAATGGAACAAGAAGTTTGTCGAATTGTACGAGGGTTTATTGTAGGCTCGGATTCCAGGTTATTTTTTTTAGAATATGCAGTGAATGTATCGCTGTATCTTCTCATAGGCTTTGTCCACACAAAACCCGCTCTAATCGGTCAAGTGCCAATCGAAATAATAGCCACGAAATATCAATCACCTCACTTCAAACACCAAAACCTATAATTTCCGGAGAGAACATGCTGTTATGCATGCTCTTGGCGGTAACACAAAGAGAAATACACAATAAAATATGAAGGTAAAACTTAGTTTAAAAGCAGAAGTATTAAACAGTCTACAATACCTGTTTACCAACTAAAGCCAGACCAAATTAAAGCAAAACCATTGGTATTTTTTCAACGTTTCTATCACATTAAAACCAGGAATTAAAATATAGCAAACCAAACAATGTATTATTACAAATTTGCTATCATAGTTGAATACTTTGAATCGAAAGTAAACCACGATTATTTAGCTGGAATAATAAAGATTTCTGAAACTTTTCCTTTTATTGTGGAATCAGCTGCGGATGAATAAAGAATATTTCGTGCAGACTCTATTCAGCATTTATGCTACTTTCACGCATTTTGTCAAATGTTCTTCCGAGATCCTGCAAGCCGCACCGCAATCCACAGCTTGGGACACTTTTTGAAGTGTATTGCGTACGCCATTTCGTGGTGCGACCTTCTACTCACGAAATAAATCTACATCTACATAATCCCCCGCAAGATGCCATAGAGACGGTTGATAGGGTCCTAGGGCGCAGGCTATTTCGTAAGCATGCGCCCATACTTAAATATTTATGTATATTTGCACATGGAAATTGATTAATGTAAACCTAAACTCATTCATTCAATTCCAGATCATAAAAAAATAAATGTGCACGAGCGAAGGATTTTGCTGTCTGAATTAAAAAAGAAGGGAATTTTAGGTTTGATTTTGATATGGATAAGCATCAAGCAAGGGAAAAACGAGTAATTGAATCGTTTAATGTTATATACCCTTATTATTTTATGCAGGTGGTGGAATCCATCAAATTTATGAGAACCCATTATAGTAATACTCCCAGCATAAAATATGTCATTCTTACCCTCACTGAAAAGGATCCTATCCTAATTATTCTAGCATGCTCGTGATTATTTTTTCTTCGATGTAATTTTACACAAATGGAGCGAGATGTCCCTCAAAGCAGGATCTTTATTATAATTTTCTTACTTGTATCATAAATACTTGCCAAGTAATCCAGATATGGTTCAACTACAATGAAGTAACACTTTTTAATTACGCTTCCTTGGAACGCGTCGCCAAAATGAGAGTCATGAGTCGTCTATGATTGTAGTTGCAAGTTATTTTTTCACCCATCCAGAAGTCTTGGCAACTGTTTTCTTCACAAAAAAGACGCCAGCCGTCCACCCAAGAGTGGGTAATGAGACTCTAGCATAGAGGATGATACGAATTAGCTTGGGCCATATCAGAGAGTAGATGGGACTATTAATCCTCTCTTAGCGAATAATTTTTCATGCGGAATAATTGAATGGTTTAATAATTTAATATAGAACCTTCATTTAAGCCAACGTTTAACACAGCAGTTCAGAACGCCATAAGATATACGAGGGTCATCCGGAAAGTAGTACCCGTTCGTGACGCATGAAGTGCTGACGACGCGAGTAGCCGCTGGACGAGGTCAGATAGCTTCAGTGGCTTGTCTGCCTTCTCTGAGCCAAGTTGCGTGACGCTAGCATTGCCTGTGTTGTTTCTGTGATTGTTTACAATGTTTAAAAAAATTGAGAACGCCGCCAGTTGTGAAGTGAGGGCAGTGATTAAATTCCTCAATGCAAGAAACGTTCGCCCATGTGATATTCATCGCCAATTAAAGGAGGTATATGGAGACAATGTAATGGACGAGTCGTCTGTTCGGCGGTGGTGTCGCAACTTCAACATGGGGAGGGGGAACACACACGACGATGAGCGTTCGGAGAGACCGTCTGTCATTACAGACCAACTGGTGAGCTCAGTTGACGAATTCGTGAGGAACGATCGGCGCGTCACAATTGATGACATCTGTGAGCATTTTCCCAATGTTTCTCGAACAATTGTTCATGAAATTGTTAAACACCATCTGCATTATGCAAAAATTTGTGCAAGATGGGTCCCTCGCGTATCTCAATGAGCTGGCGGCGAAGGACTATGCAGCAGGAATACAGAAACTTGTCACACGTTATGACAAATGCCTTAATTTGCTTGGAGATTATGTTGAGAAGTAGTTTAAAGTATCCTCTTTCAAATAAAATTTTTTATGTTTGTTAATATTTACTTTTGTGTCTTTATTTCACGAACGGGTACTACTTTCCGGATGACCCTCGTATTAGCGTAAAACTATAATATAATTAGTTTCCGAAGGATATTTAGCACGAAAATGTTATACACTGCATAAGAATAAGTATATTTACTTCCTCGGAATGTAAGAATATACTATATAAAAAAATATAAATGTTTCCAAATGAATAGTTCTAAAAAAATCAAACTTTGCTTGGTAGTTTTTACGTGAGTGGTTTTGTTTATATGGTTTTTTTACACAGAATAGTAATTACACTGAAAAAATTAGTTAGTGGGTACCGTATCAGAAAAATCATTGGTAGGAATATTGTTAATATGAGGACAATTATGATTAAAAAATAAGCATGTAAATGGTAAAGACTGCGGCTGCTGCGAATGTATAGCAAGTGATTATGTTTGCTTCCCTGTCATCTTTCACTGGAAGTTGACTGATAATGTTGTCATAAAAAAATGAAATGGAAACTTTTTAATATCTTGGAGTTGTATTGCTACAAGAGTACCTTAACGCGGAAGTGAATTAGAAAGAATTACTCAATTAGAATTGAACAATTTGGTCTCTCACTAGATGAAATAGAGCAGGGACGAAAGCCAACTTGAATCACTTTATCTCTAACACAGAAGAATAGTATATTCAGGCTAATTCAAATATTACTAACTCTTGTAAAATATCAACAGTAACACCAACGAGATGGAATAGGAAATTGGGAACATTTGGATTGATTTTGAGGAGTTAACTTTTTAGGATATTGCTCCCGGGAAAATGTGCTAAATAATCACGCTCTTTCTAAATGAGTTCCTAAAGACAATATTGTCTAATTGATATCCCTCGGGATTACCGGGCCATTTTCCATATATTGTTATGTCTGTTGTGTTTTGTAAACCAAGTGTTCTTCGTGATTAAACCCTGTATACATCAGAACGCTATTGCTTTCGTTCCTTTTCCGTATATTAAATAATTTCCTAGCTTGTGTGTTAATTTCTCGTGAGGAAACTTTAAGGCATTTTGCTTTATTAGATCTAAAAATTCATTTTACATTTTTTAAAGAACTAATGACCACCTTAGGAAATAAAAACTTTTTATTTTTTTCGAATTGCACATCCCCCGCCTCTGAATTTTCCCAATTGGATTAGTCAACCGTTTCTTTGCTCATTTATCTTAACATTGAGCTCGCAATTGGATCGAAGATTTTCAGCAGTACCCAAAAAAGCAAACTAAAGGGCGTTGCAATGAATGTGAAGTTTACTACAGTTCATAATGAAAAGTTCATTCTCTATTAGCCGCAGACATTCTGTATGTATTATTTTGTATCTAGGCTCGGCAGAATATCTGAATCGCGAATCATTTAAAACTTTCATCACTAGTAGTGCGTGCATTTCTAAGAGGGTAACCAGCTTTTATTTTTCATGTAAAATATGCGATATGTTTGCTTTCAACGACAAATTTCGCGGTTTCGTCTATTTTAGACTTTTTCGCGCAACACTTTATACGGCTGATTTCACCCTGAGATATAAAGTCGTGAAAATTTGATATTTTGGAAAACTACCATTTGGAAAAATGACCTTCATTCAGCTGTCTTTTCTGTTTTTGCAAAGCACTCAATATTTTTCCGAAAGACCAACATACCCCGTGATTTTAATCTACAACCGATAAGTCAAGGGTCAACTTGAGTCCCAAGTGACAGTCGTAGAATGACCGACTGATATTTCGATTTTTGTGTAAAGTCCCATACTTAATGTTACTCGGGGGAATATAATAATTTTACCGATACCTCATTCGTCAGATTTTTTCCACCATATGGCTATTAACGTGGAATGGATAAACTTCCACACATATTCCCGAAAAACGTTTTACTCATTTAATGTAGTCGTGTATAAAGGAACTTACCACATGCACTAATCTATATTTACGTATTATGGATCAATTTGGAGTAATGGAATGGATACACTCCACCAAAAACGAAGACATCTCCAGTTATAAAGATATTTATAAAACTCGGAAATTTATGAAAGAAAAAGGATACTTACTATTTGATACTATTTTCCTCAGATATATATATATATATATATATATATATATATATATATTTGTGTGTGTGTGTATATATATATAAGTATATGTATATATATATATATGTATATATATATATATATATATATGTATATATATATATATATATGTATATATATATACTATTTATATATGCAGGTATATATCCAAGCCATAGTAATCAACCCAAAAGTTGCTTTGGAAATTTTGGATGGGGCTAAAATTTATGTACTACGACCATATAGTTGGGGTTAGCACAAGGGCAATTTACATGTATGAACAATTTTTTGAGTGCCCTGAGAGATTTCTCAGTGCACTCTGTGAAAATCACATTTTTAAAACCATTTTCCTGAGTTCCTGTAGGTTAATATCTCTTATCGCGTGGTCAATTTATTGCATTAACCAACTGACTTGGTAGAAATGAAAAACTTATATCCAAATTATCTCCCTCCTGACTCAGCATCCGTTTCACAATTTTGCTTGCCTAGGTTATTCATTTTGCTTTAGCTGGTTTTTTGACATATCTTGGAATATTTGATCCACTCCAATCCAGAACACCTAGCATTTATTCTCGTTCCGTCGCTGCAATTTTGACGTAATTTATGAGATGGAGTAACTTAATTAAGTTCGAGCGCATGTTGTGAAGTCCTCCGTCATTATATGTTGGACGGTGCGCGTGGGAATCACATCCCTATCTTATACCTTAAAATTTTGGCCATAATTAGTCTTTTGTCTTCTCTTCACAACGGATTAATTTCGCTTTGTTATTTTTTTACCATGGTTACCTTTCATTCTAATTCAATCCAAATAAAACTAGGAATGTCAGCATTTAGCTCCACTCGACATTTATCAAACACCTTCCCGTATCTACGAATAACGCATAAAATCTCTTTGTCACGTATAAGTATCATTTCTTTCAAGTTTTATCCATAGCCAGAAAAAAATCTCAATCTCAGATCTGCCTTTCTGAACATTTTCTCTAGAGGTTTGTATTTAATTATTCCTCATATTCGTCATCACGAGATATAATCTGAGATTACCAGCTTCATAATCAATCTTTCTTACTCAATTTGGCTTATTTACATCTACTATTTGTTATTGAAAATCGCAACCAATCACAGGGTTGGCTCGGAAATGTGATTTACCGAAAAATGTGATCGGGTTTTATCATATGTCGTATCCAAATATCAATGGGAACAATAACGTTTCTGGCAGATTACAAAAGTCTTAACTTTTGGAACGTTTTCTGTGCAATATTAAGATGTGTAAACGTTTTCAACGGAAAAAACATCATATACAAGGCTAAAATGCACCCTCACCTTTCTCGATGGCTAATGAATATACTTTATGGCTAATCAAATTGTTTTCTTTTTTACTCTCAGTGATTTCTCAAAAGGGTTCACGGTCTATTTTCGCCTGGTATTGGAAAATTCACCAAAGAGATTTTAAACTGAGTCATGGGTACGAAGGAAAAAAATACTCCCGTTATTAACTAATAATCGACCTCCGACTACCTTTCAGGTTTATTCTGTGTAGTTGCTAAGGCAATATGTCCGCTTCCGGCTCTTGATTACTCACCAAAATAATCACAACAGTTTTTCATTGTGGCTTGTTTTATAATAAGTATTCATAACGCATTTACGGTGGTAATGATAACGTTCTTATCCTCTACACTGGAGTACTTCATTGTTTACATAATCTTACCTCAATGAAAAGAGATTTATATCGAAGCCATAATTTTCCTTTCATTCAAATAATACAGCATTTTTCTTTCAATGGAGTTGACAGACACATCGCTCATGAGGATAATGCAAAAATCTTACTGATTTTTGTTTGGCTTGCTTTAAGTCTCAAATAAACCTCTTCAATAATGCCTCAACGTAATTTTTTAATAAGATACGAGGTTTATAACAGAAATGATACTAATATATAATGAATATTTTACTCTAAAATATTACAGCACTGTAAAGAAGAATTTGGCATTAGCGAATTTGACTGAAACGCGTCCATCTGTAGCCGAAAAGAAATTTAGCAGAAATACCAGGCACGAAGGTCATTTGAATTATCGCACGTCAAACACTAGGAGATATAAAGATTGGAAAAAGTGATTTATAAAAATCTCTATTTTTTAAGCTGGCAGAAGCGTCTGATATTATGATTATTGCTCTAATGTTAAAGCTAATTTTCTGGAATCGATTTTTAAACGCATTTGCAGCTCACTCCACTGCATATTGCTATAGTTCCGTGCCTTCCTAATATAAACAATTAATACTTGCTTTAGATGTATTATATTTTTTGGTGAAATTGGTAGAGAAACATTCTACATTCAAATATTATATTTTTTCTTTTAGTTCATTTCTATTTCTTTGAGTATTGTCGAAATCATTTCAAATAAAATTATCTATAAAAGACTTATAAACCAAGGACTCATTCCAGCGTAATGTAAACAAGATAATGGAGTAGTATGTTATAAATATTATGACTTTGGATGCTACAAAGCGCAAGCTGTTAAAATCATATATTAATATTTTCTTTGACATTGATGGTAATGTGTGTATATTTCTTCGTTCGCAAACCTCTCCAACTTTTTATTGAAACGTACAAACATGCAAAAAATGTCAAACAACGAATTCCTGTTTTCACAACAAGAAGGGAAGATAAAATCTCTAAGGAAATAATTGCTTAACGAGCAGTGGACAGCCATTTATGCGTGAACATATATAACCAACCACTCTCTAGAGGTATGCCATGCGTCTTGAATATCCTTTCACGGAGGTAAAGCCGTGGTTACACTTAACAAAATGATGGAATATCATAAGGTATGCTAGCAAATCCGAAGGGATGTAAATTATACCGTAGGTCCGTTACTCATGATTAGGTTTGACTCTAAGGAAGAGAAAATCTTGATCAACGTGAAAAACATTATTAGCTTCCATGTTCATGATTCCACATATCTCGAGTTGAATTCAAATCCATTTGACTCATTTTAATATACTTTACAAATAAAATGCCATTGTAGTAGTGTACAAATAAATACCTTGTCATTATAATAGCTGAAGAGCACATACGCGATAAAATTTGCTTTCTCAAGCGATCACATCCGAGAGCAAGAGAGCGTTTGACACATAAATCAGATTATTTCTGATTTCCCGATCGTATCTGAACCGACTGGATGATGGCTATATTTTAAGATTGTATCTCTCGAGTCTTAAGAAATCAATGCTGTCTTTTCCTTCTATCTTTGGAGGTCAGAAGTTCTTATCACATATTTTATCGAGAGAATTATTATGCCAAAAACTTTGCTTATTCTCTTGCTTGCCATGAGCTGTGACAGCTTATGATACTTTACTTAATGATTAATTTTTAAGACTTGTAAGCGTAACCAGGCAGTATCTTTTCCTTCACAAACCTGGAGAAAAGGATTGTAAATTTCTTTCGCAATCCAGCTTCAAACCTCTAAACGCAATTTTCTCTTTACGATATACAATTTTTTCATGGCTTATAGGTTGAGACTACAGAGGAAGGAAGCATATTAGGTAGAAACAAAGTGTATAACAGAAATTTAACTCTCAGGACATGATTACGTCATAGTTCATATTGTATGCTGTAATGCTTTCTTTATTGTATATAGATATATTCATTTCACTTCCTAAAATGCGTGCTAAATACTCAATTTCCTTAAGTCTAAAACAAATCATGCATTACAATGAAGTAGCTTTCAATATAAAGTTAAATAGGTCAATAGATAATAATTTCCCTGCTTAGTATAACAAATCAAAACTTTTCTTGCAGTAATGAATTGCAAGTAGAACATTATATTGAGTAGGGGCAATAAATGACCCATTAGAAACAATTTTATTTACCGATTCAGCGAGTTACATTTCCTTGAAACAAGTTATGCTCTTTCCGGGAACCTGAACTGCGACCTTTCAAGTTACAGGCAATTTATAACAACTCCGATAGGTGAGTATTTTATCGACCCACCGCAGATGCTGAAGGTACGATTAAAGCGAATAATTAATTGTCTGATTTTTCTAAATTTTGCGTCGTCATCTCAATCACCAATTCTCCCTTTCACCTCAGTCAGGTAATATTTATATGGTTGTGCAGATAGCAAAAAGCAATTTAAGTTGCTTTGGCACTCAAATTGCATGTGCTATTTAAAACAATATTCCAGCGGTCACTTGAGTGAAAGTTGCGTCATTGCTGCCATATTCTGGAATTTCGTGTGGGTAGCCGATCCAACGGGGAAAATCCTTCACGCACTACATTAGAAAGGGAGAAAAAAAATGATCGACTAATTGCATACACGATTTATAAGGTATACCCTACCATTAATTACAGCAATGTCATGAGTGTAAGCTTAATTACGGTCAAGTCATCATGATCGTGTTAAGGCGGATATAATAATGACTCTTCCTCGGATGATATTGATTGATAATAAAGCTATATCAACTCAAGTTAGTCACTGAGTGTGCAACTCATACAATGTAATGCATAAAACATTTTTCCTGATCACTAGTTAAGTAGACATTTCATCGTTAATTAGTTTACGAATGATTTATTGTGATTTGAAAAAAAACATTCATTAAACTACGAAGAATTTGGCTTTCCGAAGAAGGAATTGGGGATGATTGTGAATCCTAACAAAATTAATTTGAAATCATAAATTAAATGTTATCGCATTCATCTAAGATTATGGTGTAATTAGTTTTATTCGCCGTATTATAGCGACAAACTCCTGCTTTTTATTTAATTTTCTAAACGAATGCAAATTATTCAGACCTCACTCCACAATTCCTTCACGGTCACGCCAAGAAACAAAACAGGTTATTGCTTGAGAATACATTTTTTCCTGGCTTACCTTGTCCACATCACCATGTCTATAAAACTATTTTGTAATAAGCTGCAGCGTTAAAAGGTTGTCATGAAAGGCTAGTGGAAAGTTTTAATGAGCGCATCCCATCAATAATGCCACCTGCTCATTAAGTTTCACCTTAGTCGTTGACAGGGACGGCGAGCAATAAAACATTCTAAGGGCGTTAGCTTGAACACTGGTCAAGGCGCGGTCCTTGATCACTAATCATTTTTCTTTAATAACTGAGTTGTAGCATTGATTAAGCCTGAGTCGTCATTAAATGGACATAGGTTTCCTTCAAGTGAAAAAGAAACAAATTTTCATGACCATATTTTAAAAGACGGCTCTCCGCCTCCTGAAAGAACGTACATTTTCTACTAAATATCACATTTTACCTTATGTTTAAATAGAAAATATCATTCCCTGAAGCGTTTGGGTCAAATTTTAATGCATACTTATATAGAATGAATGAAATAGAATATTAATCCTCTTCAAGATGATTAAAACGATGCTTGATAGTCGCGATACTATTAACATACTGAAAAGTAAATGCATTAACTTTTCCATGTTAACGATAAATTTCCGAGAAGTTTTGAAAAATATATTTTTGGATAGGTGCAATATATGTAGTAATCTGTAATTTGTCTCTTACTCGGGATTTCCCGAGGGTATACACCTCGTCCATAGTTTTCTTATTTATTTTTCATTCGGTTGATGGTTGCCAATTTCTCTAAGGCATTGAATGGTATTGAAGTTTATGTTCAAACATTGTATTATTTTTCAACTTGTTTTAGAATAAAATGTAATAGATATACGGAATGAAGACATAAGGTGGTATAAAAAATACGTATTATCCAAATCCTACAGCGAAAATCGAATAAAAATTGAAATTATACAATTATCAACTATTACTGGCAAAACGAATTTTATGAGTCACCTCAGTGGGCCGACTGATCGGCCACCAAACGAGGAGCTTTTTATTCTAATCACGTCCGTCATTGGTTTGGACGACCTCATCTCACAATGCAAGCAGTGCGAGTTCCTATTAACTAGGGCTTTGCGGGAAACCGATCGGAATGCTCACACATGTATTTTATACGAAATTGAATTTCTCACATACTGGTGACATGAAAACCATTTGATCATTGAAAAAAAAACCATAATTATTTCATGGACCATCAATTAAACTCGACACAAATTCTGTTAAACGCAACGGTAAAATAATGGAAACAATATTTGCGAATCAATGGAATAGGAATTCAAATAAAAGCCATTGTGCAATTTACATACGAAAAACATAAGTATCAACAGCCAAAGACTCAATCCAAAATAAATGGGAATATGCAAAAATCGGAAATACAGGAATTTCAATGCACAAGGACTGCTTAATAAACCGCAAACATTAATTTTTGGAGTTAACTATCAGAAAAAAATATCATTTTTTCTTGCCAGCTTAAGTAATTAATTTTTCATGAAGCATAAATTGCATTGGTTTGACTCAAATTTGACATCAGAGGCAGCAGTTGCAATTTCAAACATGCCGAATTCGCCTATGGCAACTATGGAAGTAACGCAGGACGAGCAATAAGCTACCGCGAAATGTTTCCTTTTGCCCTAACATTAATCAGCCGAGGGCTTTATGATGCTATAAGAGGTTTTAACATAGTCTGGGCTTGCCTATATTACAACTAGACGATGGCATAAGTTGTTTTAAGATCGGAGACAATGTTAAAGGAAGGTTTAGCCAGGATTCCAGTAACTTAAGGTAACGGAATTTAGAAGAATTTATGAAATTTAGAAGGAAGGGTTATTGGCAGGCTGTAGAGAAATGAATGAGGGAATGGAATGGAATGAGTGAGGGAAAGAAGCTGATTAACATCGAGGTAAAATGCGAATATATCAAAAAAAGAATACCGAAAGCCGCAACAGAAACTAAAGTAACTGTTGATAGGAAATGGACAAGGAAGCCAAGAATGACGAATGGAATGATTAGAAAGATAGAGGAGAGAAGGCAATGGGGAAATGTAAATAGAGAGACAGATAGAAAGAACTACAAAATGGTAAATAATGAACTGAGACAGGAAAAAAATTGAGCGAAAGGAACTAGATGGAAGACGAGGCAGTGCGAGGATTTGGAAAGTTTGCCGAGGAAGGGTGCAAATGGTGCCCTGTACAAGAATGTTAAAACACTGTCAGAAAGTGAGAAGGGAAAATCTGCGTTAACAGTTAGAGATCAGACGGGTAAGATAATAGGTGAAACAGTAAAGATTCAATAAATATGGAAGGAGATAGAAGAATATTGGAAGAAAAGATGGATACCTTTGAACTATGACTTTGAAATAACTTTGGCAAAGAAATTAGGCCAACAACTTTAGACATAGAAGGAGAATGTGACGTACATGAAGATAGCTTAGGTACAGCCTTTCTCGCTGGTAGGACAGAAAGGACAATATGGTAAATGAAATGAAATAAAGCCACGGGGTAAACAGCATATCTATGGAACTAGTCAAAGGTTTAGGAAAGTGTAGAAGAAAGAATTTTCATTGACTAATTCGTAGTATTTATGAGAGAGGAATTTGGACAAAAGACTTAATCTGATCAGTGTTATTTTAATTTCATAAAAGTTAAATGTTATACATGTGAAGACTACAGAACGACAAGTTTGATCTCGCACGAAGCTGAAGAGAGGTCCTCAGAATCATCAACTTATAGAGCAGGGAAAATAATAACATCGGAGATCATCTGTCTGAGTTCAAGAAATGGAGAGGCACGCGTGAAACTATTGCAGTAATGAGGTCACCGATAGAAGAGAACTTCAAAAACAATCAGAACGGATTTGAAAAAGGCGTTTTATAGAGTAAAGTAGGAAAAACTCTTGAATATATTAAAGAAAATATAAATAGATTAGGGATATTGGAGACTAATCCCAAACCTTTATATGTCTCAGACTGCTCAGGTGTGAGTGGGGGAAGAAGTGGGGGACGAGTATTAGAAACAGGAGCAAGGAAGGGTTTCACAATATCACCTGTGCTGTTCAACGCATTTGTCGAGGATATTATTCAAGAAGCACAGTAAGAACAGGAGAAAGGAATGAAAGACGTTGGACAGTCCATAAAATCAGTCAGATTCGCTGAGGATCAAGCTTTAGCATGTCAACCAGACAAGTGAATGCTAGCATTGCTAAGAGAATTGGAAATTCAGCACCGTAGAAATGGGATGAATAAATATAAATAAAACAGAAGTTATGCAGGCTTCCAGAAAGAGAAAGATTAAACGTAAAATTAAAATAGGATGACAAAAACTAGAGAACTTGGAGCAGTTAACGTATCTCAGAAGTGCTTTGGACCAAAATGGTCAAAGTAGTAGGGACCTAAGGAGAAAAATTGAGTAAGACAAAGAAGCATTCACAAGTAGAAGAAATCTGAAGACAGGGTCAATGAGTAAGGATATTGAGAAAGGGCTCTTGAAGATTGATATGGAGCGTGGTTCTGAACGGCGCGGAGACATGGTCACCATAGTAAGATGATAGGCGTAGATTGGAGGCTTTTGAAATGTGGGCGTGAAGATGGATGGAGAAGGTGAAGCGGCCAGAAAGGAAAACAAATGAGGAAGTACTGGTGTATGGTAGGCGTCCAGAGGGGATTGTTCGGAGAAATCATAAGGAGCCAAGAAAAATGGATTCAAGGCATATTGATTTGCGGTCGGATGTTGAGGACTGTGACAGATGGGAGAATATTAGGCAAACGAGGAAGGGGCAGAAATATGATAGGAATGTTGGACGGAATGAAGGGAGGAAGGAAGTATATGGAGTTGTTGAAGGATTTATTTTAGAATTTGATGTTGGGCTTGTTTTGTTGGGAAAGCAAGCAAATTATTTAGTAGCTTTTGTCCGTCCAATACCTACCTTGACCGGTAGATTATATATGCATATAAATTAAATGGAGAAGCGAGATAGTGATAGCGAAAAAAACACAGATGCACATACAAATGAAACGCGCACCTATTCCAAATTTTCAGTGGCCAAACCACATTCCTCTAGGGAAAGAAGGGACTGAAAATCCTGATTGCCTTATTTCTCCAGAGGAAGGTGGCTTGCCCACCGAAAATTCGGAATACGAGCACGTGTTTATTTCATTTGTATCTGCTTTTGTCCGCTAGCGCTCTCTCGTTTCTCCGCTTAAATTGTTATTCCCATCTTTGAAACTTTTCTTAAAGATATGTGTGTGTGTGTATATATATAAACATAGTAATCAACCCGAAGGTCGGTTTGGTAGGTAATGGCAGAATTCACCCAGTATTAAGCCCGAAGGCGCGTGAAATTCACACATCAGGGTAGGGGGGCCAGTTCCTTTTCTTGTGCCGGTTATGGTTTCCCAGGAAGAACTGGTACCCGAAAAATCACAAAGCTTAGGTGGAGCTGCAGGTACCCTTCGTGGCTTGTCCGGGAATCGAACCCGGGCCCGGTCAGTAGTCCAACGCTCTACCCCCTGAACTACCGTGACCCACACACACACACACACACACACACACACACATATATATATATATATATATATATAATATAATCATATCATAATATAATAATATATATAATCATAGGTAGACATATGATTATTCTGAAATTTTCAAAGTAAATATGTTAACATATTAAACCTATAAACAGCATTGAATATTAGGTTGGAAAATTCATTATCCATAGTAAGATAATACCTGATATTACCAAATATATTCAAGTAATCCCAATTAAATTCAGAAACTTTCATTCAGTTAATGCATAATAGGACAAGGAAATAGGCTTGGTGATTTTGAGAAATTGAATTTCCATTCAAATGACCCTGACACACAATGAACCTTAACTGAAATTTTTTATGAACGGTCTGGAAAATCATTAATAAAATCAATATATTTCAATAGACAAATAAATTACTTTTGAAGACATTATCTGACGAGGAACGCCGAAAACGCTTGATTAATCACATTCACTCAATTTTTATCACTTTTTAAGTCAAGGATTGCCAAAAATGGTTTCAAGTGTTTTACTCTAAATTTAATATATCTCTGAGAAATTAATGTAATATGATTGTGGTACGTTATTTCTATCATTTTATGTTAAATATGCTATTTTGAATTGTATTAAATTTAATGCATGATGACATGTTATCATTCTAATTTAAGTTTTATGCCGAATCCGAAAAGTGATGACGAAAATTGGTAAAGATATAATGAAAAAGCGGGTATTTTACAATACTGAACAAAAAGGTAGGGAGAAGAGCCGTAAATATAGAGCAAAGTGGTGAATATTATTTGCTGAAGTAACATCTGAACCAACGAATTTGGTTATTGTTGAGGTCTACATGCTACCAAGTAATTTGAGATAGTGAGAAGCTGATAGGAATTATGGTCAGTGATAGGACATAACCACGAATGTTTCTGGAGGGGAACAAATGACAGTATAAAGGGATTGGAGAACGGCGAAAGGCGAAGGAAATGATGGGAGTGGGGTGAGGGAATACGATCTTTGGACAAGTAATTATCTCGGGGAGAAAGCGGTATACGATGTAATTCTCCGGAAAGTAGCGTTAAATCATAATGGGACGCTTGGTTTTAAAATTGGAATAGAGCTAGGCAAGCATGTAAAAAGCAAAGATATTGAGAGACATCATTAAGGGTATATTATGGTTATGGGTAGACTTTGGAATAGAGTGATTAACTCTCATTGTTCTCCGGGAGTGAATGTAATTTCAGACCACACTATATTATTAACGAGATGTAAATTTAGATTCAAAAGGATGAAACAGGAACGACACTTACGGAAATGATATGTAGAAGCATTACCATATAGGGGAAAGAAAGGAGTACAAGGAAGCAATATATGATTGAGGACAGGGGAAGGTTGCATTAGAAGAAAGATATATACTGGAATACCGAAGATATATACTGGAATATCGAAGGCCGCAAACGAAGCAATCGGGAGGAAAGGAAAAGGGAACCATAGATTACAGAAGTGTTTATTAGAAAGATTGAAAATGTAAGGAAATGGTATTATACTCGTAGATAAATGAAATTTGGTTTATAATCCACAAAGAGACAAACCCCGGGCGAGAAAATAATAGGTCCAAAAAAGCGTGTCGATCGTAAGTGGATTAAAATCCTTTGATATACAGAAAGCTGAAATCCTTCTAGGAAATTGTAATAGGCTATTGCGAGCGCACTGCAAATGATATGTCAGGAAAATTAGTATTGTAACCAGGATAGATTCAAAAGATAAAGAATGAATGCATATCTATATAGTTATAGGATCTATAGCTATAGGATCTATATAATAGGATCTACATAGTTATTAGTCAGTAAGCATTAAGATATAAAGAGAATATGACATAAGTAGAGATTCCAATCATACTTAGCATCAAGATAGAACAGACGGTAAGGAAATTAAAATCATATAAGGCCCTGGGAAATAATAATATTCACATGCAACTACAACGGTTTATATCAAAATATAAAATAAAGATGAATAATGAATAACTGATCGCAGCATATTTCCACTTGATTTCAAGTGGATAAGTTCTACGATCAGTTATTCATTGTGTTCGACTTCCACCACAACGCGCCTGAAGCTACTCAATTTGTATGAAATAAAGAGTTTTTAAGGGTTACTTATTAGCATTTTAGAGATATAGATTTAGCAGGAAGCTTTGTAATATCAGTACCTGTTCCTATCTCAAAAAAGGGAAAGGCCATCTATGTGGGAGCTTCATAATTATAGTTCTGATTTCACTCCAAGCTTAAGCGGAGACAATTATTATCAATAATAGAACGGAAAGAAGGGCTAATGAGTACATAGGCGTAAGTTAGGGTTTGTAAAGGGAAGGGCCACGCTTGATGCCATAGGTCAATGACAGAGAGGAACAAAGAATACAATTACGATACATTCGTCTGTTTCTTGTATCTCGAGATAGCGTTTGATAGAGACAATTGGGTTGAATCCATGAAGGTTTTGCAGAATATACGAATAGGTTAGATGAATAGGATAATTATCCGCAACCTGTGCATTTCTCAGACAGCTCAGGTGAGAGGTGGATGGAGAGTCAGTATGGGTAGTGTTAGAAAGAGGAGTAAGGCAAGGGTGTCCATTATTACCGATGCTTTTCAGCATCAAATTAGAGGTTATAGCAAGAGAGGCGTGGAAAGAGTTGGAGATAAAATTCTAAGTAGTTGGGGATATCATCAATTTATTAGGGTTTAGGAATGATGAAGATTTAGATTGTCAGTCATTCAAGGGGTTGCGAACAATTCTGCACGAATCGAGAAAGCAATGGGATAGCAACGGGATGAGAATCAATTTTTAAAAAAACTATGGTTATGTGGTTTTTGAGAACAAGGAAGCCAATTAAAAAGAAGAGCGTAAAAATTAGTGCAACTGGAACAGTTAACCTCTCTTGGCTGTGTTTTGGATCATTGGGGTCAAAGTAGGAGGGATATATACAAATAAGAAAAAAGTTTGTGTTAGACAAATAAAGTTTCATGAGGGGGAGGACACTGATGACAAGAATGTAAATTGGCTAAGATAGGACCCATTAAAACTTTGAGATGGAGAATTTTTTACGGCGTGGAAACATCATCGCTGGAGCAAGGTGATAGGCGGAATTTGGAGGCTTTTGAAATGTGGATGTGGAAAAGGATAGAAAAGGTGTAATGAGCAGAAATAGTAGCAAATGCGAAAGCGCTAGTCATGGCGAGGGAGCAGAGGGAAATTTGTGCCAAGACTCCATAAGTGATAAATTACTTTTATTAGATTATATATATTTTAGTAGATTTATTCCTCATGGAGTTTTTTTATATTAAATAAAACTTATTACCAAAAGTTTTTCGAAATGGTATTATTATTCATTACGAATTCTGCAAGGTCCCAAATTTCTCCGAGTTTGTTATTGCCATGGTTCCTTCAGTTTTCCAGCGTTCCCGTTAGCGTCTTAATGTCAAAGTGCCGATGACCTAGAGGACTTGGCTAATGGGAGACTATATCTATTAGGTCCTTCCTTCTTTCCTTTCAACTTCTTTATCATTTTCCTACCCGTTCCTCGCCAAGCTAACGTTTCCATCTCTACCACAGTTTTTAACATCTCTTCGCCACTCAAATCGCTCACCGTTACTTTGGTGTCACTTATGGAGTCTTGGCACAAATTTCACACGACTCCAGATTTTTCCAGATCCGTCCCTATGAATGCAAAAATCAATGAATTTCGTCTTTTTCTTGTAATTAATTCGATTAACGTAATTTTTAGTAAATCTCCATGAAAATTAACTAAATTCACAATATTTGAGGTTAAAACCGAAATGATGTAATTATATATTTTCAAAAAAAAATTCAAAACAATCATTGTCCTTCCTTGGAATTATCGAAAAAATTTACCACCGAGCGAGCATAGAGTGAATGAAGGAAATTACTTAATCGAATCAAAGAATGGCATGATTAAAAAGTGAAAATGTTATTGTATTCGGTTGGGAAAGGGAGAAATAGTGCTCACACTGACACTGCTTGAATACATCCTTCCAAGAACCTGCCGCCATTTTTACAGTCATAAAGCACGAAACGAGTGAAGTGTTTGCGATTGTAATTGTAACGAATTGTAAACAATCACTGTATAAGCCGTCAAAACGCCACTAACTCTTGGAAGAGGAGGAAGAGAGGAGAAAGAGAGATAGAGAGAGAGCGAAAGAATAAATTGATGGGGAGGGAGAAAGAGAGTCGGGGAGTGACGCGGGAGACAGGCAGATGACGATCAGTGAGAGAGGACTTGAGGCGCCAACGGGAGCCGTCAGTGCGGCCGACGTGTGGGATGCTGTGAAGACAAGCCGCTTGGCAGCCTGAACATGGCTCAGCGTCGACACAAAATGTTTCAACAGTAGATTCCCTCCCTTCTATAAATGGATCTTAATTACTAAATGGCGGTTTCCTTCGCGTGCTCCCATTGGCTGCCTGATCAAGGGAAACCACTAACAGATGTGACGGAAGGGCGTAAATTTAATGCTCTCGGCTGTTCCGTCTCTCTCATTCCATCTTCCTCTCGCCCTCATTCCCTAATCCAAATGGTGGGTCGGTTGCTTCACTCTCTTGACGCCTCGGACAACTTTGCAGTTGGGAATGAAAAGAATTCCTTTGTCAAGAGATTGCTTTGTACATCTGGGAAATAATCAAAATTTTAATAAATGTCGACTACGAGCAAACCGGTTAAGTATTTTTTTGACACCTCACCTCCTATCCTTCGAATTTGTCCAAAGATACTTTGTCTCCTTTTCTATTTTCTTAATATGATGAACTACAGAAAAAAATCACTTCAATTCAGTTATGTAGCTTAGCTCTGATTTCCATAAATCTTGAAGACAATAACAAATGGAAGTAATGACTTTTTGTAAACACATAACTACAGTAACTCTCAGATATACGTCATATTGATTTAGCTTACTAAAATAGTAGTTTTAACACGTGTTTCAATGGTAATCGAATACAGTAAACGGTGCATTGATTTTTAATTTAACATTATGATGATTGAAATTGCATGCTTCTCTTTATTTTTCCAATTTGTAAATTGAGAATTTTTCACTGAATCATCACATCAATCAATGCGCATTCACCATGAGCAACGTAATATTAAATCTTTTACAATTCAATGACATTGATGAACTCGGAAGAAAGATGTGTGATTCCGTAATGGCTCTCGGTGGGATGATTAGCAAAAATTTTGACAGTGTGGTGGAATGGCGACTAAAATCCAATCTTTAAGAAACGGTTTGGGCAATTTGTCATCATACCGCTGCGTATATTCGTATAAAGAGACCACTTCACTCTTGACTGTAAATGACGGGAAAAATAAACTTTGTATTGGGCTTTATTTTTCTGATAAATGTATGTCAGCATAATAGATGTGTTGCTCAGACCAGCACACCAGCAATATATAAACACTTTCTACCCATCGAAGCGTGGGACCTGCGTTGATGATGAGTCAACTATTTGGTCAGCGTATTTATTATTCCAGGAATAGCTCGTAGAAGCCATGTACTGCTTTATTTATGTGTGTGTATATATATATATATATATATATATATATATATATATATATATATGTATATAAAATATATATGTATATATGCGTGTGTGTGTGTGTTTGTGTGTGTATATTATATATTCAAGATATAGTTTTCTCAAAAAAATCCACTTTGGAGAATTAAACCGAATAGTTTGTCGGAAAAATGAATAATTGATAATTAATATTGATATTTTCAATATTCGCAGATATGTTTTACTAATCCATCAAATTTTCACAACAAAAAATTATGATTTTTGTTATTATTAATAATATAGGCTATCACCGAATTGAATTAGGATTTAGATGGACAAAGATACCAGATAATACTCGTCTTTACGAACAAAACACATCCGGTGGCGGCGGGGTAACGTCCTCGTCTGCCATTCCAAGGGTCGCGGGTTCGATTCCCGCCTGGGTGAGCTTCCCTCCATCTAGGGCTTGGGTGTTTGTAAATGTGTCCATTGTTATCGTTGTTAATAGTTCGATGTAAAGGCCAAAGTGTGCTGTTTTCGGACTAATACTGAATAAATAAATAAATAAAATAAAACATCCAAATATCCTACTGAAACAATCCACTCTTCAAATCCATCTACTTTGTTCTTACTTTCATTCCATCCAACATTCCTATCATATTCCTGCCCCTTCCTCGTTTGCCTAATATTCTCCCATCTATCACCGTCCTCAACATCTGACCGCAAATCAATATACCTTGAATCCATTTCTCCTGCCTCCTTATGTTTTCTCCGAACAACCCCCTCTCCGCGCCCATCATACCTCAGCACTTCCTCATTTGTTTTCCTTTCTGTCCGCTTCACCTTCTCCATCCATCTTCACGCCCACATTTCAAAAGCCTCCAACCTACGCCTATCATCTTACTATGGTGACCATGTCTCCGAGCCGTACAAAACCACGCTCCATATGAAAGTCTTCAAGAGCCTTTTTCATAATATCGTTACTCAACGACTCTGTCTTCAGATTTCTCCTCCTCGTGAAAGCTTCAATGCCTCACTCAATTTTTCTCCTTAGGTCCCTACTATTTTGACCATTTTGGTGCATAACACTGCACCACTGCATTGTTCTACGCATTTCTTTCTTGTCTCCAGTTCCTACTCTGCCTCGAGAGTAATTTCCTCGAAAACTGCGTTGCACCACCGGTGATAATGGGCAACCGTGCTTAACTCCTCTTCCTAACACCACCCATTTGGACGCTACATCCGTCACTCGCACCTGACAATTTTGAGACATTTGTAGGTTTTGGATTAGTCTCACATCCCTTAAAAATTCTCCTATTTTCTTCAATATATTTATTACTTTTCAAAATTCACCATTAAATGCCTTCTTGAAATCTAAAATACTGGCATATACATCCTGGTTGCATGTTCCGTCTATCATTGCCCTCATTATCACAATTGCATCAAACTTGCCTCTCCTCTTCCTGAACCCAACCTGATCACCCCCTGGTTGGTATTTGGCCCGCTCTTCATCCTCTTTTTGATAATCCTGAGAACCACATTAACCACAGTACTCAGAAAAATCAAACTTATTGATCTACACATAATCCTCTCATGTTTTTCTCTTTACCTTTTTCATTATAGAATTCAACACTAATCTTACAAATTCTTCCGGATAAATTCCTCTCCCGTAAATGCTAGGAATTAGTCCATAACAACTCTCCCTCCTACATTTTGCTCAACCGTTGAGTAGCTCCGCATTAATATTGTCTACTCCTCCGAACTTATTTCATTTCCCTTACTCTGTACAGAGTACTTACCTCTACCTATCTCCCATTTTTACCAACATTTACGTTCTTCTAGTTCCTTCTCATATCTTTTTTTATCATCTCATCCGCAATCCCTGGTTTCCTCATCCTTTTGCTATTGACAGTTCCCATATTTTCGTTTTGTGGCTTCATACGTCTTCTTTGATAGTATTCAGATCCTTTCCCTTATTATGATTTTATCTAGAAATTACTGGTACTACGCCCTTTTCAATTTAATTAATGCTTCTTCATTCCATTCCTAAACCTTAATTTCTTATCTTTGTAAATCGGACGCTAAAATTCACCAATCTAAGTTGTGAATAGAGTCCGCATCCGCTCCCGGGAAGCTGTGCGAATTTATCACACTGTTCCTAAACCTGTGCCTAACCAGAATATGATGTCACTGATACATTTTTGAATCACTTGGCATTTTCTATGCATACCTGCGTCTTTTTTGGTGCCTAAACCAAGTGTTGGTGATGAATAACCCCTGTCTCCTGCAGAACTCAACTACTTTCTCCCCGCGGTCATTCCTTGTGCCTAAACCGGCTATATCCTCTAATTAGTCGTAAACCCTACCGACTTCTTCCTCTCTATGATTGCTTGGTGGCATGTAAACCTGGACAATGGCCAAGTTCTTAGGTTCTTCTTTTTCTCTTACTAGTTATTTTGAATCCGTTACTTTCTCTATAAAAATAAAATATATTATTCCATAAAATCTCATCAATATTACTATTGAATGATACTGCTTTTGAAATTAATAAAAATGTATTTCGTAATATCCATTTGTGGATTGAGATGCAGTGGGAGAATCTATCATCAACTGCGAGCTATAATATTCAGTTAGTATCAATCAATTTGTATCTATGGTACGTAGTTATTTTTGATAAATTACAAAATTTTAGTTTTCTTGCATAGGATGTTATCTTTACAAAAATATTTCAACAGCTCAATTTTTTCCACACTCCGTCCTACTTTTCGACACTTCGTCTTTCTTCCCTACTATTAGCTCCGAATAACTCGGTAACTATTCCTCTTATTCGTATCAGTGTTTGTCTTATTTAGGTGCTCCCAACCTTATATATATTTATATATTATTATTATTAGGTAATCTACCGGTTAAGGTAGGTTTTTGGATGGACAAAATTACTAATTCAACAATTTGTGGCCCCTAGCAAAACAACATCCCACTCTACATCAGGTCCCTCTTCATCTCTGAGTACTTTCTTCCTCCCTTCATCCCGTCCAACATCCCTATCCTGTTCCTTCCCTTTCCTCGTTTGCCTAACATTCTCCCCTCAATCACAGTCTTCAACATCCCACTGCCGGTCAATACCCCTTTCATCCACTTTTCCTGCCTCCATAGGATTTCTCCCAACAAACCCCTCTCTTCGCCCACCATACCAAGTACTTCCTCATTTGTTTTCTTCTCTGTCCATTTCACCTTCTCCAGCCCCTTTGCCCAGCGCAATTCTTCTCCTTACGTCCCTACTACTTTGACCGTGTTGGTCCAAAACACTTCCGAGATACGTAAACTGTTCTACCTGCTCTAGTTTTTGCCCTCCTATTTTAATGTTAAGCTTAGCCTTTTTCTTTCTAGAAAATCGCATAACCTTTGTTTTATCAATATTGATTCTCATCCCATACCTGTCGCACTGAATTTCCAATTCACTAAGCAATGCTTGCAGCCCCTTGGCTGACTGACAAACTAATGCTTGGTCATCAGCAAACCTAACTGATTTTACGAATTCCCCGCCCACCTTCATTCCTACCTCCAGTTCTTCCTATGCCTCTTTAATCATTTCCTCTGCATACAGTTTGAACAGCAACGGTGATAATGGGCAACCCTGCCTTACACCTCTTCCTAAAACTGCCCATCCAGACTCCCTGTTCCCCACTCGCACCTGAGTAGTCTGAGACATATACAGGTTGCGGATTAGCCTCCTTTCCCTCCAATCTATTCCTATTTTTTGCAATATACTCATTACTTTTTCCCAATTCACTCTATCAAACGCTTTTTCGAAATCTACGAAACAGGCAAATACCTCCTGGTTGTGTTCTATATTCCTCTCGATTAATAATCTCATTACTGCAATGGCATCACGCGTACCTCTCCCCTTCCTCAACCCAAACTGATCATCCCCTAAGTAATCATTTACACTCCTCTCTATCCTTTTGTTTATGATCCTGAGAACCACTTTAGCTGCGTGTGATATCAAACTTATCGTCCTGTAGTCCTCACATGATGTAGCCTTTACCTTTTTCGGAATAGGAACTAAAACTGATCTCACAAAATCTTCCGGCCAGATTCTTTCCTCATAAATACTACGAATCAGCCCATATAGCCTCTTCCTCCCACATTTTAATAAACATTTAAATAGTTCCATATCCTCGCACTACGTCTTCCACCATCCTTCTTTTGCCTTATTTGTTGCCCGCCTCAATTTATTGTTTAATTCTTTTTATTTCATTTTGCCTAACTCTGTATTTACATTCTTCCATTTTCTCCGCTCATCCATCCTTGTAATCATCTCATCCGTGATCCATGGTTTCCTAGTCCTTTAAGCGTTAACCGTTCCAATAGTGTCTTTGGCGGCTTTAGACAACCCTTTCTTGATACTTTCCCATTTTTCGTGGATAGTACTTAGCTCTTTGCCATCCTCCCTGATTTCCTCTACCGCCTGTTTGTATTCCTTCCTTTTCAAACCATTTAATGCTTTTACATTCCATTTTCTAACTCGCCGCCCCTGCCTTATCTCTTTGAAACGGATGCCACATTTCAACACAACTAAATTGTGGTCTGAGTCCGCATCCGCTCCCGGAAAGCTGTGTGAATTTATCACATTGTTCCTAAACCTTTGTCTAACCAGGATATAATCTAGCTGATACCTTTCTGAGTCACCTGGCATTTTCCATGTTTACCTGCGTATTTTGTGGTGTCTAAACCAAGTGTTGGTGATGACTAACCCCTGTCTCCTGCAGAACTCAACTGCTTTCTCCCCGCGGTCATTCCTCGTGCCTAAACCATAGTCCCCGACCTCATCACCATCTCTTCCTTCGCCTACCGTCGCATTCCAATCCCCCATCACTATCAAATGTTTCCCTGCAGGAACAAACGAGATTATGTCCTCTAACTGATCGTATATCCTATCGACCTCTTCTTCCTTATGGTTGCTCGGTTGCATGTATACCTGAATAATAACCAAGTTCGTAGGTTCTACTTTTATCTCTACTAGTAATAATCTATCCGTTACCTGCTCTATTTTGACTAAGCTTCTTCCTACCTCTTCATTTAATACTATGGCAACCCCTCGTTGGTTCTCGTCCCCGCCGCTGTATATTATTTTACAATTATCACTCCAGTAATCCCCGCTATCCTTCCATTTCACCTCGCATAGACCTAAAATATCTATTTTCCCCATTCCATCTCCTGCTTAACATTCTCCAGTTTCCCTGTCCTCATCATTGTCCTAACATTCCACGTTCCTATTCTAACTAATTTGGTCTTCTTCTCCTGCGTCATCTGTCCTGCTGCTGCTGGTTTTCCCCCGCAAGGGTTTCGTGGGATGACGACCGCGGAAGCCTTGCCTCCCCCGCTGCCGGGCACGGCACACGGCCGATTGGGCCGAGCCCCGTAGTTGCCAGGACTCAAAATCTCTGGATTGTCCTTCATACAAATCTTGGGAATGATAATTGAGGTGTTTTCCCGTTGCCTTCCTCAATAGTGTTTTTAACGTGACACCATCACTTATTGGCCGCCCCACTGGGGTCAGACGCCATTGCAGCCGCCTCACTGAGGCACAGACGCTGCGTGGACTACCTTTCGTCTGGCTCCGAACCGTCGACCTATCTGGCATGGGTGACCCTACCAGGAGCAATTATTATTACTCCCGCCAGTACAGCTCAAGGGGTC
This sequence comes from Hetaerina americana, assembly GCF_022747635.1. Classification (NCBI taxonomy): domain Eukaryota; kingdom Metazoa; phylum Arthropoda; class Insecta; order Odonata; family Calopterygidae; genus Hetaerina; species Hetaerina americana. The sequence goes on from NW_027286403.1 coordinate 2,134,252, forward strand.
ATCGGAACGCACTAGCCCCTTCCACCACGTCAAGGTTGTAGTCCGGGGAGGGATATATATATATATATATATATATATATATATATATATATATATATATATATATATATATATATATATATATATATAGATATATATATATATAGATATATATATATATAGATATATATATATATATATATATATATATATATATATATATATATATATATATATATATATATATATATATATATATATATATATATATATACCTGTGTGTATATATATACACATATATACATGTATATATATACATATTTCTTTATTTATTTATATTTATAACAAAGGAAGTGTGTGTTTGTGTGTATATATAGAAACAGGACACACTAACGCAATTTCCTCTCTCAGCATAACACAGCATAATATCGACACGTGACTCGAGTACGTAAGTTGCTTCAATGGCGCCCTTTTTTCTTATTAATTACGGCCGAAATGCCTACCTTATTACTACCCCTTTCTCCTTTGCCTAAATTTATCCCCTCTGTTGCGGTCTTCAATATACTATTACCAATCGAAATTCCCTGCATCCAACTCCCCTGTCTTCTTTGGATTTATGCCTATGAGCCTCATGTATCACTCCATTTACTCTTACCATATCTAGTACTTCCTTGTTTTTTTCCCTTCCTGTCCATATCATCTTTTCTCTCCTCTTCTTCCCCCACATTTCAAAAGGCTCAAATCTACGCCTATAATCTTGCCTCAAATTCCATGCTCACGCGCCATAAAATAACATGCTCCATATCAATGTTTTCATGAGCATTTTCTAAACATCCTTACTCTACATCCACGTCATCAACTCCCCTTCCTTGCGAAAGCTACTTTGCCCAACGTACTTCCCCTTTTTATGCCCCTACTACTTTGGCAATCTTAGTTCATAACACTTCCGAGATAAGGAAACTGTTACCCTGCTTAGGTTTATAAGCACATTTTTCATATTTAACTTAGCTTTTCCCTTTCTCGAAAACCGCACAACCTGGCTTACTTTACACTTGCTATCATTTCATATTTATCGCACTGACTTCTAAATGTGTTTAGAAATGCTCAAAACCCCTTGGTTGTCTGATAGAGTAGATTTTGATAATTGGCAAACCCAATTGATTTTATAAATAGTCCATCGGTTTTCATTCTTATCTACGGTTTTTGCCATGGCTCTTTAAAAATCTCCTACCCACATACGTTCAGGAGCACCCATAATAATGCTTGGCTTACTCCTCTTCCTAACACAGTCCATCCGGACTATCCATCTACCTACTCTCAATTGTTCAATCCGAGACATAAACATTGGCTTGCAAGTAATTATCCTATTTCTGCAAACTATACCTATTTTCTGAAATTCATAGATGCATTCTACCCAATTCATTCTGTGAAATAATTATCCGAAATTTACGAAACAGAAAAAATTATCGTAATTTTATTCAATGTTTCACTCATGCATTTCCCCTTTCCGAACCAAATGGTATCATCCCCTGGGAAATCATTTAACCTGCTCTTCATCCACTCATTGATTATCCTGAAAACGGCTTTAGCTGCGTCTGAAATCAAACTTATTTTTCTATGGTTCTCACATACGGCGGCCGTTCCCTTATTTGCGTAAGGAACTAACATTGATCTAAGTCTTACGGCAAAATTCCTTCTGCATAAATGCCACAAATTAGTCATTCCAAACTTTTCCCCCCACGATTTCCTAAACCTTTAATTTGCTTTGCGAGAATTTTGCCTATTCACATGACCTTATTTGATTGCAATTGCCGTAATCCCCTTTCTATCATGCCATGGAGTAAGCCTGGACATGTGTTATCCTCATCCGAAAACTATTTAAAGTTCCTGACTTGAAAATTTGTACAAAAAGCAAATAGCTCTAAGGATCTGTATTTAATGCATCCAGGAAAACTAATTGTACAAAAAGAAATTGACGCCCATTCTCTGCTTAATGAATGGTCCAAGATATTGCTGGTTGTCATTATCATCCAACCGCAACATTCTAATCGTTACCTCGCCCTAAACCATTAGGATGTTGCCTCATGCTGCATGGCGTGCATTCTATGTAATGTCGTGTGCGCTCCATAAATTCGCTAATTAATAATGGCATACCGTTTTCTCCATTCAATAAAAAGTTTGAAAATGTGTACATTAACACGGAATATTTACCCTACAAATACCTTAAGGAAACAATTCCTTGTGTGTGAGATCCCCGACTGTTGAATAGTCAATGTGTTGCAAGTAATAGTGCTCTCACAATATACTTTCCTCGGTTGGGAATCATAGATCATTTTTGGCTGTGCATAGAAACGTTCATTTTGACAAAGGTGCCAATAAATTTTGCGAATTCGGATGGTGGCCTGAAACTCGTCGTCGTTCTGCGGAGGATGGTGTCAACCGCGGATCGTAACAACGAAGTTGTCATTGTCGTCACAACTGTCAAAACGCTGGGAGCCAATTGGACGTGCCTCGACCGGCAAAACCGAAGCAATGACACCTTTTACTCCCGGCTCGGGTTATCGGGGCACGCGCAGACCCCTCCTATTGCCCGAACTTCTTCCGGTGCCATATCACTCCCCCGGGGCACATTCGACAACGGCTCGACAAGATGCCTTCTTGTTTAGAGCTTTCCTTTAGGGTGGGAAGGGGCGGCTTGGGCCAAATGAACATCCCGGAGTGAAGTACCTGCACTGAGAAACCGCTGAGAGCAACATTCTTCCCGCATCGCCTCCACTGCACTCCGGGGCAGTTGGAAAGGGCTTTGGGACTGGCAAGGGGGGAGAATGGTGGAAGGGTGAAAAAATGGGTGTGCGGAGCGTAGAATAGGGGGGGACGGTTGTGCGGTGACGAGAACGGGGTGGAACTTGAAAGGGAATGCGCGCCAAGTGGCAAAATCGCAGCGAAAGGGTTTGGACAGAGAAGAGCTTTGAGGCAAAGGGAAGGGTGATGTCGCTTCGTAAAGCCCTAAGAGTGGTGGTCGTTTTGTTGAGTGACGGTCGTCTGTAATGCCGACACTAACCTTTTCCCTTCCCACCCCTTTCGCAAAACGCACTCTTCCGAAAGCCCCCCCACCCAATTCCCATTCTTTGCTTCCCGCCTCATCCAACCCCGCCTCCCCCCTCCTCCTCCCTCTCCGGACTCCTCTATTCGCCCCCTTCTGCAGTTGCCCCGGGCGTATGCGTTGAGACGTGAATTACTCCACCGAATCTTGGCTCGTCTCAGCCTCCGCTAACCCTCCTATGGACCCATTAATGAATTAAAATCTCTGGCCGTTTAGGTTGCTAGAGCGGCAGGATTTCGTATTAGATTTTGAAGCAGACTTGATGCGAGATACCCTCCTTCCCCAGGGATCCTCTTTCATATCCTTCACCGCTTTTGCTGGAGGGCATTCCGCAAAGACCTATTCCACACACTCTAATATCGATAATGACACGATTTACCAGGGGACCGTAATGCTCGGAGAAAACTGCTGTGAATTGAGCGTATTCTCATGCTTAGATTAGATGTCATGCCAAACTTAAAAGGTCAGATCAAGAATTGGATGAGGTCGTAAGGAAACGGTCGTTACTTTTCTCTAGGCTCGCGAGGCACACAACGCGTGGGGCAGGGAAGAAATCTACTGAAAGTTTGTTTCTCATTGACTAGTAAGGGATGAATGGGCATAAAATAGCAAAGATGAAATCCCTTGGTTCAAAATTATGAGGATGGCAGCGGAATTACGGGGATTGCAAACTAAAACGGAATAAAATAGCAGCTGGAGCTCGAAAAATCCTCCTCCTAACCTCCTATTGGGGAGACAACGAGACCTGCGGGACCGTGTGATGAGCTAGTGGGTAATATATTTCCTAAAACACGGACTGGCTGGACTTTCTTTATTTCGGTCAGAGTTTTGCTCCGCCAGCATTTTAAGTCTCAAAATTTCATTCCGTGTTTTACTCCTAATTTTTCATGCAACTCGAGGAGGTGGGTAGAAGTGTTCTCATATGATGATTGCAAAAGAAAGATTTTGTAGCAAAAGTAAAAAATATCGGAATGAGTCCCAGATCACGCGAAAAATAAATATTGCAGAGTGAAAATATTAGATAAGCTTCTTTCAAGGTTGAAGTAATTAAACAAATTATAAAAAATAGAACAAGCATAACTATTGCTATGCAATGGCTAAGTAACATCAACGCCCGATTGGAGATTATGGTGTACAAAGTTCAATTCCGTCTCAGAAAGCGCCGCCCATTGAATAATCATGACATTCTTGAACGCTTGAAATGCTCATCAGGGGAGTAAGGAGAAAAAACTATATGTCTCCATCGGCTAATTTTACCCCATTTTAGTGTGCAGAAAGATATTCACATGCAATGCCATGTTGTCACCCAAGTGTTCTAGAGTTTCAGTGAGTTCCCAAAATTTAATAAAAACTTTTATAAACAATTACATTTTTAAATTACAGAGCCGATTGAAATTTAAAAGTGTCTTATTCATTTAAATCAATAAAGAAAAGCAATGCGGTTACACTCAGACCATAGGTAACGTAGGTAGCGCCAGCCAACAGTTGACTTGTCTGTTGAGTCGTGTGGATTGTCGAAAGAATATTAGTTCACCGTAATATATGAAATTAATTATTTTGTTTTTTTTTATTTCTACGAAATTTATTTCATTTAAGCTTTAAAAAAATTCTTTAACGATGGCAGGACCAATTTATTAGATCTACTAATTTAACAATAACTTTTGGGATTTGATGAAATGAGAGTATTTTCGGCAGCTTGCTTGTTATAAATATGTAAGAACATGAGGGTTGCCATATGCTGGAACTAGTTTCACGAAACTCATATTTAATTAAATTGATGCGTCATAAATACGCGAATTTTTTAGGAGCAAAAATAAAATACAAATACATTTCGCCATTTCCCATTTAGCTAATCCCTTTATTTCCTCGTAACTTCTTCCCTAAATATCTTTCATTACATGTTTCTCCAACTATTTTCAGTTGCCTCTTTCATGTTTACTTCTCGCAATTCCTTCGACCACTACAATTTGGCATTAAGCAGCCCCAGAATGTGTCAAAAAATGATTGAAAGGTCCTAAAGCGAAGCCATGGGCTGAAAATATTGCGCGTCATTAGGAGTTCCAGTCCAAAATTTATAGCTCTCCCTACCAACTTCGGTGTTTCTCCAGCCTCAACGATTGTTATATACTTGATCTTGCTTTCTGAACACGATGACTTCAAGCACAAACCAAACCAATCCCACAACGTCCTATAAGAGCAGGCCAACAGACAAATCAACCCAGCCCCTTGTATTCTATCCAGACCGCCGCAACAAGTTTTTGGGGCCATCAACAATTCTCCGCTCCGAGCACTCTAAGCTTACAAGTTATTCTTCACGAGTCATTCAACCCTTGCCTTTATGCACTCCCTTCACAGCAATCAATTCTTCCTCCATGCTCCAACTATACCCCTCTGGCCCCACCGAGGCATTTACCATCGAATGCAAAGGTCCAATGGAACTCAGGCAACTCTACAACGACGACCTCGTTAGGAGGCAGTTACCTTACCGCAGTTGCCTTACCCCTCTCCTCCCTTCAATCCCCAGGCACCACAAAAACAGCTTACATCCTCCGCCTTTGTCCCGTGGCCCTCCTTTTCCTCCTGGGCGTGAATGAATTGTAAGCGGGGTACATTTATAAAAGGCTTGCCTACTTCCATTTCAATTAGCGAATGAAGGAAGGGGAATACAGTGAACTTGACGAAGAAATCGGAGAAGGCTAAAATATCATGAGATCATATTTGAACGTCTCTTTGCATTCGAGAGTAGAAATACGTGTAGTAATGTCCATTTGGATTGTTCACGCGTAAGGCGGACATATGTTTTTTCTCTCCGCCATATGGCCAATTGTTGACCGGCTGTTATTCTTGGGATTAGAGGCATTGAATGAATGGAAAAAACGCCTCTAATTGTGAATGCATGAATCCTCGTCACACAAATACTCTGACGCCAAACCTCATGAAGACCTTCTATAATGTTGCTTCATCAGTTTTGGAAGTGATACGAGTATTATCAAATGTGTGCATTCCGTTTCTTCGTGTGGTGGCAGAAGTCCGCGGAGCATTTTAGACGAAGTTTGGCTCTGTGCTTGCACAGGGTCATACTTGGTTTGGCTCCCTATCATTTCCTTAAGATTGAGGAAATGATAGGGAGCAGTTGGTTTTTCTTATTGCTGGTTACCTCGTTCAAACACAGAGCAGTGAGCATTTATGTCACAGGATATCACAAGATCGTTGAAAAATGCTCAATTTAAATATGAAAATTAATGATTTGTGAATGCATTACAGATTCGTCCGGTGGATGCGCACATTGTAGAACTTCTGAGGAAAAGAAATCAGAAATTCCACAAAAGAGTCGTGTACAATTATCCCTTCGACATATTGTTAGCGATGCACATGCTAAATTCGGAAATTATCTTAATCTAAAACAAAATATGTGGTTTACCGTGAGGGTCCAGTGCGAAAAATACTGAAATGAACAAAGATTACGACTTTTAGTGGAGTTTTCCCAAATAACTCAAGTTTGAATGGTTTGTTGGGCCAAGATGATATTTGAAATCACAGATCGCGGGTGATATTACTTTAAAAATTCAATTGAATTAACATGGTTTTTCATTGGGGGTCGAAGTAGACTTGCGGAGGTCACAGGCCCTTCATTAATTTCACTACAGTCATTCCCACTCAAAAGTTGAGCCTTTAGTCTCTTTAAAAATCAATGCAATCATAATTTATGAGGCATAGTAATGAAAAGAAGTATTGTATACGGTGGAATGGAAATACTTATTTAACCTCTTTTTACCTCAGTGGTTCCCGAAAATTTGTCTGTGCATGAAATTAACACTATCAGACTTTCTAAATTGTGTGCTTAGTATTTTCTTTGAAATCACAAATACACACTGTTTGGACGTCAATAAATTAGCTCCTTCTTTCATAACATTTCATCAATGCTTTTATAGGGGTTGGTAATAATGAGTTTACTATCTTCCTGATCTAAAATCTTTTACATCATTCACACCTTACAAATGGCACTGAAACGGTTACCCATTCGTTTTCGATTGAAAAATAATGAGTCAAAGGGTTGGTTAATACGAGTACGATACGATGCGAGCTGCTTCCTACGCACATGCCGAATTGGTCAATGGTCTTCCTGTCCCCATCCTTTCGTGCTCCTTCCTCTTTCTTCCACATTTTTTCTTTCCGGAGACTGCACTGCACTTAAAATTCTATGTGACAAAATAGTTAACACCGAAGTTTTACTTATATCTAATAATGCTACCTTAGTTTTTAGACAAATTGCTTTTTCTAGAAGGAAGAGGCGAGAACTAAAACATCTCACATTTGATCAGCTACCGAATTCGTGCCTATAATTGAATTCCGCGTCAAAATCAAATGCCACGTTGAATTATGAGCAAAAATTAAATGTTATTTCAGCCTTTTGATAAAGCTTTTAATTCAATAGGTAAGTATTAAGGAAAATAACCACTACTACGTCAGAACAATAATGCATTGGCCTCCGCTGATTATTTTTTACCTGACAGATTATGAAAAAGAGCTTTCCCTGAAAAAAGATTGTTTTATTTTACGTCAATCATTAAATCTCTTTCTTTTAGGGTACGCAAAAAACTATAAATAAAGATGGGTACAAAATTGGAATAAGGTTAAAAGAAATTTAAATGTGGCTTACAAAATGCGTACAAATTTCCACTAACGACAAGTTCTCCACGAGTTAACAATGAATGTCCGTAGTTAATTTTTGACTCATGTAAATTTTATTGAGGGAAAATAAAAATGTAGAGGTTGGGTAATGGGTGCCGTGACACCATTAGAGCTGCTATTAAAGATGTAGAAACAAATATTATCAAAGGCACGAGTACTAATCGGTAAACTTTGATGAAAATCGGAAGTCTACCGTATCGTTCGACGAGTATTATAATCATTACGTTTCTGTTATCATAGCAGCTGTTTTAAAGTTAAACAGATAACTACATTTAGTTTTATGCTAATTAGTTGAAAAACTCTCCAAACGCAAGTGCCAAATGATTGCTTACTAATAAGTCCGTTTCGGCGTTAAACCAGTAATTTTTCCTCATTTATTACATATATAATACACAACCTTCACTTGTCCAGCCATATTATTTAGTTATCATTGGTTTATTTAAGGCATGATATATGGAAATGGTAGGAATTGGAC